>NW_020884888.1:9387981-9987981 GCF_003945725.1 Corapipo altera
ATATATATATATATATATATATATATATATAAATGCATTCAATATTCCTTTCTCCAATAAGATTCTTCAATTATTCATGCCAGGTGTGAATAAACGCCAGCTAGGATACTAATGCAAGGCATAAATGGTTAAAGGCTTAAACTAAGAGTTCCTGCCAGATAACTGGATAATTTCTTGGTGAAAATTTCTCAGTGAAACTTAGTTGTTTATGTCACTTCTTCTTTATGAAGATCTTTGGGTACAGCAAATCCCAACATGTACTTTGTAAGTTTTATTCCTCAGACTCAAATGAATATTGAAGTTATAAGAGTACCTAATATTTATCCCTCTTTCTATTGCCACACCTGATGAATCAGATAGTTCATTAAATAAAATTTTAAAATGAGGCTGATTACCTATTTTATAAATAAAAATATAGTGATGATACTAAAGCCTTTGGAAAACTTAGCTCTGTGTCTCTAAACTTCAGTAAATAAAGGAATCAAGTTTACAGGAATGTATGGATCTTCCATGTATGTTTATACCTTTTACATAAATACACCTCAAATCATCCTTATATATTTAGTCAATACTGTAGCAGATAACTAATGCATAATTATTGGCAGAAGTGTGGATGACTTCTTAGTACCATCTTCATTAGAAAGAGACTAAATAACATTAGTAATTATGCATGACAAATCTAAAATAAGCCCTCAAATGCAAATATACAGACATAAGTTTTCTAGATGTTAAGTTGATCAATGAGGACATATTAGAATAGACACCAAAGTTGGGGGGAGCAACATAATGCATTAGAAGATAAATTTTCCCTACAGAGAATAATTTTGACTATGTAATGGTTCAGCAAGCATGCTTAGTGAAGAAATCTCAATGCATTAATAAGGAACATTTAGATTATATTAAGTAGGCAAATATTCTGTTCACAAAATGAATAAACAGATGTAAAGTACATGACCTGTATTAAAAACGTTCTAAGAGGCATTTCTAGAACCAGATGAACCTAAGATGGAAAACCAGGGATAATTCATGCATTCTGCTTTCCTCTTGCACCCCTGCAACAGTGTAATACGAGATAATCTTTATTGTTGTTTGAAACCTTTTATTGATATGCCGCAGGGACTCTGGACATTTCAGTGTATTTTCAGCTTAAATGTCACATTTGTGAACTCCCAATGTATTTTATAAGTCAAATTTAACTGTCTTTGTACTGACAATATTTGATACCAACTGCTATTACTCTCTGTATATCATAAAGAGTGGATTAACTGCCCTTGAGTATTTTATGACATTTAACTATGTAACTAACTTTGTCATAATTAGAAAATCTACATAACCAATTGATGTGCAGTACAATCTTTATTTTGTAAATACCTGTTTGGGGCAAAAATTTACATGTTTATATGAAATTTCATGTAGCAATTGAGAATGTCACTTTTCTTTTTGTCTTTTTCTTTCCTTTTTTTTTTCCCCGGATTATTTTGGGATAGTTTTCTTCCTTAAAAAAAAAACCAACAAACTTAAAGTAAACATCAAGCTGTGTGGTGCAGTTGACATACTGGAGGGAAGGAATGTCATCCAGAGGAACCGTGACAGACTTAAAAGCTAGGCTTAAAAGCTAGACCTATGTGAAAGTCATGAAGTTCAAGAAGGACGAGTGCAGTGTCCCTACACATGGGTTGCAGCAATTCCAAGCACTAATACAGTCTTCTCAGAGAATGGATTGAGAGCAGGTCTGAGGATAAGGATCTGTGGATGTCGGTGAATGAGAAACTCAACATGACCCAAAAATGTGCACTTGCAGCCCCAAAGGATACCCATATTCTGGGCTGCATCAAAAGGACCATAGACAGCAGCAATTCTCCCCCTCTGTTCTCAGGAGGCCCCTCTTGAAGTACTGTTCTCAGCTGTGAGTTCCCCAGCACAAGAAAGACATGGAACAGCTCAAGCAGGTCCAGAGTAGGACCACAAAGATGATTAGAGAGTTGGAATCCTTTTCCTACGAAGACAGACTGAGAAAGCTGGGGTTTTCCAGCCTGGAGAAGAGAGGGCTCCATGGAGACCTTGTGGAAGCCTTCTAGCATCTAAAGGAGTCCTGTGGAAAAGATGAGGAAGGACTCTTACTAAGAAGTAGAGTGATAAGATGAGGAATTCTTTGCTGTGAGGATGGTGAGACACTGCAACATCCCAGAGAAGTTGTGGACACCCCATCCCTGGAAGTGATCAGAGTCAAGAGCAATAGAAATAAGCATTTTTATATTCAGGAGTATTGCCCTTATCTCGTGCCCATTGCAACATCTCCATCTGAACTGTTCATACACAGAGATGAAATGGAAATTTGAAACAGCTGTCACAGTTGTTCTGTCAATAATACCAATTGTCACTGAAGAGGTGCTTACATCCAGTATTTGAAGCATGTGTGACTCTGAATTTAAAATATACAACATATGTATATATGTATATACATGTATACATATGTATGTATATATACATATATGTGTATATATATACATACTTCTATATATGTATATTTATGTGTGTATATATACATATGTATATACGTATATATGATATACACGTATATATATGCATACATATGTCCTAGTTTCGGCTAGGACAGAGTTAATTGTCTCACCATTGCCATGAGGGGGGTGGAGTCTGGAGCCATGTGTGTGTGTGTCTAGGTTGCTGTTCCATACCACGTCATCATTGCTGTGGGGTGTGACTTTGGATGGAAGAAAAAGGGAACGCACACTGGAACCGCCACCATTTTGGTTTTTTTCCAGGGGAACAAAACCGCGAATGGAGCAGTGGGGTGGCACTGTTTTTGCAGTAAATTGTTATCTCAACCCATAATCTCTGCCTTTTTGTCCCTTTCTCATCAGAGCAAGTGGGGAGAAGGGCAGTGACTGCAGTCATAAGTATTGAGGCCATGTTACTTAGAACACAGCTGCAATGGGCAGGGCACGTCTCCAGGATGAAGGACCACCGCCTCCCTAAGATCCTACTTTATGGTGAACTTACCACTGGCTGCCACAAGAGAGGAGCCCCGAAGAAAAGATACAAGGACTCCCTGAAACAACATCTCAGCCTTGGCCATATTGATCAACATAACTGGCCTACTCTGGCCTCCAATCGGGAGGCCTGGAGACACGCCATCTATAACACAGTTGTCTCCTTTGAGAACACACGCAGGATCGCTCTCGAGGAGAAAAGGCTACGCAGAAAGAACCGTGTCTTGCAGAATACACCATCTAAGGAGTCTTTCTGTTGTGCCTTTTGCAATCGGATATGTCTGTCACATGTGGGCCTCATAAGCCACCAGCATGCCTGTAACAAATGTGATAGAGCCTTCCCAAATCTTCGTTCGTGAAGCCCAGCCATGATGATGATGATGATGGTTATCTCAACCCATAATCTTTGCCTTTTTGTCCCTTTCTCACCAGAGCAAGTGGGGAGAAGGGCAGTGACTGCTTGGAACCTAATTTCCAGCTGGTTTTAAACCACGGCAACATGTATATAAATTGCCATTTGTCCAGACCTCGCAAAAATGAACTTTATTTGCTAGCTAATCACAGATGTAGAAGAGTATAAGTATGAGAAAGAAAGAAAGGAAAAGAGAAAGAAAAGGAAGGCAATTTCTACTAAACATATACTCTTCATATTTTCTGTACCACAATTAATGAAACTTATATTTAATTTTATGGTCATGAATGCAGTTTTATTTTGTAGAAGTCTACCTGGAAGAAACATGTAGAGCTTTTTAACTGAGATTTCCAAGAAAAAATATTTCATATCACAATATTATCACACAGACCTTAGCCTGTGTCATCTTACCCTGTGATTTATTCTCCACTTATTTACAAAAAAAGTTCGAATACACTGACTGAATTAAAGAAATCACAATAAAAACTATGTTTATACAGGTTTTCTGAGGACTGATAGTTGGGTAAAGTTGGGTAGTTGGGGTGCATTGGTACTATACTTTGTTTAAAAGCTGCTGGTTGGAGTGGCCAACCTGTCTGCATGTCAGTCCCAGAAAGGATGCTGCATCTGCTGCCCTTTCCTAGCAAAACTGACAAAAGAACATGACTGAGAGGACACAGGGCTAATGTATAGACAAGGTTGGTGATTCCAGAAAGTATGGTATAAATTCACTGAATGGAACTTGATTTTACTTAACACCTTTCTGAGACACAAGAAAAAGACACTATAGAGACACTATTTCATTTGGTAGTTGTGGAATTATTATATATATTCTTGAAGGTGTGTAAAAGGGTAAAAATTTACTGCTTCCTAACTCTCTCTCTAGCAGCTGCCAAATGAAGCTCTTGGAAGTCTAAAGCATTTTTGTTTTTTAGTTCATTTGCAGTGATCAAGCGGTGCATTCATTACAGTTTTGGACACTAAGCTGCATAACAACAGAGTCCAGCCAAAAGAAATTTTGACAGAAACATAATTATATAAAATAATTGAACCAGCAGGTATCCTATATTCTTACTGACTGCATGTAAAAGAAACATACAGTGTGTTTTGTAAAAATAATTTATTAACCATACAATGTTCTGACAAAAATGGGGGCTGTAAAAATAAACTAATAATAAAATAAGCTAGGAAGGATACATTTACATTTATAGCAATGAAGTTTTAATTTTATAATCGTCTTACATCAAGACTTATGAAAATGTAATGAAGTCCAACTTACTGTTAATAGTTGTTTCATTTGTCTGAGAATAAACTTTTTCTTGCATTTCAATAATCTACAATGATAGTAAATAATTTAAGCAGTATGGTACAACAGATAGCGTTACATATATTTTAAATGAAGCTGTTTAAGGAAAATAAAAGTAACAGCTTGAAGAGCAAATCACTTTGGGAAGAAGGAAACAGTAAAAGTAGCCTTAGAGGAAAAACAAAAAAGTTTTCTAATGTTTTGTAAATAAAAAAAAGTTGCTCACAGTTTCATATAAGCATTGTGTTCTCCTACATGTTGTCTTTGCTCTGAGGAGGCTCTATGGTTGTGATCAGTACTTTCCCTCTGTCCAGGTCCCGAGGGTACTGTAGGATGTACCGTCCCTGTGTCCCTGTTACCTCCTGCACCTGGCCCATGGCTCAAGAGCCTATTTCAGGCCCTGGGGCCATCAGCAGTGTTGCAGCAGGTCTAATCTCCAGCTTCCAGCATTCTGGCTCATCCTTGGCCCATACTCAGGGACATGCACAACCTCTGGGGCTGGGACTGTGCTGGTGCCCTCTGGCTGCCAGTCACCTGGATGAGGTGGTGGGATGGGCTTTGACTGACCATAGGGAGCTTCCAATGTTCCCATCCTCCAGCCCACGGGGAGAAGCTGGACCTTGTGGGACCCTGACTGCATGCTTAGTTGACTAAGAAATGGCAGATACTGCTGTGGACTTTCCTTCCCACATTGTTACTATGAATCATTACTCTATTTGATTTGATTGCAAAGTCAAAATATTTCTGAGGCATTTATTTTTACCAGATCTCAACTACAGAAAAGTTCTTCTTTTCTTCTTATAAAGATAAGTGGTTTTGGTAACATTTGGGTTTTTTCATGCTTTTTCCACTATGCTATTTTACAGTTGATAGGAGGATGGAATGAGATAGGTACCATTGATTTGCTTTCAGAGTAGAAGCAGTATGTAAATAACCTCAGAAATCAGGATAAAGCATAACCTTGAAAGGTGCCCTAACAACTGAAAACATTCAAGATATCCAGAAATTTCAATTAATCCCTCATCCCATTGTAAATGTATCTTTAAAAACATTTCTTATAAGTCTAAATTGCAACTGTTTCTGCACAAGGCTACATGCAATTTGTTGTCCCATAAAAAAACCATATGCTTTTTATTTCAAGACACAAAAGTGCAAAATGGAAAAATGTACACTATATTTAGAGCACATGTATTATAATAAAATTTACTTGTTTTTTTCCTCTTATTTGATCTAAGCAAAAAATGGATTTTTAATTTGTAAATAGTACTCAAAAGGGTGTTTAAAACCATATTTGATACATTTACAGTCTTATGTCAGAACCTTGTAATAATTTTCCTTAGCCAGAGAGATTCTTAAGAGGTACAAATGTTGGTCACTGATGCTTCAGCTGACAACGTATCACTGCAGTTTCTGTCAGCCTAGACAAAACCATTTGTAAAATTTCAGCTTTAAGAAGTACAAGTGATTTGAGGTTTTTCACAAGATAACTGTGGAATCAAGCTCGTTTTTTGTCATCCAAAAGCAAGACTGGTAATCCTATAACTCTTTAGGTCCCCTGAAATTGCAGTGGCATATGGGTATCCCAGCATTTAAAGCTTTTTATGCATTCAAATTATTTTCCATTCTTATGCAGGACAATGTTTTCATGTTGAAAAAATTCCTTTCTAAACTCTGTTGTTTTTCCATATGTGTCTCTCAAAAATAAACATACAGTCACAATCTGGAGGAAAAAGTGTATTTATGTGTGTTTGAATGCATGGTAAAAAAAAGAAAAAAATCCCTCTATAAGTCAGTGAAATTATTGCCTGAAAACTTAGAGATACTTTAGAGGGTGTCATTAAAGGTTTACATGTAGTAAAAATCATGAGCCAGGATCATGGTAGTCTGTGTGTCTATGATTATTGGTGGCATAGCATCCATAAGGTCTATAGACTGTATAACTGAATCTTCAAAAAAACAAATTCTATACCTTTGGGACCAGTTTGCAGAAGTAAATCTCCTTCACTTTTATCCCAGTCTACCCCTACACACATAAAACTTGTGTTTGTTGACCTGAATTACTTCAGAAACTAAGGAAAAGGTGGAGATATTCTTCTGGAAGGTGAGAAAAATTAGCTTAAATATTTCCAATACAGGAGGGAACTGAATCAAGTTTCATCCTAAAAGAGCTCTCCAACCATAAGTTAATATGGGCAAAAGAGGGTCATTACTATCTTTTCTTCATGTGCCCCCTGTTTTTAGCCTTGGACCAAGTTCCGGTGTCCATAAAGCCAAAAAAATGTTCCGCCATAATTCTGATGCACTAGAATTCTCTCAGAACAATTGTGGGTGAAAGAGTAATTTTTCAACAGCTATTGTGGGGGAATGCAAAGATTATGAATCCTGGAAAGAACGACTTTAGAAGCGGGTCCATCACAGTGGTAGCTCTCCAGGATCGAGAAGAGTGGAAAAACACCGGCGATTCACATTTTTATTGTACGTTTTTCCCTGGACTATGTAATTTCCCTATCCACGTGCTCCCCTCCGCGCGGCAATATGTTGTCTCCTCTCCCAGAACCGGACCCCGCCCCTGCACAAGCAGTATTGGCTGTCTCATCCGCTTCTCCCCAATCCCTGGCTTGTTACTGGACTTTGGTCCTCCTGTATCCCCCATTGCTTAGCAGAGCCCTCAAGCCACTCCCTTTTCCCCGGACCTTTGCCCAATCATGTTCCTCCTTCTAAGTCCTCCCCTGGAGACCTTAAAAGCCCACAGGAGTTTCAAATAAACCACTTTTCACCCTGGAATCCAGAGAAGAGACTTGATGGCTCTTTCCTCCTACTGAAGGGGGACCGCACCACTGAGACCATCTCCGAGAAACCGCGAGTGAGGAGTCGTTACCATCAGCACTGTTAAGCTATTATGAAAAATTCAGGATGAAGACAAAGTTTTAATTTCACAAAGATGCTAGTATGTAATTTTACTTTTTTCTGCAACATAAGTTTGGGATCTTTTCAGTCCCTCTACAGTTCTACCGGGCAGTTAACTTTACAAGTTAACTTCCTTTAAAATTAAGCAGCTTCACTGAGACTATCGACTGCTTATAGCTATGAAAGTTAATACTTACTTAGCAAAATATAACCTCTCATTTTTTAAAGCCAATACACCTTCCGTGCTGCTCCCAGGACATTAAGCAGGCTCTGTTAAACACTTGGCTTTTAGTATTCATCTGGTTTAGAAAGTGCTAGTTGGAGTTCTCTATGCTCTGATCATGATCATAGGAGTGAATAAAATTTAAAATTCATACCACTAAAAAAAGAAAAATCATCACAAAAAGAAAGATAGCTACTTCTGATAGAGAAAAAGCAAGATTAGACAAAATTTTTGTAGTTTGTCTTTCAGAGACAGCAGGGCCTTCGTCAATTAATTTGATGTGTTTTTATCAGTCTGAAAGTCCTCAGGACACCTGTGAACTGAAAGTCTATAGATGTTTGTGTTCAGAAAAATTGAACTAATAACATCACTGACACTGTAATATTATTTTTGTGATTAAAGATAATGTTAGTTAATATTACCCCACTTCTACTAATAAACAACTGCCCCAGTTTGTGTCTTTATGTAGAAACTTTTCTATCTTTAGAAAAAGGAAGCAAACAAGACACTCTTAGATGCTGGCAAGTGGACAAGAAGTTTTACAGTAGTTTCATTTTTCATGAAGCGTCTACCATTACCAGTCCCAAGAGAAAATAAAACAGTTCCAATCTAAAAGAAAACTTAAAATAGCTAAACACATGCAGCTTAGAATATCCAGGGGACAAAAAGCAAAGCATTTCCAAAAAAAGAAAGAGGTTTTGGATGATGCAAATTTTATTTACTATACTGAAGTTATCAATTTCTAACCTCCAGGCAGCTAAGCAGTCTTAAATTAGAGGTAAATCTTACACAAAATGGAAATGAAGCATGTCTATTTTCCCAATATTTTAGTCAGAGAACCAAAAATAAATGGCCTCATATTCCAAATGCAATATTAATGTTCTAGTAAGAATGCCATAGCTGGGATTGTTTATTGCATGAAGATGAGTAGAGATAGTGTTTGTTATTTATTTTTAAATCTGGAATCAATTAAAAACACAATAGACCACCACAAGGAAACAAGCATTGATTTTAACAATTGACTCATGGAAGCATTGCAGGAGAACTATTAAGTAGGAAAAAATACTTTCATAGTATTGGAATTAGAGCCATAATTCCTTTGTGAAGTGTTAAAGGAATTCCTCGGAGTTTCTGCTGATACTTGGAGCATGTTTATTAGCAAATACAGACAAAGTCTTTGATTCAGACTCTGTTTCTCTGTAATTTCTTTTTATTTTGTTCCCATGAGCTGTATTCTTTGTGTACATGACCCTTATGAACAGAGGACCACTGGTTGGACAGGATAATTTGGTGTTGCTTTTTTACCTTTTTTCCTTTTTTACCTGAAAAAGATTGACAATAGCATTTTCTAGCAAAAGAGGTAGCTCAGAAGTTAACAAGAAGATACGAATTTCTCTGTTAGTATTGAAGAAACACCACATATTTGCAGATTTAGTAATAGTAAATATCCATAAATCTTACATGTATTAAGAAATTCTCCTAAAATACAAACTCCCATATTTTCTGTGAAATAATCAATACCTTTTAAGATCGAGTCAAAAGAACTGGAAAATAAAAATATTGAGAAAATTAGAAATAAATTAATAGAAGTTCAGCTGGAGAAGACATGTTTTCTTTTTTCTGTTTTGTTTTTTTTTTTTCTTTCTTTTTTAGGATGTAGTTAGTTATATTCACAGGATATATGTGTACTAAACTTCTTGAATGATCTCCCTTAAAATGCCTGAAGCAAAATATTGGCAATAAGCTTCAAAATTCCATTTTGAAAAGAAAGAGAATAGTATGAGAATCTGTCTCTATCAATAGTTTGTGGTCAATACTAATTTTCATTATTTAGTGAGAGGATAAAACTACTTTCAAATGCTTCAAGAGGTCTCTTATACTTATGAGGCATGAATTCTGTTACACAAAAAAAACCCAGCAAGATTCTGACCTGTCTGACTCAGGATCAGAGTAAGACCAGGAAGTTAGCAAGATTTGATTATGCATGAGACTTTACCCAGATGTGAAACTATAACATAACCCAAAATAAATTCTATCACAACAAAACTCACAAAAAACTTGATTGAGATATTTTAAAGATTAAATCAGTCCTTGCTTCAACTGCCAAGAGTCATTACTTGAACAACTAAGACGTTTAGAGTTTAAGTTCTTTTCAAAGCTGAAAAATATTTTTAGGTTTTTTTTCTTTTTGGTAAACCAATGAGCTGTGGAATAATAGATTTTAAACAACATCATGAATATAACGTTCCAAGACAAAACATAGAATCTAATTGGTATAAATGTCTTACCTAGTGTCTCTGAATCAAAGTTTCAGTATAATCATGGCAGCCGTCTTTTTCAATTATCAAAATCATTATCTATGAAACTTATATTGAAAATAGTTTACTTCATTAAAGAGATAAACACACATGAATTCTTTTCTTTCCTCACCTATATTAAAAGAAACAAACAAACAACTTATATCAATTAACTATTGTAGATAACACGAGAAAATAAGGATATAAAGTATCATACCATCTGTCCTGTTAAACCTATACACAGTGGAGTTTGTCAAAGATAGAATTTTAGTTCAAATAAAACTTTTAATTGCTTTACTTTTATGGGATTGTTTATGTTAAAGTTTTCTGTCTATACAAACATGTGTAATTCCCGTTGATGTAAATGGAAAAACATGCATTTTAAGAGTTGATATAACAACATATATTTCATGTTCTTGCAGTATTGAATCTTTAAGTCTTCCCCTTAGTTCTCCTTATATCCTTCCTGTACTCATTGCCTTTAAACTTCCCAATCAGATTTTGCAAAATTCACTTAAATGTAGAAAAGATACCACATTACTCATTGTAAAAGCATTCTTTTCTAATGTCTTCGATTTTTATCTTCAGCACATATTTATCTTCATACTATATTCCTAATAAGCACATAATAAACTATTTTTTTTAATAAGACAAATATTACCACATTATTTTTCAGCACAAGGTAATAGGGTTTCTCTAGTACTCTGTCAAGTCTGTCTTCTCTTACTGTTTGTCAATGGTAACAGCAACATCTTGGGAGACACAGGAACACCTCCACTGGGGATATAATCTGTTGGATGTCTTTACTGTGACCGGAGGTACTCTGGTCCTACTTTTAAAATTTCACTGCCTGAATAAGCAAAATGATTGATTTTTCTGCTATGGCCTAGAAGAAGGAGTGTTTTGTATCACTATAATACACACACCCCCACTGACCAGTCATCAGAAGGTACTTTATTTTTGTAGAAAAACTGAATTAGTTATGCCTATAAAATGACAGATTCAGCCAGTATCTGCCTTCCATTACGTTCAACATGAGAGAAATGATCCACAGAGTGGTAATAATATTAAAAAAAAAAAAAAAGATGAAAAGTGAATATTACAACATTACCAGGCCTCTGCCAGGTGTTGTAAAGATAAATATTAAATTATAATTTAAATCTTGAAGTCAGAACTGCAGAGAAATAGAAGATATTAACTTTTTTTTTTTTTAAATGAGAAACCATCTTTTGCACATGACTGGAGCATACCTGTTTGTATGTATTTTCTGTGTGTGCTTACTTATTTTTGTCATCCCAATTTTGGTACCATTCAAAGCTCTCCTGAAAATATAGTTTATTCTTGCCCTATAGTAAGTGGTTCTTCTAAGTTTGCTCCACATGCTGAAATTCTGGAATCCAGACTAAATCTTTTATAAATAATCCAATATGCCTCAAAATTATGTAACTGCAGTGACCAAAAGTTATTTCAACAATATTTTTCTGTGAATTTTAGTGAGTGATCCAGATAAAGTTGGGACCATAATTTTTTTTCCTCCTCATTTCCTTCATTAGCTAGATCAGTGAGTACAGCTGTTCAGCCCCTGTAGCTAAATAGGTGAGAGCCCATCATTGTATGCTTAATTTGCCTTGGGCATCAGAAAAAAAATAGCATCTGCTGCCTGTGACAACAATGCAGAACTTGTCAGTATATGCCTTCTTTCCTTCTTAAGTTTAATATTTTACTGGAGAATGAACATTTGATTTGGTTCCTATAGTAGGCTAGACTGGACTATACTGTACACTGTACTAGACTAGACTAAACTGTACTGTGCTATACTGTACACTAGTTTAAACTGATAGTAGTGATGTACAGAATAATCCTTATTAGCATGGAAGATTTCCCAAATACTTGCATGGATTCCCAAACTCATTAAAACACACTTATTCAAAAAATATCGTACCTTTACATCTAAGCTTAAGTACTTACAGAAATTCTTATTTCTTTTTACGCTTCAGCAACAAGACTTTAAATTGATGCTTCCTACTTGTTACAAAAGAATGAAACAATATGGTTATTAAGCTTGGCAAAGGACACTTTTCCTTTCTGAAGATGTGTAACTGTGGAAAGGACTAGATTCAGAAGGCCTCTATCTCTTTAAATACGTAATGCCAGTGTTTCTACCGGATACACATGTCTCAACAGCAGAAAGTACTTCAATTTCAGCATGAATGAGGAAGACTGGATCAAATATATTATTTTTTTCTGGGATTGGATTATGTTTATTTTGGATGCTGTCATGTGACAAGGAATATTATGAAACATTATTACTAAAGAAAGGTTGACTCTTGAATAAACAGGGAAGTGTTAGGTATGTCTGTGAGCAGCATCCCTGCCTAGGAGTTGCCGTGGTTTGACTCTGGCCAGATGTAACTTTTAAGTAGTAAATGCCACATAGGATAGACTTTCTGTAGCTGAAAGGACTTTTACAGAGTGTCATGTATCAGTTATTTATCTATACTTTATTCTAGATGAAACCAGGGAAACACTAGTGCTTTAGAGCAGCGTAAGGACAGAAGTTTGAAAACAGATTTGCAAAGTATTTCAGTGAGAGGAAAGCATGAAGAAAATGGATCAGAGTTTAATTCAAAATGTACTTAGATGGGGGAAAAAATAGTGTTGCTACAGGCCTATAAAAATCTTATTGTGCATGGCACTAAATTTTAGCTGACACAAATTTAGATGGTAGCTGACACACCAGCACTCTGAGTTAACTACTAGTGGCATATTTCAAATTCATTGTGGAGAGATATGTTGACTTTTTTGTCATAAAACCAGAAGAATCATATTTTAATAGGGAATTCAGGGGGGAAAAAAAGATATTAAAGGTATATCAGTGAGCACAAGTTACAGAAGGAAGAATTTCTTTTCATATTCTGATGAATAGCAAAGCAGTTTTTATAAAAGTTTCTTTTCAATTGGTCCCTGTACTAATGTAGACAGCCCTTAATCATTGGGATTCACTGTTCTTTCACAATCACTGTGTTAGTTTTAATAATACTGGGGAAAATAAATTTGTTAAAATTTTTGGCCAATATTTTTGGCCCCATGCTTTATTTCCACTTGATATCAGTAGCATTCTGTTGCACAGGATAATTTTTTTAATAATGTAGGGAAAAATCAGTCAACAAATAATTTCAGTGTATTGTTTTACCCTCTTCTGTCTTAGCAAGGACATTATTCCTCATCCAGAAAGATCTTATCTGCCAGCAGGTGATATTTTTACAGTATACTTGCAATATTTTGTTTCTGGTATTCTGTGTAATGCAGTTTTAGCCTTAGAAAAGATTAATCCTAAGAATTATTCAATAGAAACCCTCTACTTTGCATTAACTCACATCAGGAATGAACTGGGCATTAATTCTTTGAAATGGGGTTCTATATTTTAAAGGGTAAGCTGATAACAATATCCCATTATAAGGTATGGGAAACTGTTTGATTAATGAGAGTTCAATATTTACAAGATATTCTGTTTCTCTTTATTAATTTCCAGCATTCTGGATAGAGGTGTTCTTAAGTTTGCCAAGGATTTTGCTTATTTACAGGGGGAAAGAAGTAATGGTTCAAAGTTTAGTATTTATATTTCTTCTTTCTTAACAAAATACCATACATACAACAGCCAACTCTAAATATTTGTCCTTATTCACTTGTACGTTTTCAACTCCCAATATATTTCACATTCTTATTAAAGTTCTGTGTTTACAACTTCAGCTTAATGATACAAACATTGATTTCCCATTATTGTGGACTAAATTTTTATTGTGTCCCCTATACACGGTATAGAATCCCACAGAACTTTCCAAAGTAGAATAAACGTCATAAAATAGGTTTAAAAAGGAGACCTTAAGTAACCCTTGAAGTAAAGACACAGTGGCAAAAGTTAATACACAGGTAAAACTCAAATTCATGTAAGTAGAGGCATGTGATTGGCAACAGAAATATTTGCACTGTGACAGGTACCATAAATCAATTCAGTGTTCCTGAGAGATTAAAAATCAAATTCTCCAAGTGCTGTGGAATGAGTCTGGCCTGGCAGCTAAGCTCTCAGTGGGACAGGGTGAGGTGTACATGGTGAGGGGTGGTGCAAGGAGCAAAAGGAATAAAACTTATTAAGAAAATTACCTCCAACACAGCCAAACTTAGAAATCATATCTTAAACAATAGCTCATACCAGTGTCAACAAAGCTTAACACAAGTAAACCAGAACTATAAGAATCATAATCTTGCAAGTTAATATTAAAAAAGGGGTGCCAGAACTAACTAAATCTGTTTTTTTATGTACTTTTTTCTAGCTGTGCAAAATATTGAAACGTTTTGATTGGAAGGGTGATGATGTCGTGTGTGTAGATTCGCTGATGTCTAATACCATGAGAGAACATGGTAAAGTATTTTCTGCAATTATAATTTTTATATCTTCTTTTCTTTCTACTTAGATATGTACTTGACTCACACTTGCAAGAACATGAACACCTTTAAAATTTTTATCCTTCTGAGATTTGCTTCATGATGATCAGTAAATTATATAACTACTTAGGGACCTGTGAGCTCATACTTACAGGGAGCATGATCTTAGTGGATTCATTTCTTCTAGAGGCAGGTTGATGCCTAACACATAACATTAAAATGTTTTCAGTGTTAAATTCAACTCCAAACTTAGAAAGGCATAATCAGCTGCATCCATGTCTTTCATGAGTCACAAGGTGCTGTCATACTATCATCTAAAAAAAAGAGATTGTACTAGGATGAATGAGTAAGAGTATTGTTTGTCAGTTGCAAGAACTTCTCCTCTATCTAATATTGTAAGACTTAAGAAGTACTTGATCCCATTTTGGTCAGCACATTTCGGGAAATAGTCAAATGGATAAATTTCAATAGATGTCAGTATAAGTGTAGCCAGAAACCTAGAAAATTAGTCTGATGAGGAAAATGGTAAAGAACAGGGAATGTCCTAACTGCAGAAAAGAATCCAGAAGAGATATGATGGTAGTCCTCTGTTAGTTAAAGATTTTTTTAAAGAAAAGGGCAGTAATCCCTTCTCCAAATCTTTAGGACAACAGTGACTGCAGTAAGAGAACTTAGGTTAGATATTCAGGGTTCAGAGATTATTAAGTGCTCGAATAGATTATTTAAAGATTACTGTGTCTTTATCAGAACTTTCAAAGACCAGACTACATCATGATTTATTGGAAATGACCTTGGTATTATTAATCTTTCTTTAGGGTACAGGTGATACAAAAGAATCTTTGGTGTACTGTTCAATCAGATTTTCTATAAGACAGGGGAGGTGATGGGAGAGAATGGAGAAGCTGTCAGAACATTAGGTTAAATATCCATACGATAAATATCATCTTTACCTGTTTGTCAATGTCTGTAGAACTGAGTCCCCGCTGTACATTTCTTCAGACATATGGATCACTAGTTTCACGAGACTTCACCTTAACAAGATGTAGCACACAAACTGAAAACAATGGAATCAAATACATGGGTATACTTATATCCTTGATGCTATAGCAGCTCAGGATTGTGAGTAAATACATTTGAAACTCAGAATAAAACAAATTTCCTCTATCGAACAAGCCCTGAATAAGAAACAAGAAAGGTTGAAGGCATTTTTTTCTTTTTTTTTTTTTTTTTCCTGCTATGCTGAAATAGTAGTTTTTTCACAATTTGGCATGAAAATTATTTTCCAAATGCTGTTATTTGAAACATACAGTGTCTTCTTGCCTAGACTGAATCTATTAGGGGTTCTTAATGCTTTTGCCCTAGTAAATAAGGAATGTCAGCAGTTACAGAAAGCACGAAAGTAAAATAATTTACAACTACTTCTCCATACCCCCTTTTAACTTATTCAGTAGTTACCTGATAGCTACCAGAAATAGCTAGATTTGCTGTATTAGATTTCAATATGCAGCCAATACAAAAGCTCCATCTGTCTTTCCAAACTCAAACAATAACATTTCTCTTGCTCCAATATTTAGCCAGACTCAGACACAGATTAAGAAAAACTGCCTGAGCTAAACCATATTAAAACAGAGATTATATAGGTAGTTTTTCTTCAGCACTGCAAAGTGCTATCATCACAATTCTGTCTGTATTAGTGAGAATATATATTTCTTGATAGAAGTAAATGTCTTGTAAAAGGGTTTAGCCAGAAACGTACAAAATATCAGGTTAGGAGGAAGAAAAACTGTGCCAATATTTATATTTTTTTAAGATAGTGTAAAATTATTTTTTTATATTTAGTGTCTATAGGAAGGGACTTATTTCCTTGTATTTTAATTATTTTCCATTGAGAGCTCTTACCAACTTGCATTGATTTTCGACATAACACACTAGGCACTCAGCATTTTAGAAAGTGAGTCACTTGCCAGCAAGCAGTCTAGGAGCTTTCTTTGTAACAGTTCTCAGTCCTTAGTAAGTTCCATTTTTCTGCCTCAGAACTGGTGGAGGACCCTGTCTGAAAAATTGGGCCTGTAAATCTAGAAGTTTAGAACATCAATTTCAAGGTCCTACCTATTGCCTTTTCCTTACTTTTATGGTATTCAATACATGATTAAATAGCACAGCTTTAGGGGAAAACAATCTCAATGAATATGCATTCCTAAATGTTTGTGTATCCATTTTCTCTGTCAGCTGAAATCAGAAGAATAACATAACAAATTATGTCACCGCAAACAAGTACACATTAATTACTCTTAGTTTTTCCCATATATGGATATTACTACTGTTTGATGATGATGACAATGATGACAATGATGGCAATGGTGGTGGTGGAAGGGGAGGAGAAGAAGAAGAAGAGGAAGAAGGAGAAGAAGAAGAAGAAGAGACATATTAGATGAATTTTAATGGACCATATTTGGCAATCTGCAAATGTTGGGGCTCTTATTTTGTTCCTAGAAACATGTAAAACTTGAGAATTTATTCTCTAATGATTCCAAATGAGTATCTCAGAAATGTATCTTTTTTCAGAAACTCAGTCAATTAACATGTTTTCTTGATTCTTGAAATTTTTTTTAATATTTTTACTACTAAAAATGGCTAAAACAGTTAAGAAGGAAAATAATTTTAGGATCTAGAGAAAAAATTAACAGAGATTAATATCATAACCTGACCCCTTATTTTCAGAGTTAAATTAAATACATCTTATCCTTCTCAATGTTTATGTCTTAAAAAATCTTAAAACCTACCTCTTCAGTTGTGGATAAGTTTCTTTAAAAAAATGTTTGATTTTACATACATAATATACAAAGTACTCTCGATACTGTTGATGCTTTATACCATTTTTCTTGAACATATATAAGAAAATAAAATACACATTATCAGAGTAAGGATTATTCTGAGTGTTTGGGTTTTTAACCTTCCAACTATTCTTTGCATTTGCTTTCTTTCATTGAAAATTCAGATTATTTTTCTTGGTTGAGTTAAGAACGTTAAGTCTGGGGTAAAGTTCTCCAAATCAATCCTTAACTATGCTCACTTAACATTTAGTTAGCCTTAGTGAGTGCCTTTAAACACTGGTTGAGTTTCTCCCTTTCTACTTTTAGCAGAGAACTTTTCCACTATCCCTGTTATACTAGGGTCAGAAGCCCTGGGTGGTATGCAGTTGCGATGCAATTAATTTTGGCTGTGCTTCAAATCATCCAGGTGGTGTCCAGGGACATAACTTTGGACAATTGGACTTTCAGTCAGGAAGCACATCTAGGACTGTTCGACCTGTTTTGATTTTCTCTCTAAAGTAAAATACGGACAAATCAATACCACTCTGCAAGCAACATCTTTCAGTCTAAAATGACCACCCTTCTTCTAAAGTGTTTGTCCATTACCATACAATAGACAGCAATGGAACTGGGTTACACAGAGTCACACCAGTGTTAAGAAGTTATTATGAAGATCTCTCTTTGTATTAGTTGTAATAAGACTGAATGTTTTAGAAAGAAACCATTAACTTCTTTGCATAAAATCCTTTTGACACGATGGGATAGATAGAAATGCAAACAAAAGACTTAATGGTAAAAGTATTATTTTCCACTTATTCACATCAATTAAACTGCTTTACTATTGTTTTAATAACCGTGACATTTTGAATGAGTGATTGTTTAGGCTTATAACTAAGAATGTTGCCAAGGCGCTGCTGTGCTTTTGTTCCTTAATATTTTCATGGTCAAAGCTTGGTCTCCTATCTTGGCCTAACCATACCAGGAAAAGCATCTTTCCTCCACTTGTCTTGCTTCTTTGTTTCAATGGAGAATTTACATGCAGATTGTTTCGAAATGCAAGATGCCTAACCCCATGTATCAGTATTGGGTAACCTCTTGGGTGTCATTTTTGGAAACTATTTACAACCTAGCTTACAGAAATGGCGCAACTTGCTTAGTCAACACGTCAGCCATGTAAATATCTCACTGAAAACTATGGTTTATCTCCTCCTTGCTAAATTACTCCATTATTATTCAGTAACTTCTAACGCTGACTGATTCAACAAGTATGTTTTATGGATTAACTTAAATATATGGTGCAGAATTTTTGTCTCTTTTTATTATGGGTTCTGTAATTTTATTTTTAGTTATCATAAAAAAGGTCCAATATATCTCTTAAGATTTCCAATAATCAAAATTATTCATAGATTTATGTGATACGGAGCAAGTTTTGTTTCAGTGGCTGTTCATGACATTAACTAGTTTTCTACCATTTTGTAGCAAACCTTGGAGCTATAATTTCACTTCTCTGTGTTTAATTGCTGATGAGGAAGCTTGGAGAGCATTATAAAAATGGAAAAGTAGACAAGGCTAAGAAAGGTGATATTGCAAGAGTTTTTCTTCTAGTGTGAATTTGGCTTAGTAAGCTTTGAATGCCCTTAGACTAAGTAGAAAGAAGGTTGTTGAAAATCTGTTTATGTCTGACTCTCTTTTTCCTGAGCACTGTGAACTACAGGTAGTTGAAGGTAGAAATACATTTCTACTAGTTTTTAAAACTAGATTAGCAAGTTTGCTGCAGCCAAAACAGTGTCTTCAAATAATCTTCAAATGTATGTTAAGCAATATAATTCACACTATTTTCAATGCAGATATTTCAACAGGAAAACAGCTAGACATTGCATTATGATGCTCTTTGTAAGTCATATTTTTCTACTTTAAAGGAAATGTAGAACAATTTCAATTTCAAATGTCTATGCAAACACATTACATTATATCCTGAACACATTTTTTCCCAATTTTGTAACATACTCACAAATTATTAAATCTAATGTAGGCTTCAACCATTGGTAGACTTTCCCTTTTTATAGTTCATCTACACAGCATCCTACCAAAATGCTCTTAAGTCAGTAGATCATAATGCATTTGATTACAAATGCAGGAACCCAGTTTAGAATTCAACATCCTTTTAATTTGGAAGTGCATTATTATAATGACTGGATTGAGGCTCATTACAAACATAGAGGAGTCTCATGGAAGTCACCTTTATCAAGAAAGACAGAAAATAATTGCAATCTGAGCCCCATTTTCACAAATTAATGGCTTTTCTGCTGAGGCTTCACAGGCTAACTAATCTTATGTTTCTTAGGGATATGCTATTCTTCAAGGCATATCCCAATGCCTTTTCTGAACAAGGACCACTTATGAGTTTATAATATTGTAATTAAGTCAATGGCCACTCAGGCATAAATGAATCTTAGCAATCAGTGATTAAAAATTAAGTAGTATTTGTATGCTTTGCATTTGCCAGAGCATTAGCATCCTTTTTAAATGAACATCATATCTTATTTAAACCTCTATGAACAGTTATGTTGAACACTAGTGAGGTTCCTCCCAGTCGGTAAATCTTCACAGCCTCATGTACAGTTTAAGCAGTAAAAGTTGTGACTTAAGTGAATTTAGGTACTGTACTATTGATAAATGACCGGACCAGTGTAAAAGTTATGTAAGAAGTATCTCCCCATTCTAAAAATGATTTTTTTTCCCCTCAGAACAATAACTCAAAAAACAATTCACCTTCGATACAGCCTTCAGGTAAATAACAGAAAATGAACAATTCTTAGTCACAAAATTAGTGAAAGCCTGACTTGTCCATTTAGACTTAGAAAACCTATCATTATATATAATAGGTTGGGAGTTTTTGTTTGATTTTCAGTGTGATACGTTGACATTATGTACTTTTAAGCCACACGCTTGCATTCCTCAGAATACCTGTCAAATCATAACAAATGTCTGTTAAGTTACTTTGTTAACCTTTTCAGCTGTCCCACTTATTTACAGAAGAGACACATGAGGTATATCACCAGCCAGCAATAGAACTGGTCAGAAACTACTTTTAATCAGAAATACTAGACATTCTTGGATCATAATAAGGGAGTGCTTTCAAAATGAAAAAACAAAATAAAAGAAGAAAGAAAAAAGGTATATAACACAGTGGAGAAATACTACAAATATGGAAGTCTAAAAGCACTTGGTCACAATTGCAAAAAGAACCAGACAGGCTGAGCGTATTGAGATCCATAGTATTTCTGGAAAGGAAGCAGTTTGTAGTTTTTTATAAAGTGAAATGCAAATGAAATACAAACCAAACTAACAAAAATCCAATTTCAGCTACTTTATTTGACTCGAGGTAAAAAGGTCATGTCTCTTTAGTTTGGCTGTGTTTGGGAAAAAAAATGCATCTCCGGGCCAGGGTAGCAATTTGAATACCCTGTATATACTCTGTAAGAAAATATTTCAACCAGGAGCAACCAGTATGCTTCAGAGTCCTGAGCCCTGTAGACTTAGTTTATATGTTTAATTTTCCTGGTTTCCCTTTTCCCAGGTTATTGTTTTTTCAGTTGATTTCTTTCACATGTCTACTGGATGGAGTTTAACATCAGCTGCCAGATATTTGACAGTGATTTTGACTGGCTTCGAAAAAGGCAGTGACTCTCCCTTAAGCTGTTACTGTGCTTCTTCTATGCCAGTTTTAGGCTTCTGCACTTCAATGACCTCTGCATTTTTCAGACATTTGCATACCTAGCTTGATGAAACTCTTTAAGACTCTGCTTCTATTGTTTCTGGTTTTCTTATCTATCACCAGTCCCTGCTGTCACTTGTTTCTTCAGACATTCCTGCGCTGACATGCAAGAGTGTTTAAAAAAAATAAATCAAGCACTGACACAACATTAATTCATGCAACTGATCTCTTACTGATGTTCACTTCAGCCATTACTGACAAATGTCCTGTAGCAGCACAGAGACTAATGGTTGTCATCCCTTATGACTGAGGCTCCATCATGAACAGGGACATTATTCTGTTTTCTAATCACTGTGCAATGATTGCCTCTTGCTGCAGACAGCTGATATATCATCATCTGTGATGTCCTACATGGATGTTCTTACCAATTGACATCTCTGTCTTCAACATAATTTCCTAGGGGACTAATGGAAGAAAACTTTTCTAGTCTAGTTAAAATTATCTACTCTGATAGAGTAGTAATCAAGAAAATGTATATTTCTGTCTCTCTTTAATTTCCTTAGATCTTGAGGATAATTAAGATATCTATTTTGTGTCATTTTTCATCATGTCTGTTCACCGAGGTCTACCTGGAAGGTGAAGGTCCTTCATCAGTCAAATTTTTTTCTAGTAACTTGATGGTATGTAGAGATTTGGGGAGCTCCAGATGAACCAACCTTTTTTTCCTGACTATCAGGCTTGCTATGTGAATCAGTAAAGGACACAAAAGTTTATAGCGATAATTGACACCAAATATCTAGGCTATTTATCCTGTGTATCCTATTTATTGTGTATTTTCTTGCTCTACTGAAAAGTCTCTGCCACGGTCAGGGGGTGAAGGATTGGGACCGGAACACTGTACAAAGGGTTTGAGTTGAGGTAGAAAGTCAGGTGCAGTAGCTCTTTATTAAAGGTATGTGTCGGCTTATATAGGGTTTGGTATGGAAAGGGCTAGAAAACTGGGTGGAGCATGGGATAGACAACCAGGGGAACAAACGAGGGTAAGAACTTGAGAGAAAAGGGAGGAACTGGGGAGGAGCTGGGAAAGTAAAGGGCCAGTGAGAGCTCTCTCCACACTGTGGCATTTTCCAGCCAATCAGAGGTGGGAGCAGGGAAGGCAGGGGACAAACAACTCAGGGCAAGCCTGGACATGCCCAGGCAATGCAACTGTATGGGTAACATACAATGAACATGTTTGAAACCACAGAAAAACTGTGAAGTCCATATAATAAAGTCCTTTCTAAATTGCTGTATATCTTCCTTCATACCTGGAACCGTTCCCACTCTGATTCTGGTTCCTCCACAGTCTCCAAGAGCTTCACTATTTAATGGGGTTTTTTCTGTCTTGCTGATGTCAAATTTATCACACTGATATACAGCTAACCTTTCCCTTTGTTGCCTACTTTTGTATGTCTAATACATGGGAATCCATATCTGATAACAGGGTCCTAAGTTGTTAGAATAAAACAAATACTTTAAATTGTGATTTTTCAGGTCTGGGTCAAAATTCTCTAACAAATCTGTTATATCTTTAATTTTCTTATATGTACACCAGAAGAAGTACATACATGGGCAAAAAGAATAAGTAACCAAATGATTTCTTAGCATCAGAAAAAGCATGGAGAATTTGTCTATGGGTGGAATATTGCTCGATTTTTAACTCTCAGTTTCTATAAGCACTGTCTGTAAATTGTTGAAACAGTCAAAAGGATAATAAATATTGTTCGATATCAAGTCCTTTATACTTTTATCCTTTTAGGGAATTCATCCTAACAAAGGATTTCTATAGTCACTTTTTTCTAAGCTCACACATTTCTGCACATCCCCTTTTTTAAAAATTAGCATATAATACTGCAGGTTTACTTATTTTCTATTTATCAGTTCTGACTATTACCATGATGGAAGTGTTTTTCATTACTATGGAGGACTAGAAGGGTCAGAATTACATAAAATTGGCTTGCTAACTCTCCCATTTTTTCTGGTGTTTTGTTTTTCTGTGGGTTTTTTTTTTTTGTTTGTTTGTTTTGTTTTGGTTTAGTTTGGGTTTTTTTGTTGTTGTTGTTGGGTCTGTGTTTCAGCATCACTGATGTACCCTCTTCTTCCACCATGCATGTTCACCTTTCTCTCTTTCTTTTCATCTATCTCAGTTCAACTACTTAATATTCAGATCAAACCTTTTGATTCAGTCTCTAATTAACTTCTACTTCCCAGTTCTCTTACTCTTGTTGTCACACTTTTCTGTATATCTTTTCTACTCTCTTCCCTTGTTTCTGCTACTTCCTTGCAGTGGACACTTCCTTGCAGTGCCCACATGCAACCAGGCCCCACCTGTGAAACAATTTTATAAGGAAATTCTTTACTTCATCTTGGACTACACTTGTGGCTTTGGGGCAACGGGACATGTGAAGCCTGGCTAGTTGGATGATAAGAAATGCTGAGGAGAAAACATTATTTCTTTGCCAAAATAGAGTTCTCATCTTTTACAAAGACCTTCTAATGAGTCCAGATTTAGGCTCATGCTTACAAATTGGAACAGATCTCTTGATCTCTAACAAACCTTTACTATCATGGAGCAGTAGATTTTTTTTCCTTAGTTTCACTTTCGGAAGTGGTCACTCTAGGGACTTTCATTAGACCTTTAGATTTTACATCAGGTAAAACCAGATCTCAAATTCCTGTGAGAAATAGATGCCTAAGTTTTTACTAGTTTCGGGGGCAAAACAGGAATTAAGAATGAGATTTTTCTACTTTATTTAGTTACCAACACTATTTAGTGCCACCCTCTAAGCCAGTCATTTTAGGATCTTAAGGGTTTTTTTAATAGAAATTCAGAATAATTCAAGGAATTAAATAGTTGAAAGTAGTAGTGTGCAGTTGAAAACTAATTTTTGTAATATAAGGTTGGACAGTTTTACTTAGGTGATATTGCCACAAAGTATGTTTCTGTAAATGTCTGTTCAAATCTCAAGAGCTTTTAATTTTGCTTTTAGGAAAAATACAGTCACCCCTGCCTCTGTTGTCCTACATTTTTCTTCTTATATTTTTCTCCCTATTATTCTGTATTTAAAGCATCTCGGAAGAATCATACCAATATAAAAAATCTCAAAAGGGTATTGCGAAGGGTATTACATAAACTAACCATTATACTACTAAAGAATTCTAGCACAGTAATAAGTCACTGACTCAAAAAAGTTAAATGAACCAGTGATTTTATTCGTATGAATAAGCATTAGGAAACAAGTGCACAGAATAAGAATTTAAGTATTCCAGCGAGGGATTTAACATAGAGATATTTTACTTTAAGAGGAATTGGTTCTGTAACTGTTTCTTGTGACATAATCCTGCAGATATTGGGGTGTAACTATTCCTAAGGCTCAGGTGAAAAAAAGCTGCCTTTCTCTTTCATAAATTAAATTATGAATAATTTTTATAGTGATATGGTAAAAAAAAGTTATTAGAAATATTTGGAGGACTGTAAGAAGAAGCTTTATGTCTCATAAATTATTTTCAATAGGATTTGAACTTATAAAATATCAAAGGCACTAAGGCTTTCAGGTACCTAAATTCCTATGGGTTTCAAAGAGCAGCAAAATAGAAATTGGGGTTGAGATTCATCTAACCTTGCCCTAAGTATCCATAATAGAAGAATCTGAGCAAGTCTTCTGAGATTCCTTTAAATAACTAGTAGGGAAATCTGATCATTTTTGGGTTGAAGAGCTGGTGCCCATCATTATTCATTTAGAATCATGGAGATTGGAAAGACCCTCCAGAAGTCCAACACTGCTCAGAACAGATCTAAATAGGTGAGGTTGCTCAAGGCTGTACACAACTCCGTCTCCAGGGGCAGAGATTCCACCACTGCTATGAGCAATGTGTTCCAGTATTCCAGCATCATAAAAATTCTAACACCTAATCAGAATTTCCCATGTTCCTACTTGTGCTCATTGCCTCTAATCCTACTACTGCGAACCTTTGAGAAGAAACTGTTGGTCATTGCTGCAAGAGTACAGAAAGGATCCCACAGCCAAAGCCCTGACTGTAGCACCAGGCCCACACAGGCAGTTATTGACCTGCTAGGTGAGAACACTTCCCTACTTTATCCCACTCAGTGACAAGCTTGAGCAGACACAACACAGGCCCCATCATGCCTTTTAGTCTTGCCCTCATAGTTCCATGGTAGTTCTTGACATGCTTTGCATAATCCCCAGCAGCATTAACAGTGCTCAAATGGAAAAGCAGTACATTAAGGAGCCAGAGGAGTCTCAGCAGTCCCTCTGCAGCATCCTGGCCAAGCAGCAAACCTGAGATGTTAGCTTGGGTCAAGCCACAAGACTGGTTCCTTAGTCCCCACAGGTAGGAGTCTTCACTAACTATAACTTGCCTCTTCTCTTTTGTGTAGACAAAAGTTTTGTGTGCAGTCAGCTCTGATAAATCCCCTTACAGTCTTGTTTGTCCTCAACAGTGCCCAGGGAAATGAATCTCTTCTAAAATTGAAGATCTGTAAGTGGAGCAAGAACATTTTTTAAACCCTCCATCCCTAGTGTGATCTCCAGCTTTACCTCATTTCAGTTTTCTTGGCTTAGGCTCTTGTCTCAGCTGAGTCGTGTCAAAGGTGATGGTTGATGGCAGTAACTCTTCTCCTGTGCACTCTCACAGCAGATGATTTGAAACATTACCTCAGGGCTCACAGTTGGTGTGTGCCCTTATGGAATAACAGCTAGGGGAAATGCTATTTGCCAAGAGGTTATCTGGAATACTTGAATTCACAGCAAATACTTGGGCAGTGACTCAATCAATCCTTGTCCTCTGGAAATTCCTCTCCAAAGCTCTTCAGTGAAGATCCTTACACATTGTGCTCGACATTAATTCCTCCTCTGTATGAGATACCTCTGTTTTCTGAGCAGTGAAGTAAACTAAAATTTTCCTTTGAAGTGTATTTACTCATTTGATTCCAATTAACTCACCATTTGAAGGAATAAAATCTTAAAGTTACACTGCCTGTGATACATCACAAGTTATGTACTGTGAGAACGGTTGGGATTTTCAAAGGAGTTGTAAAGTGCAAAATGCTCTAATCCTATTGGTGTTTAATGGGTGTTTAGCATAAAAAAACCCCAACCTGTCAAAACAGGATTTAAATAGACTTGGTTGGGTCTATCATGTGTTTGAAGTCATTGAGTTGTTATTAGCATTTCATCATCATAAATTAAATTTCTGCTAAGATTAAAAGTGATGAGTTCCATTAACTTTTGCTGTTAAGTAAGAATTGTCAACCGCACTATGTTGGCAATAGCAAAATAAGATTTTTACCTGTATCTATGATCACTTGTAAAATGGACTTTGTCAGTTACAGCTCTGTCCTTCTCTCGCTAATTATAATGTGTTTCTAAATTCAGGTATGTTACATATGCTACATAGAAGCATATTCTCCTGAAGAAAAGATATTACTGAGTAGAGATCTTACCAGCAGAAGCTAAATAAATGAAGCTGTATTATTAAGTTCAAATGTATTGAAAAGAAATGAAACATAGGTATGTACATATATATGTAACTATACATGTACACATATATGTAAATTAGAAAGAATTACTTCAACAGAAACAGAAGTCTTAAGTATGTTAACCCAACAAGACCTTATTAAAAGAAGGTCCATATAGCTTTTAATTTAGAAAGGTGTTTGGTGATCAGTAAGTTCAAGGAAATGAAATCCCCTCTATTTAAAAGAACTATAATTAACCCCCCCCCAAACAAATCCCTACCTTCCCCCCCCTTTTAAAAGTAATAAATTTAATGGCTCAGATTTCAATTAGTGCTAGTTAAAAGTGCTTTGAAAGGCCCTAGTTGGCAGCAAATGAGTCTTTAAAACTCTCTATAGCCTCTAAGGACTGAGTTTGGCTGCTCAAGAATGCTTTTGCCTGCTTGTAGATTTTGTGGTTGTAGATTGTATGATTGTCTATATATGTCTCGGTTTTATTAATGTGATTTAAATGACTAAGCAGATGCTTAGTTTGGATTTTAACCTCTGTAGACTTCTGCTATTGATGACATATAGGATCAAAGGGAAAAAAAAGGGCAGGGATATACACTAGCCTGTTAAGAAATTATATGCAACCCACTCCAAAGAAATGAGAATGGAGTGCTTATTCTAACAGCAACTGGTAACCAGAAATGAAAATGTGATTCTTTTGAAGTGTTGCAGTAGCTCAGGGCATTGCATGGGAGGATATGGATGAGGGCTGACTCAAATAATAAGTAGTTTAGTAAACTGTAAAACACATGTGCACAGGTCACAAAGTAGAATATATAGTGGCTACTGAAAATTTAGGAATAGCTAATACCAAAGCGCAGTAAAGAAAAAACAATATTTTTCAGATACTTTCAGGTTACTTAATCAGAAAAACAAACAAATCATGGACCTCACTATTAGAAAACTAAATAGAAAGCTAAGCATGTCATCATCTCAATAGTTCAAAGTAAATAATAATTTATTAATGAAGTATTTAATAA
Source organism: Corapipo altera (assembly GCF_003945725.1). Lineage (NCBI taxonomy): Eukaryota > Metazoa > Chordata > Aves > Passeriformes > Pipridae > Corapipo > Corapipo altera. The sequence continues at coordinate 9,415,658 of NW_020884888.1, forward strand.
CTTTAAAATGCATATAGTAATATTTTAATTTATAGGTTAATGTACTACATCATAGAATGCTTTCAAAGAATCCATTATCTGTCATGCAGTATATGAAAAGTCTATACATACTATGATCTCCATTGCATACTCTGACAAGTAGTAATGTATTTCATGTCAAAAACCACTTCTGAATGTCACCATATGCTGTAGTATATCCTCATGGCTCAAGTAAAAATGGTGTCAAAAATCCATTTAAGAACGTTTCAATAATCTGTTCTGACTTTTGAGCCTTCATGATTTAGCAGCAATTTTAAGGATATGTCAACCCATAGCACAGATCTGTACTTCACAAAGCAGTATGGCTGTCTAGAACCATTTATCTTTTCTTTTATGTGGTCTTATTTAAAACTAACTGCAGTGATTTCTTGTCTAGCATTGAAAATACCAAAGAAATTAGCTCACAAGAATATGGGTCTGAAGGGTAAAGGAAAGAGCTTGACTGAAATATATTAAAATTGAGATGTGCCTAGAGAATCAAAAATAAGCTAAAATATTTATTTTCATGTTAATTAGAGATAGGGTGTTTCCCAGACTGAGTATTAACTCTGGTTAGTTGGGGCTATGGGATTAATAGCTTTATTTTTAACTTGCATGCAATCACAACTCAAAGGTTAATTCATGCTCAGCGAGAACAAACAAATGTCCCCATAGAAATAAGTCTGTTGTAATACCTTCTGGAAATTAGTTATTTAACTACTACTTTACAGCCTTACTCATAAGAATTTCTGTAGTAGTGTGTTGCTACATTGTGAAAAAACTGAATTAAAGCTCATAAAGATGGTGTTTTTTCTCTTGAGTACATTAAACAGTGATCTGCTGAATATCAGTGGCAGTGTGTATATTATAGGGTGAGATTCAGAACTGGGAGAGGCTGTTGCTTCATTTGAATTCTGTGCTGGAGAGTGGTAGCAAAACACTGAGAAGTAGAGGGGAGAAAAGGGCAACTGATGCTGCGAAAATCTGTTAAATTACCATTTAAAATACACGAATGTTTGTTTGTTATACAGCTGTACCATCAGATTCACAAATGTTATCCTAACATCACAATAAACCTGTGATATTAGGTTGTATGTAGTATGTAGTAATTTCAGTTTAAAACATGGGCCATACTGGACTAAGACCAGCCATTTACAAAATCTTGTGACCTGAAAGATAAGAAAGGATTGAGGGTGAGCTAGGAAGTCAATTTAACAAAAAATTTATTCTGTTATTTGAGCTCTGTTAAATATTCTACATAGTAAACCTACCAGGCCTGGGAAATACTCTCACCTACTGTTTTATTCTGGAGATATGCAAATCTAAAGTGGCTACCAAAATATGAAGAAAAAATAAATTAGGAAATAATAATAGGGAATAAATTAACGTTCTTCTGGTGTGTTTTTTAATTTTTTTTAATATTATTTTAAAGCTACCTAAAACGTGAGTATTTAACAAGAATTGTCTATGATTATTAATTCTAACAACTGCCTCAACAACAGAAGTTATCACAAATTTTTGTTTCTTACATTTATACCCACTGATTCATCACTATCAAGTGTCTCAGTGCTGAAACTCCTACACAAGTTTTCTTCTGGATTTGACCTTATATGATAGAAACCAGAAAGAACTCAGCCCTGAACTAGTGGTCATTTTAGTATCTAGGAGAGTGGCATTGTTTCAAGCACAGTTAGAAGCATCCAAGTGTGCAGTTTGAGTAAAGGAAAATAAGCTTAATAAAATTGTTATGTGCGAATTACCTTAGCTGAAAAGAAATTCTCTTGGGTCCAGTGAGCTGCTGAGGGTTCCAGTGAAACTGGACAACCACAGAAATTAACAGTAAAAATTTGACTGTTCAGTTACTTGACGGTGGATGAATGATACTAGAAATGTGAAGGGATGTACAGTAGTGTTTGTATGTGAAAGCTGATTACTGGAGCTGGAGGAGAGCATGTCTGATGTGTCAAGAAACCTGCAGGATAATAGATGTTCAGGAGAAGACAACAGGGTGTCTTACTGGATTAAACCAGCATCAGATTGCAATGGAGGGCAAGAGTGAGATGTGTACATACAGAGGTTTATACTGTCAATTGCTACAATGTCAATGCAAATACAACTGATCAGGTGATTTTCCAGCTGAGCATTTTTCTGTTGAGAGGACATCAATACTGTTCTGTGTGTTATGATTATGTGGGATGATGGACAGAGTTAAACTTAGAGGGGATTCAGAATTTTGAGGTAAAAAGCAGCTGCAAGTCCCTGGACAGATGGAGGTCAACATGCTCTCCAGTACAATGATAAACATCTGCTCAGAGAAACAAAATGGAGTGTGGAACGAAGTGGAGACTGTATGATCCCCCTCCTTTCTAATCCCTGCAGAATGGGAGAACATTGCAGTACTAAGACTGTTTAGTACCTGACAAGGGAGAATCAAGATGTTCTGTTGCTGAAGCCAACAACCATGTTGAAACCTCTTCTCAGGTGCCAAACCACGATCACCATCTCCCTCCCATTAGGTTCACCAATCAGAAATAAAAAGTATTTATGACTACAGCCACTCAAACTCCACCCAAACATAAAGAAAATAATAGAAAAGTAAGTTAGGGAGAGGGGGAAAGTGGGAGAAGACCTCCACCGAAACTGCTGGGATCAGTCAATAGGCAGACTCCATCTTTTCCCCCCCTAGAGGGACGCCTCGGGGGAAAAAATATACTCTATTCACGTTAAATGCTGCTTTTGGGACTAGAACTTTTGCTTGTGCTTACCTCATAGCATATTAATTAGATTGCTTCATATCGAGCTCGTGCGTGCTTAATAGATGTATCACTAGATTGCTTTAAAACGTATTTTTGCGGTAGACACTGTCACTGACAACTTTCGAACCTTATTAATCTGTCACAATTTGTATTAATAAAAAGTGTTATTCCATAAACCATTAAAGTACCTTTTAACTTTCCTGGAGGACCGATGAGCAAAAATCTGAACTCCCACTTTTTACGTGACAGATGCTATCTTTATGATAAATAAGAGTCATAATAAAATTGCAGTCATCACATTTCATCAACTATTTCAATGTGCTTACTGTGTAGTCATGCACCTTCCTCAGAGTTGCATTTAGTGATGAAAACTCTCTAATAGCTTCAGACAAAAATATGCACCCTCTTTAGAAAGAAAATAAGTTTGCAAAAAAAGGTTTTTGTCTTTGTCCTTTGAATGTGAATTTCTTCCTCCTAAACTAGACTGTCAAGCTGAACTTCATCTATATTTTATGCAGATCTTTTATATTATGAAAGATATTGCTTGGGTGTGTGTGGATTAAACAGTTGATCTCATACTTGGCCATAAGGTAGTAATAATGTGCCTGGGCTTTCTATTGTTATTTATTTTATCATATAGTACAAAAAAATGTGACTGCTAGTGATTTGGACTAATGGTGTGATGTTTATCTTTTTACTAGTCTTGGTCTTAACTAGCATTTAAATCAGTACCTGGTCTGATATCTCTGTGCTTTATTAGTAATTCCTTTAATACAGAACAATATCAAAATATAGGCTTTATTGACATATCTTTTAGGTGTGTGTAGGTTTAAAGCATGGCCAGTTTCATAACACTAAAATAAGAGTCCTGGAGATTTTTTCAAGCTCTCTTTAAGCATAGTGCTTTTTTGAGTCACAAAATCTTAAAGTTATCAACCAGAGCATTCAGACTGAACATTTATCTAATGTGCAGAATATATAATTTTTTCCATTGAAATGGGAAAAAACAAAATCCTAAGTTTCTGTGGAAAATTAAGGATGCTTATTAACTGATGAAAATAATAACAAAATGAGTTTGAGTGTTAAAATAAAGTAGTTCATCACAACTATTTCTCCAGGAGATATGTAAAAAATAGAAAACATTGATGTGAGAATTAAATAGCTGACTTAAAACTAACTTAATCTTATTTATCTGTCAGTGATGATGACTATTCTATCCAATTAATACCTGTAATATTTCTATCCTAATGAATACAGAAACACATTATTATTATTATTATTACTGTGTGTTTCTGCAAGGCCATGTGTACCCAAAATAGTATACATGGAAAGAGAATGGGAATACTGCACTCTTAATGTGCAGTTAATATATTTGTTAAGCAAGAGAGTTGCAAAGATCCCTTGACCCAAGTATGTAATTCAGAGTTAAAGTGCCCTGAGAGTGTGAGTTCCTGCTGTCTTCTCGAAGTACAACAAAGGAGGAGGAGGACAAGCCTGGAAATGGATCATCAAGAAAAAAATTACATTTTCATATATTTGAAAAGGGAGAAATCCAAAGGCAAACAGTATATGTAATCAGTGAGAAATGTTTCTAGCCTTAACTCTTCCACAAAGCACCTGTCTTTTAATCTGAAAAATGATTTCATATACCAGAGATTCACTGCTGCCAGACACATCTTCCTGGTGTTGATTACCTAGTGTTACTTGGATTTGTGCTCTATGCCCTAGGCTGACAGTCAGGAAGAGCTACATAATAAGAATTTTGTTCCTACCATGTTACAGATTATTTCTTAGTGGAACACAATTTTATGATCAGTTTGCTGAAATTTATTTTACATCTTGGTAAAGCAATTTATAATTCTGATGAACTATGAAGTATTTGATTATTCTATATTACCATTTTTCATTTGTTCAAATGAGAGTTCCGTTGGCAATTTAATCCATTCAGAGAGAAAATGTTATCTTGCACTGGACGTGCTAGTTGCTAGTCACTGGACATATGTACTGTCTTCTGAAACAGTTACCTGGTAAATTGTGAGAACAAAGATAGGAACAGATGGAGTTAAATGACATAAGAATGTTAAACATAATAAAAATTTATATAAGCTTCTTATAATTACTAGAACAAGAAATAGCCTTAAGATTTCAATCACATGACAGCTTCCTAAGATAAAAAACATTTGATACACATTTGCATTTAAAGAAGGTTAAAATATTTTTGTTTTTAACAAAAATTTGGATTTCCATAACAGATAAAGAACTATATGGTTTACCTGTAGACGTTTATCAGACTGTACTATGGAGTCTGAACTTGAGATCCCGGGCTGCACTTAGGATTACTGCATTATTTTAGTCTCCAAATAAAGAAAGGCTAATCCTGTAAACTGCTGTTGAATACAACAACGTAAAAAACTAGATTCCCTTTACTCTGTGTAACCCACCCAGCGTATTGCAAGAGCTACATGGTGCAAAGCTCTGTTCCAAATATGCTCTATTTTAACCCGCTGTCATGTACACCAAACCTCTAATTTTCAATATTTTTGTCAGCTTTTTCTCCAAATAGGGACACTGAGTAGAAATATCTGTTTACTCAAAATAAGAATACAAATATTTTATATTAAGCAACACACTCTGCAAAGTAGTTCTAACTCCTAAAGTAATTAATATTTTATATCATGTGTATTAAACCCACAAGAATTTGTCTTATTTTTCCTTTTTTTTGATAACTTGTTTACTAACATTTGAATTAAAATAATTTCTATAGGATTACATTAAAAAAAGAAAAAAATAATGGTAGAATGCACTGTATACCTTTACTGTTCAAAGCAGGAGGAGGGTTTGTCTTCTCATGCTGTACCTCAGTATGTGGGTGTAGCAGGAAAACATATTATACAGAGTACTGAATCTACCCCTTATTTTTAATAAGGTGGAAATAATTTTTGTGGTTTTTTCTGTCTTACCTACAGCTATATTCTTTAAAAACATTATTTCTACTGAATTTATAAGTTTCTTGAAGCAAGAAGTAAAACCTCTAAACTGCATCCTTATGGTTTGTAGTTAGTGATTTAGCCTTTAGTTAGTGTATGGAACTTGATGCTCAATTCTGTGTGATGGTGAGAAGTTTCAATGTGAAACAGTATCATAAATAACTGTTTCTTGTCAACCACAAAAATAAGGAACTAAAACACGTGGTTAAAACTTGCCTAGTTAAAATTAAATGTAGAATCAGAAATCTTGCCCTCAAGGTAGGTGGTCTTTCTAGCGAAGAAATGTAAAATATTTAATTCAAATGCAGTTATAGCCAACATAATTTTTTTCCTGGTAATTGCTATGTTTTCAAACTGCACTGTCTAGATCTTTTATGTTGTCTGTCATATCAGTCAAATTTCTCCTTTGGCTCCATGATCTTTGCTATGATTTCTCTTTTTAAATAAAATAGTTAAGAAAGAAAATTTAAAATATTGGGAAAAAGTACATTCCCTCTCTTATTCCATTCTTTACTGTTTTCTACGGCAGTTAATAATCTAAGTCTCTTACTTCCTTAGAAAGTCCTGTCTGACCTATTTTTCTTCCTCACTTTCTCATAGGTCAACAGCATCTGAATCATCAAAACAAACATTGTTATTCTGTTGTTAAATGATTTTAGAGCTGGTAATGACTTTTACAGTGTCTATTTGGCATCAAATAGGATGGGAGACTTGGAGAACAGCTGTAGTACAAGTGTCACACACCTTCCTGATAGCAGGGGACCACTGCAGCTGCTTGCCTTGACTTCTTAGTGAACCCAAAAGTTTCCTCACTTCTGGAGGCAAACTCATTAACTTGCTTTGTAAATAAAATCTCTTTAGCTTCATCTCCTATTTCTTCTCAATAAAGTAATTCTGAGATATTGTATAAGAAATGGAGTCATGCTTGAGTAGCTGTGAGGACAGCTTTTATATCATTTACCTGTCAGAGTGGGAAATGTATGAGCTGGTGGGTGCCTTACCCTTCTTACTCTGTGATTTTTTTTTTTTTGTTCTTCATGAGCACGCTTTGTTCAAGTGTAATCAATGAATCAATGTCTTAGAGCAATACAAGAAAAAGCAAAGACACAAAACTTTTTCTTACCCTTTAATGTAACAGAGCAATTTTATTAATCAGAAGAGATTGGTGAAGAATCACACTCAAAAGCCTAAGATAAATGATGAATCTTCCCCCTGCTTCAGATTAAGTTCTTAAAAGCTCATTACTGTCATCTGTGCTGACTCTATAAACTGCCAAGATGTCTAAAGCTTGGGAGGAAGTCATTACTTTAGGTTATTTTACTGTAAATTTGCCTCTGATAAGCTCTGAGAACTTCAAAAGTGTAAATATGAGGAAGGTTTTCTTTGAATAGCAAAGAGCTAGGTATTTGTTCAAAGTGAAAATTAATTGTTACAAACTTTTTGCCACCAAATATTTAAAGTTAACCTTTTAAACATGCATTTAATTTTTGAAAGACATCACATTTTACCCTGTGCTTTATAGAAAAAGGCGTTCTAAACCGTTTCAACTTGTATTGTGATATGATACAGCCCCCAAAACTGTTTATATTAATTAAGCTCTTGTTATAACTGCATGGATAAACACGATTTTTGATTCATCATACTTTAAGCAAAAAATTACTGATTTTCCTTAAAAGCATAGCCTTTCACTTTCAAATTTTGCATGTTTTTATTTGTACTTAGCATTTTCCTTACCTTTTTGCATGTATTTTTAAAAACAGGTACCTACAGAAAACTTGTGAGAAAAAAGTCACATAGCATTGTTTCTTAAATCAAAACATAGCTTACTAGGGAGCTACTGCTTATGGTAACTATTTTTTTTTTTTGTACCAGCAAAGACTTGTTACAGAAAAAAAAAACAACAAACCTTATGAAGATTAGCCACTCATGAAAATTAGCCACTCATGAAAATAGCCACCCTCCCATTATTTGCCATGGTAACACAAACAGTTTGCCTTCTGAACAGAGGTCAACTTTGCTGCCAGGCTGTCAACAGTGCCTTGGTCAATCAAACACTAAATGAGATTGGAGACAGAATGTGGGAAGAAGGCAGCTGGTACAGTTAGAGGAACTTGCTAGGTAATGTAATTGTTATTTACATTCCACTATATTTATTTCAGAAACAAGTTAAATCAGTGTCTACATCAAATTAATCGTTTTTAGCCTGTTCCCCTAGAGGGTCACATTTTACAGTGTTGGAGTTTGTGCTTAACAAAAAAGTTCATCGTTAAAATTGTTCTGTATGTATATTTCAAGATTCTTTTAAGAAATGCGAGAATATTTAATTGCTGTCTAGGTTAATTCTAGATGATAAATCTCAGCTAAATGCTATGAACAATGAAAAAAAAATGGTATGTCTTAATTCTGTGTTGGTAAGTGAAGAAGAGGGGGGATGGGGGTGGTTCAGTATACCGTATTTCTTCTTATGCACTACCAAAACCTTATGGACAGGTTTTGGTGGTGGAGGGGCTACAGGAGTGTCTTCTCTGAGAAACTGCTAGAAGTTTCCTCCATGTCTGGCAGAACCAGTGCCAGACACATCCAAGATGGATGTGCCACTGGCAAAGTCTGAACCAATAAGAAATGGTGGTGATAACATATTTAAAAATGAGAAAAAAAAGGAAAAAGTTATTGTGCAGTTGAAATTGTGGCCAGAGAAGAGAGGAGTGAGAATATATGAGAGGAACAACTATATAGACACCAGGGTCAATGAAGAGGGAGGGGAATGAGGTTCTTCAGATGCTAGAGCTGAGGTTCCCCTTCAGCCCATGGTGAAGCAGCTGTGCCCCTGCAACTCATGGAGGACACCAGGTATGCAGAGATCCATCTGCAGCCCGTGGAGAAGACCCACACCAGAGCAGGTGGATGCCCAAGAGAGGGCTGTGAACTCATGGGAAACCTGAGCTGGATCAGGCTCCTGGCAGGGACCTGCAGACCCATGGAGAGAGAAGCCCAAGGTGGAGCAGGTTTGCTGGCAGGACTTGTGACCCTGTGGGACACCTATACTGAAGCAGTCTGTACCTAAAGGACTCTGTCTCATGGGAAAGTGATCCACATTGGAGCAGTTCATGGAGATCTGTTGTCCATGGGATGGACTCACACTGGAGAAGTTTGTGAAGGACTGTCTTCTGTGGGAGGGATCCCATGGGGACCAGGGGAAGGATTCTCCTCCCTGAGCAGCAACAGGAACAATGTATGATGAACTGACCATAGCCCCCACTCCCCGTATCCCTGAGCCAATCAGAGCAGATCAGAATAACAGTGTGCAGCCTCCACACTATTTTTAACTATGTGCATGTCCGTTGTAAATGTGGACATACTAATTTTTTCGATGTTTGAACTGCTTGATAAACAAGGATGTTTACTGGGTACTGTAAACTAAAGTGGAACTGAAAAAATTATCAAAAAAGATTCCATTGCAACTGGACACTTATTAATATTATATAATTATATATACATGCACAACACAAAACTAAATGCACTTTCACTTTATTTTCAAGTCTGGGCTGGAGGTGTATTCTGTATTACTTGAACACAGTAATGAAACGAGCACTCCTGTATCATTAAAAGGTTGGTTCTGATTTTGTCTTGCTAAAAAAAGTGATTAACAGAAGCTCAATTGATCTGGAAGAAAGTAAATCTTGCCTTAAAGTGGAAGTCAGACTATCTGAATCTATTGGTGCTGTGCTTTTCAAGTCTTGACAAATTATTTTTCCTACAATGCTTCCTGACATCAGGCTTCTTTATAGGAGGCATGGTGTTATATCATTAAAACATCAACTCCTGCTGGGAGATGCATTCAATTCCTTGGAATGCTGTAAGAAATAGGTGTTTTTTTAAAAGTTGTTTTTAGTCAGTTATTTACTCAGTAAGAACATATTTAGGTGTCAATGGCAATTAGTCATTCAAGTTTTTTTCTTTTAATTAAAGCTCACACTTTAAAACACTAAATCAAGGTAAGTCATTCTGAAAAGGAATAGTTTGTCCCTCACATTTCCTACCAGGTGGAGATATTTTCAAGACTCTCCAAACACCAGGCAGTCTTTCTTCTCATCTGTTAACTTTATGCACTTCAATATCAAAGCACCACATGTGGGCTATGGACCAAACTGATGTCATGACACTATAATTACTAAGCTTTTGTAAATTTTAGATGTAGACTTGATCTTATTTATTTATTTTAAAAATATGTTTATTTCCCATTTGCAGATATATATGTCAACAAATCTCTCAAGGAATTGTTTGAACTGACTGTAAATTAAGAAAAATCCTTTTAAGCCATTTTTATCCATGATTAACTACATGTTTGAACAGTAATGAAATTTCATAATTGACTTGGAAATAATATTTTTTTATGTAAGTACTGAGAGGGAAGAAAAGGAAGAAAATTTTTCTCTAAATTTTTTTTATGGAAATATGAAAATAAAAGGAAAAAAACCTAGAAACTGCTTTCTCCGTAGAGTACTACATGGCAACGGTGCCAAATACTTGGCAGCAACAGAGGACCATAAGGAATGTACCTATTTTCACTCATAACAGCCAGAATTTTCAGTTGAGAAATGCAGTATAAAGGTCTTGGGTCTTTCAACTTGGATACTAGAAGTTTCTGAAATCACTGACCTTAGATCAGTGTTACCTGCAAGACAGAACAAAGTAGCTTTCTAGCAAAAGCCATTTACTGCCATTTTACAAATTAGGTCTGCTCCTCAATCACAAAAATAACAATTGCTTTCTTTTTTTAAAGCTTGATTATCTTCTAATTTGAATAACATATTTTTTAAAAAACTTTTTTTAAAGTTTGATTATCTTCTAATTTGAATAACATTATAATTTTTTTTAAAACTTTTTGCTTTACACTTCATCAGTCTGCCTCTCATATCAGGAAAAAAAAATAATTCCAAATTGGTAGAAACTTGTTCATTTTATGTCTTGATTTCACTTTCTACCAAATGCGAAGCCAGAAAAGTGAAGAAGCAAAAACAAGCTGACAAAATAACCTCAATATTAGTAGTGAATGGGTAAAATCAAATACCCTTATTGAGAAAACACGTGTGACACTGAATTATTTTCTCCCTTCAGAACTAGGGAATTGAGAATGGCCTTGTGCCAGGAGCATATTGAATATCAAGACAAAAGTATGACTGAGGAATGAAAAAGAACTAAAGGTAATTTGGGAAAAAAGAAGCACACACATTTACTTTAATGCAACAGACTGTTCAAAGTTGAGATTAAGTAACTGCAAATGAGGGTGTCATCTGCTTTTACACCAGCGAAAATACAAGTCGTATAATAAATTTTTATTCTACAGAAAGTACATGAATATTCCATCTCATTCTTAAAAGCATGGACTTGTATTTTTTTGAAAATACTTAAGGTTAATAAGTATTGTTTCTCTAGGAACCATTAGCTGTGTAACACGCCTCAGTCACACTCTGACACATATACCTTGAGTAAAACTGTCAAAAAATTGTAAAAATGTAGGAACACATTTTATAATATCCCTCATTTTCTAAACCTTGCATGTATTTATGACAGTAAATGCATGTATTTATCAAATTGGCAGGCACTGAAAGTACTTAAAAAGAATGTTCTCTCTCACACTTTATGAAAGCTTCAAAGTGATCTGTAATAGCTGGATGTGCAGTTAGTCAAACGAACAATAATAGACTCATTGCTGCAATGTATCTGCAAGGAAGAAGCAGAAAATCGGTATGAATGTATTAATCACTATAAGGAATTCAAATACTGAATTTTATATTTTTAAAGCTGATTATAAAAGAGTAAAAAGGTGCCGCTGTATTTTATCTTTTTTCCTCTGAGACTAAGAATTGCAGTCTGTTTATTTAGTAATGGTAGTATCATCTGTATACATTTTTGATCTTAATTAAATTTTATTTTGGTGTCCCTGTACTATAGGAGTTAGATGAATAAAACTGAATTCTGAGAACCTGAGGGTTTTTTCATCATATTGGAGAAAGTACCTTTATTTATTTATTTTAATTCATCTCACATGACTGATCTCTAGAAATAAAAGCAATCTCAACCCTAATATAACTTTTGCTTTTCTTTGTCTTTTCTCTTTACAAAATAGGATGGACAGGTAGAAGGTCAAATAGGTAAGAATCCCCAAAGATGGCTGTTCAATCCTTTTATTAAAGTGTCAATATTAAGTAGTTGTTGTATGTTGACTGTTGCATTTATTTAACATGATAGAGGGTTTTGTTTGGTTGGTTTTTTTGGGTTTTTTTTGGTTGTTTTTTTGTTTTGGTCTGAGTTTTTTTTAAGTATTAGAAGCACCAAAAATAACAGAACCATAGAATATGCTGAGTTGGAAGGACTCACAAGGATTATCAGGTCCAAGTCTTAGCCCTGCACAGGACTGTCTCCAAGAGACATACCTTACTAGAACAGCAATTATGGATAACTAAGGATATAGGAAAATGGAAGACATGATAAACCACAGCTAAAGAAATAAGAGGAATTAAGAACAAAAAAAAATGCAATTTTTTTGTCATTGCAATGTTTAAAATCAAACAAATTATTGTGCAAGGCAATGATTAGACTTCACTTGAGCAAGTCAGACCATCTTTTCTGGAGGGGGAGGTAGTAGTTGTGAAAAGGCAGAGACACAGCTTATTTGTGAAGATCTAAACAATGGTGGATTTAACAAACATTGAAGAGCTATCAAAACACTGAGAGAGAAGTTGAGTGTTTTCTTTAAGCCTGTGCTGAAAGAGAGACTAATACTGAAGGTGCTGTTAGAACAAAAAAGATGTCAGAATAAAACAGTATAAAGTATAGATTACTGTATAATGAGGAGAAAGGAGGTTTTGAAACAGCCATCATACAAGAGGAAAGCAATGTATGTAAGGAAATTCAACTTAAATACAGATAACAAAAGAATTCAGTGATGTGGCGATATTTAAAAGATCGGACTGTGACACACTATGTCTTCTTCTCTGTTATTAAGTTTTTCCATATTGTACATAGTACATATCCCTTGTTTCGATAGATTTGATGATCCCACAAGATGGTGGGACACTTAAATTTGGATATTGATGTTCTCAATTTTAAAATAGGTCTATGAGCCATGTGGATGCAGCCTTTGCTGACATAGTCATAGATTACTAGATATCCTTTCCTTATTTTGGTAGCCTCACCATTTGTTTAGATCTTCTGCTCATCGTGAGCATTTAAGTATGCCTTATAGATTATTCTCTCAGATATGACTTTCCAACATCATAATTTCTTTCATTACTAATCATTTCTAGACAGCTTCAATGAACTTTATTGAGGCTTATGGAGTTAAAATTAGACACATCATAAGTAACTTCACAAGACTGTGAATTTTTCAGTTTAACTGATCTTTTCAAAGCTTTGTCCATTACACAGATAATAAAAATACAGTACTGTATGTACTGATATCTTTATTGGAAAATAACCAAATAAAAACATGATATAAAGCAACTGCATAAAGGCAGATCTAATGAACTGAAATGTGTAAGTAACGCAGAATCTAAATCTCATTTAATACAAATTAAGCTGGAATTAAAGTCTAGAAGCTAGCAAATGTGTGTTTTCCTTCTGAATTGTGTTATGTTTCCAGAATAGGCATGCATCTTTGCCTTTCAGATGTTGACAAGTATGTACATTACTTATTTAAGTTCTCCTACTGTAATGACCAGCACAGTCTAAAGACTGGAACTGTTCTTTTCTGTATTAGTCCTCCAGGTGGTCCTCAAATGAAAATGAATTATGCTTGAAAAAAAATTTTATATATTTTCTAAACCTAAGAACATCATTATTTTCTATAGCTGGAAGGCATATAGTTATTACTAAGGATTGGAAATGCTTTGCAAAAACCTAAATCTGCCACTGTTAAAATGGCAACTTTTGCCATTTTAGTATTTTCTAGTAGTGTTTTCTTTGTTTATTTAAATACATGTTTATGTTATTCTAATGGCTAGATATCTCAATTGGAAAAGATTCATGTTTCTTCACCTCTTAATGAGAACCAAGAAAATGTGAGTGCCTGACAAAATAAACCACTTTATAAGATGAAAAAAACTTAAGGAATAAAATAGGGGGAGTCATATCTATAAAAATTAGTTCTCTGTTTATAATTTTCACTGTTAAATTACATTGTAAAAATGTCATAGTGCAATCCGTGGTAGAATTGTTCAGTGAATTTAAACATTAACAGTGACTTCTTTCTTCTTTTTTAAGATTTTATGATTTATCAAGGAAAGTAAAAACTATGTTGAATGAATAATCAAATGAAAGTTGAGAACCTTAAAGGAAAAACTTATTTAGCTGATAATCAGGAACATACTTCTGTCAAATTAGCACACTTTGGGTAGGATGTCTCTTGTCTTGATAACAGATAAACCTTCCAAATATGTGACAGATGATTCATAACATAAATAAGTATTGTATACATGCAGTTATGCTTTCTTAAATGGTACATATTTTAAGCTAAATAAATCTAGAGAAGAAGACAATTTTTTTTTTAATTGCTGGAAGACATTATCATAACTCATGCAAAATTTTAAAAATAATTATTCAATAAGGTAATATATGCTGGTGAAGAATATTCCCTCATTAAAAGACAGCACTCTCTGGATCCAATCCCATGGAACTCCAAATACTTTTTTTCTAAAGTAACTTTAGGCAATATTGAGAAAAGCACTCCCATACTGTTCAAAGGAGCTTTCCGTATACATTTTAGACTCAGTGAAACTGAAATGATCTATTGATCTTAGACTCAGAAACAGACAAAAATGATGTTATCAGGGTTTTTTATGCTTAAAAAACAGAACTGAAAACCTTTGTTAATTTGTTTCTTGACAAAAAGTATGAAAAAATTTCTTTGAGTTTTTTAGCAAGTTGAGTCTACAACATGGATCTGATGGTTGAAAACTTCGTTTAGTATTCACAATAAGTTATTTAGTTTCCTGGTCCCTAAAGGGGAACTTAGTACATGTGCTTCGTGGTTTAACCTTGGTTAAAGGCCAAACTCCCACCTGGTCACTCACCATTCCTCCTCAACAGGACAGGAAGAGAAAGTATGATAAGAAAGCTTGTGAGTCGAGACAAAGGCAGGGAGATCAATTACCAGTTACTGTCAGAGGCAAAACAGACTTGATGTGAGTAAAAGTAATTTAAATTTTTTCCAAGTAAAAGAGGTTTGGGTGGTAAGAATCAAAGATAAACATTAAAATATCTTTCCTCCCTCTCTCCCAGGCTTATGTTTATGTCTTCATTCTCAACCTCTCTTCCCACTCCTCTGCCCAATTCTGCCCCTGGAAAAGCACAGGGAGGTGGGGGCTGCAGTCAGTCTGTAACAGCTTCTCTCTGCTACTCCTACTCCTCATACTTTTTCCCTGCTTCAATGTCTGTCCTTCCAGAGGCCACAGTTCCCTGAGGAAATCTCTGCTAGCCCTGTCATGGGGTCCTCTCCACAGGCTGGAAGAGAATCTTTGCTCTGGCTCCTGGCGTGCCTCCTTCTTCTCTGACCTCGAGATTTTCAGAGTGTTTCCTCACTATTTTTGTTCTCTCCTCCTCTCACTACGTGGTATTTTTCACATATGTTTTCCCCAATGCACCACCCTGGGGCTCAGGCATGTCCTGCAGTGGGGCTGTTGCAGAGGTCTCTGGAACTTGCTGTGTCCAGCACAGGGCAGCCCCAGCCTCTCCAGACAGAGGCCTTCCCTGCAACTCCTTAGTGCAGGATCCTCCATTCAGATCGTGTACAAAACTGGGGTTTTAGTAAATAGGAATGTAATATATAGGAATGTACCAATGTAGTCAAGTAAAAAAAAAAACAACAAACAAATCAACCTTGTAAATGTATTCTTTTAAGACGTGTAATGTCAAGCATAACCAGAGGGTGTATTAGTTCATAGTCTTAAAAGTAAGAGTTGTTTATGTAGATGGAAAATTCAAGTCATTAATCAAAAATCATTAGGATCTTTGCACTGGTTTTTTTGTCAGAACATCTGTTTTCGTGTGACAATTCTTTCTGAAGTACCTACTTGCTTGGCTAAGTATTCTGAAATCATCAGATGCAAGAAAGTAATACACAAAAAAGATCAGACTTTCTATAGGAACTCAGATCACAGGCAGAAAAATATGCACTCAAGCTAAAATTGTTTTTCAATACAGTAGGTGTCAGTGGGAGAATAAATAGGAAAAAGCAAATTCTTGTTTCCAGAGGAGACCCTGTCTGAGGTTATGCAAGATTACAGTATAAATGCATCGGTCAGGGATGGCTAATAGGAATAAGAGTCAGGCAATCATGGAACCAGATCAGTTTTAAGGCGTTCATGTTAATCTGAGCCAGTTCCAGAATTACCACGAGGCTTTGGCAAGCCTGCAGCTACCTCTGCAGTTTCTGCAAGCTGATGAGCTGGGGCCTGGGTAAATTTTTTTTTGTAAGTAGGTTGCCTTACTGAGGCTTCATATAAAGGGATTTTATTACCTGTGGCTTTTTATCATGTCTCTAGACTGCATTGCCAAGGGTTTGACTTTGACCCAACAACTGTCTTGTGTAATTGTGGTCCTGAATTCTATGACTTGTATGCTATTGGGTTTTTTTTGCTTCCTGATGTTGCCCTGATAAGTGACTTTACATTCTGGAGTGATAAGTTCTTTTCTGTTTTCTTGACCTTGCTTTTTCTTACCTTATGGTGCCAGGTGCTCTGTTACCCTCCTGATGTTTCCAATACCCCTCTACAGTGTGTCTTTCACAGACTACAGCCATGGCTGGAATGAAAAGATACAACCTGGTAAAGTATTGAATAGAAATTGCTAGGCTAAAGATTGATTGTACCTGGTGTTGATTAAGGAACCAGCAGCGGAAAGGACAAAATTCTTCCTGGCTATTAGCCTCAGCTGAACCTTGACCACAATATCTAGTCTAAAACCAACTGTGGGGGTGGAAACTGGAGCTACCAGGGTGAAGATATGCTTAGGCCATGTTTTTTATTGCCATCTGCTTGTTGGATGGGAGTGCTGAGAGTTTGAACCAGGTAAATGCTAGAAGCTTTCAAAAATTTTTCAATCAATCAAACGATAAAACTCTTCAAAATACCTGTTCTTACACTATATGAACTAAACCCACTGAACAAAATCAAGACTGGACTCTCACCGATCGTGAGATGCTAAAGCTGAGACTCTCTGTGGAAATACCACAGCCTACTGGAGAGCAAAACAGACTGTTAACATAATGGTCTTTTCCAAAAATAATCTTTAAAGTGTATGAAAACTAATGATTTTCCAGAAGCAACTCTCTAATTACTTCAGTGGTGTTACTTATGACTGAAGTAGTCCATGTTTTGTAGATAATAGAATTTATTTATCTGTGGGTTTATTCTCCATTTGTCTAAGTTAGAACCCGGAAACTTCATTGTCACATTAACTGTAGTTTAGGTGTTATTCTATTTGTAGCATGTTATCAAAGCAGGATTAAATCAAAGACACTAGAGCTAGAAGAGCTCATGTTTTGTTACACTTGTCCCTCCAAAATTATAAAAGAATTTTTTCTAAGCTTTAAGGGCTACGTTTAAACAGGAAAGACCTATCATTACTGCAAGTAAGAACCCAAATTCTTATAATGTTACTTGCTAATAAATTCATTCCCAAGTAAGACCTGGGAGATCTATGGAAAAAGCAAGGCCAGGAAACTCATTCCAAAGAGAGTAGGCTATCTCAGGCAAAATCCATCTTTTATTATTGGTATTTTTAAATATCTCAATCTATTAAAAATATCCTGCTAATGCTATCCTACCGAGATACATTAGATAAATACAAGTAGGTTAATTTGCAATTACATATTTTTTTCATATCTCTACTCTTTGAAACAGCTGGTTACTTCTTCAATGTGATGTTTTCTGTAATTTTATTCTCTACTCGTGTATCTAAAGGTAAACTGGAAGTGCAAATAACTGTCTGGAAGTTTTGCTCATCTCTTAAGTTGCTACTCCTCTTATCATCTTGTCCTCATTTTTGACCATGTCATACCTTTTTCTATATTATCTTATGGTATTAGTGGATCTATAAATGTCTTCTTGAAATGGTCTTGTTTGGCACATTCTCAGGACTTCATATATAGAAATTACCCAATTAGTGTGACTGAAGTACAATAACCTTGCAAAACTTTTCCTCTTTGTGACCTGACTATTTAAAATGATAAAAACTGCACAAATTGAAGAAATTAATTAAAAAGCTGTCTGACTGGACATTTGTGTGTCTTGTCATAATATTGGATGTAAGGTCATTTTTCAAAACAAATACACGAAATAGCGGAGAAATCTGGGCACGGAGATGTGGGCAGTTTTTTGGCACATGTATGAATTCTTTATGTTAAAAAAGGAGGTAAAATTGCAAAACTTTTGTTGGAAAAACTTATGTTCCCCACATTCTATAATGAAACAGTAGTAAACATACTTGTTTAGAATCACTGAAATCTTCACATGTACATTGGAACTACAATTTCTGTGACAATGTGCCAGCTAAAATACAGTAAAATATCCATAGGAAATTGCAACAGGGTCTTTGATCATAGGTACTAGAAAGTTAGTGGTTACATATGACAATATCTCACTGCACTTTATCAGCTTATAAAATGCTTGTGTGTATATATAACTTGTACTGGTATTAGCAATGCGTTAATGTCTTAGCTTGGTTGTAACTATTAGGCATTCGAGTTTACTAGAATTCTCTTAAAACAAAATCTAGTATCTTATTTGTGGATGCACTAAAAATATTACCTGGATACGTCTTTTATTCCTCATACATGTGGCAAACTTCTTAAACTCTATGACATCTCCTTGTTCATTCACATTCTACTTATATCAGAAAAAACCAGACCTCCCCTTGTCTATTCCCAGTATAAAGATAAGTGACTAAAACCTATCTATGTTCAACCCTCGAAATTGCATTTCTGCTTTTCTTTAGCTTCATCTGGAAATAATGGGTGTTTGCTCACTTGGATTTTGATGGAAATCTGAATATAACCCAAGATTGACTAAATTAGTCTTTAACTCAGTATGGTAGAGTAAAATTTAATTAACAGCAGGTTTCAACCATATCAGCTTGTAGGAAGGATGACTATAGCTCTCCAGTGTTCAAAGAGTAAAAAATCTGATCTGTAAAGAAATGTGGTAATGTATTTATTATTTTTTTAATAAGTTTATTTTTTACTTAATCACAATTTATTTGGTTTCTATTTCTTAATCTGTATCAGCCAATGTATTACTGCATTTACCTTACTAATGTTTTTAATTAAAAATGTTAGAGAAACATCTTGAAACCCTTGGATAATAATTGATAGGTATTGAGTATCAGATGTTTGAGGTTTCCTTTTAATGGAAATCCTGTAACCAAAAGAAGAGAAATAGGATCATTTTCCAGAGATACCTGGTAAAAGAAAGATGACATTTAATAATTTTAAAAGTTTCTAAAAACTGAACTGCTTTGGAAGGGAAAGGAAACTGTGAGCCAGAGTAATATGAAGTCGGATTTAAGTTTTTATGGAATACAGAAGAATTTAGATTTTCCATGTTAGCAAATATTATTCTATGATCTACATGCTATTTAAAGATGAATCATAGAATTATATAATGGTTTGGGTTGGAAGACACTTTAAAGATCATCTAGTTTCAAACCCCCTGCCATGATCAGGAACAACTTTCACTACACCAGTTTACTCAAAGCCCCATGCAACCTAGCCTTGAAAGCTTCCATGGATGGGACATCCACAGCTTCTCTTGGCAACCTGTGCCAGTGTCTCACCACCCTCAGAGTGAAGAATTTCTTCATAACATCTAATCTAAACCTGCCCTCTGACAATTTAAACCCATTTCTCCTTGACCTGTCACTACATGCATGTGTGAAAAGTCCCCCTCCAGCCCTCTTTAGGTACTGGAAATCTGTTCTAAGGTCTCCCTGGAGCCTTTTCTTCTCCGAGTTGAACAATCCCAACTGTCTCAGCCTGTATTCATAGGAGAGGTTCTCCAGTCCTCTAATCATCTTTGTGACCCTCCTCTGGACTTGTTCCAACAAGTCAGTACCCTGGTCAATGTTGGAGACTCCAGAACTGGATGAAGCACTCCAGTGGGGGCCTCGTGAAAGCAGAGCAGAGGGGGAGAATCACCTCCCTCAACCTGCTGACCATGCTGCTTTTGATGCAGACCAGAGCACGGTTTGCTTTCTGGGCTTCAAGTACACATTGCTGACTCATGCTGAGCTTCTCATTAAGCAACACCTCCAAGCCCTTCTCAGAAGGCCTGCTCACAGTGAGAGCAAGTATGAATCTACGTTATCTCCTGCTGAGCTAGTATCTTCTGTGATGGTGTTCAGTGTCTCCAACCATTTATTCAACACCACTAAATACCCTATAGGAACTGCAAGATTAGCTAGACTAATTATGATTACTGTGTGGGTCGTTTACTTCTTAACTGAGATTTAGGCAAGACTTTGTTCATAAACTAATTAATTACCTTTTGGACACATTTCCCGTGGCTCTGTTTTAAAAAGTAGTGCAGAATGAGTTTTTATTCTATTGCTGTCAGTGTTACATCCATTTGTTTATTTTACTCATTTTAGAAGATGCTTCAGGCCAGGTTCTGAGATGGTATTAGGAGGATGCAATTACACTACATCCCTGCAGATCAGGATTGGAAAGCCACTTCTGCTTAAGATAGACTTCATTTCAGTATTATGAAGACTAGGATTTCTTGTTCTTTCTCCTCCTTTGCTAAAACTGTTCTGCATAATGCACTTCCAAGAGCTATAATTGTTTGCATTGCATCCTTTTAAAAGGATCCAATTGACAAAGGCTGAACAGGTAGATAACCCTAGGATCTGTAGTAATTGAGAGACAAGCATTAGATGTGGTGGCTCTTTCTAGGTTACAAATTCCAAAGGAAATAAGATCTGTTGCCTTTGACAGAAAGGTAGATTCTGCCCAGAAGCCAATTAATACAACACAGGGAGTCCCTGTCTCCTCCTGAAGTAATTTACCACCACTCTGTTATTTGGCAGTAAAGGGTCTCTTTCACTGCTAGCACTTACCAATTCCACGAATTATCAATTATGTCATTGGATACAATTAAGGAGAGAAAAATAATTTTTTTAGCAGGTCTCATTGACTAACCCAGACAAAACAACATCAGTTATAAACTATGCGTATGTTTAGAAGAACTCTGGCAAAACAACAATCAATGTGAAAATTCACAAATCAAACAGAAGCTTGGATTATAACTCCAAACATTGAAAATGGCACCAAATCATGGAAAGAAGTAGCAAGTCCCTCTGACTGGAAAATTAGTTGCAGTAACTTATGTACAGAAATATGAAAAAAACCCTGCATTTATGATGAGCACTAAGAGCAATGTACACATAGTAGGAAGGACCCTATGCCCAATAGGAATGACAAAGAAGAAAGAATGAGAACTTTGTAAGAAGAAAATGTAAGATTTAAAGTTTGCAATGTATGGCCCCCAGGTAATCGCTTTGCCAACAATCTTTAGTGCAACTTCATGCAGGAGAAAGACTGCTAAAGTCTAGGTTGCCAGATGATCTTCCCTGAGCTAGAGACATGTTTTTATAGTGTCTGACACAATAAGAGAAAAGTGTTAGGATTTTAAATAGCTAAGAAAGAAAAAAAAAAATCAGCAATAGTTCCAGGTAAGCCAAACAAACTGGGCAGCAGCTTGCATCCATCAGAACATCCAGCCAAAACAGGTTGCTCTTACCATGATTAGGTTAGGCATCTCCCGGTTCTGAGCTATTGCCATTTTAACAGGATAATAAAAACAATAATAATTAAAAAAATAAAAATCTAACTTATAGTTTAGGAAAGTGTTAGGAAAATCTTAAATATCCTTTCAAAGGCAGATAGGAATATATAGCAGAATATGAACCAGATTAGGTAAATAGGTATGTACATGCCTGCATTTACCCTTTACTAGAGGTCAATTCACTAGGCTGTGACATGCACTTCTAAACAGATAGGTTGCCGTAAATCTGGATTATGTTATTTATCACAATCAGTGTTGTTTTTGTTGCCTCCAGATTTAAAAGTTCTGATTTTAGTAAAAATTCTTTTCATGTGGCTAAGATATTTTCAAAATATGTGGAAAACCAAGTCATCAATCTGGATTTCATCCTGTGCTTGCTTACACTTGACAAAAGCTTTGCAACTGAATTTTAGAGGAGTTGGATTTTAAAAAACTCTAACATCTGTTTGATATAATACAATAATTTTTGCCCAAAACCTTCTGATTTTTTTTGGAAGAAGTTCTGATGCAGAAATGGCAGACCAGTCAATCAGTGTTTGTTTTCAACTGTCTTGTTAGGATAAAGAGTGTCCTATACCTTTTCACTTTCTGTCAGCATCAGAAAAAACCAGCAGATAGTGATTTTCCCTCTGGTGTTTTCAATACAGTTATGTGAACTGATTTGCATTCTGATCTAAACTATGAATCTGAAATATGTTCTTCTTATGCTACAAGTATGAATGTCTTCATGATGTAAATAGAACATCTTCCAATCAGGGGGTAAAGCTGAAAAAATTGTTCCTGGAGCATAATATTTTGGAAATAATAGATGCTTATTTTAGTCCTTTTATTACAAGCATTAAGCTGTACTATCCTGAGACTGCCTTAGCCTTTTGAAATATATAAGTAGAGTTACCCAGATTTTTTTTTTACTCCTATAGAGAGGAAAAAGATAATGGAATGAAAATGTAAGCCCTTCTTCTAGTCTTTATCTTGAAAATGACTGGACTTTAAAGTTGCAACTCAACAACCCTAATCTCCCCATTCTTTTTTACATTAAATAAAATTATTAGTAAGTAAATAGTGAGAGTAAAAGTAATTTTTTCAATAGGTGAAAGGATAATGAAGCTGGCAAAAGCTATCTAATATTAACATTAGTGGGAGGACAATTGTTTTGATTGACACAAAGGAAACAGAATAAAGACCTTGTGAGAGGGAAAAATAAATAAAAAATCCCATGAGCCACTTAAAATGGACCCTGAAGTCAAGCTAACATAGTTAAGGACTGTAACAGACTCAAATGATACATGAAGTAGATGTTACTGGGAATTCACAGAAAACCTTTGACAGGAATATAGACTGAAATATTATGCATTCAAGATAAACTTTTTGGAGTCACAGTAATCCTGCAGTACCTTATACCTATATATGCATTTTGGCAGAAAGGTTAGTCAAACATTCATCAGAGGCAGAGATTAGAAAGTGCTTGTGAGGTTGTTTTCTTTTCATCTTCAGTGATATTGGAAATTCTAGAAGCATGTGGAAAAGTATCAAGTTGACACACACATGAAATATCTTTATTAAAGGAGTGACTACAGAATCTGAAGTCCTCTGCAGGGAGAGGACTGTTCGCAATACCCTGTAATTTTACAGCAATAGGCTGATAATTTTCACCCATGTAGTCTTTACCAAAGGCAGTGGGAGGAAAGACACATAACTGAAGCAAGAATAGAATAATTTTGCCTTCTTTTTTTCTCTTGTCTAATTTGATTTACCAGGTTCTAGATAGTGAAAATAAATCAACCACTTGTGTACCTGCCATGCTTGAAATGAATAAGTGAACATTGAACATTGTTTTGTGTATTTGTAGAGAGGTAGGGATGGGAACTTGGCAGCTGCAAGTTATGGCTGGAGGTTAAAGCTGAAACTCAGTGGCCATGTTGCTCTTTTAGTTCCATACTTCAAAGAGAAGAGTCACAACCATACTATTTCTCTTATTTTCTCTTAAGCTAAAAGCTCTCTCGCTTTTCATGAACTGCAGCACTCTTGATTTTGCATAGCATGTACCATAGTCTTCAAAATCCCAAGTTTGTTTTTCATACTTTATCCATGTATCCTTTTTATCCTTCATTTTGTCAATGTTAAATATATGCCACAGTTAGAGTCACACAAAAAAAGACAATCATGGTCTGAACTGCAATGCCACTGGTAATACAATGCATATACCAAATTAAAATGAATCTGGGCGTCATTAAAGTAGTCCAACATTTACATCTCATATAAGGCAATGGATTGTTGTTTCCTAAGTATAATAGGAAATAGCTTAGTAAAAGATAATACTTAGATGACCTAGGAGAACAGCAAATGCAAAAGAAATAATTACTGACAGAACAACAATTCTAACAATTAAAAAAAAAAGTTAGTCTGTGAAACCATTCTGAAAAACCATGTGCATGACAGGACCATGGGCTGAAAAAAAATGTCAGAGAAACCTAGGCAGTGGCCATGAAAACATCTCTCGAGGAGATGCAAGAATGCTTCTCCTCTGCATCTGAAATGATGTACAACATGTAAAACAGTTTCAAATATTTTCTTCTTTAATCAAAGTATTTGTACTAAAAAACCCAAAAAACAAACAAGAAAACCCCACCCCAAAACAGCTCTCAAAAACCAGACTACATTTTTTCCACTGTACTATAAACACAAATTACTGGGGAGTTGATATTAACATGTAACTATGTGAAATGGAAATGAATTGGCAAAAGTAATAAGCATGGAAGAGATCTATTAATTTAAGAGATGCCATAGAATATAAGAGCTATCTAGCCTCCCTAAATTAAGCAGACTTTTCAGAATAAAGTATATATATCTCAAATAGTTTCATATAATAAGAAAGTGACATCAAATATTTATGTGATATATATATAGTATGCTTACTAATGAGAAGTGTAGCCAGGATTATGCTGAAATCCTAAGAACCAGGTGGTTATTGCACCTGGAAAATTTTGTGCTCAAAAATCGAAACTCTTGTAAGTTTTATTGGCTGAAAATGGATTTTAGATCAATTCTGAACTTGAAAAATAAAATAAGGTGAATATAGATTTTTGAATAATGAATCCTTTGGCTACACTTACTAGTTTACTTTTTTGATGACCTGATTAAAGTAACTGTATTAAATTCCAAGAATATATAATTAGCTTATCGGATTTTTAAGAAACATGCAATCAAAACTGTGAAAACAAAATCATGAAGTTTAAAATGCCGTATTTTTCTTCTTCATCCCCTTCCTTCTCAATGTCAGTTTTGCATCTGTCACCTGTGTTGTACCACCTGGAAGTTTTCAACTAATTTTTCTACCTTTACACTAAAGTGTTGACATACATCTGTTAAAATATTTATCAAGTTTCTGGAACAAATATGCCTACTATAGTTTGAGTATGAGATGAGCAAGAGTGCTGAACAAGAAATGCATTGGGTGGACACACACATAGAGTAACCTATTGTGACGATTAAACTGAAGGATTTCATTAAATTTTTACTGAATCAAAACTTGTCATAGTTTTCAAAGAACTGTGGGAAGAAAAACAGTTATCAAACTAACTTTCCTTGACTATGCTTTAGTAAAAATTATAAAGGCTCTGTGGGGCTTCATAACAAAAGCAGCTTGTGGAGCTACAATAAAAAGAAATCTATGATGTATCCAATATATCTAGACAGAGAAGATGACCTGATTTTCTCTGCTAGATGACAGTGATTAATACTTGAAGCTCCTTGGAAAGCAATCTCACAGTGTGCTATAAAACCAAAAAGATGTACATATCGAAAATCACATAGAGCCCTGAGGTGCAAAATACTGAGAATGATGAAGTCCTCTTTCTTCTCTGGGAGACTGGGACCTCTAGCACAAGCTTTAGCATTCAGTCAACAGAATAAATTAAGTCACAAAAGAATAAGGAAGGGAGATGGAACATCAGATTCTGTGAACTTAATTTAAAACAGTTACTTTGGGACTCTGTCCACAGTGCAGAGGAGTCAATATTTTGTTTTGAAAGGTTTTAGGCGTGAAGCAATGGAGGGCATTTTGCCTTGTTCGTGAAGTCAAGCCAGGGAGCAACTTTTGAGGCATATGTTACTTCTTTTTATGAAGTAGAGACACAATTCAACCTATAGGGATCAGATGAGATGAAGTCCTCCTACAAATTTCTTTGTGCAGATACATTCTGTGAAAAGCACAGATAGGAGTCTGGAACCATTAAGCCCAGAAAAACTAGCCAGATACACTTGGACACACTGAAAGTAGGAATATCACATTATTTAAGAGATTTTTTTTTTTTTCAGAAAACAAACAGAAAACCAAACTCATAGTAATACTACAATTGTCCTTTATGCTGATCCATGTGTCTGAAGTATTTCTTCTTTACAACCATTCTGAACAGGGAATGACATCAAGCATCAACTGCAAAAATCTGCTCTCTTGTGATTTCTAACTAGGTATACAAGGAGAAGCTAATATTGTACTTGCAGCCTTTGGTCTGCTTTTTGTATTTCAGTTAGAGTTGTCCTACTCTATAACTTGGGGACATCATCTCCAGCTTCTGTGTGTTATAGCAATCATCTGCAACTATAGAAGAAAGAAGACTAGAAGCAAATAGTAATCTGAATTCTGTGTCCCTGTTGAGAGAGTTCTAAGCGAGCAAGATGCAAGGTAGTTGCAAGCTTGAGGCATTTTTATAGCCGAAGTTTTGTTTAACTCTTATTTGAGCATGTGCATCTAGGGGCAGAGTACAGAAGCTCAAGGAGAGCAAGACTTCTCCTAAGGTTCTTACAGTAAGCAGCTTAGAATTTCAAAGAGAAAGTTTGGAGGAGCTAGGTTTCGTTAATCCTCTCCCACTGTGCTGCTTCAGACAAGTGAGCTGAGAAAGGGACTCATGATTAATCCTTAACTCTTCAAAAGGAGGTTCTCTTTCCTACATCTCATAGTTCATGTAAGACTTCTGCTTTGAGGGCAGCTCTGCAATACTCATGAGAATGTATTTTTACTCTTTATAAGAAAGAGATCATTTGCACAACGGCCGTAATAATTTTTAGCTTAAACCCATGGATAAGCATGAAGGAGCAGAGGTTACTTCTGAAGATTAGAAGTAGTTTAATTGTTAAGTGCTACCATCAATTAGTTTAATTGTCCTTTTCCTTAGACAGTGTTGGAACATTCTGGATAACAACATTTAACGTCTTATTGTTCATCAGCTGGCCTTTGTGGAAACCTTCCCTTTGCAGCTTTGTTAACCATGGACAAACCAAATAGAACTTGTTGGATGTTTATAAGTATAGGGCAATGCTACCTAGCAGCTACATTTAACAAGTATTTGGTAATCTCATTGAAATTAGAAGTGTTCTAGGATGAAAGACACAGAATACTAGTATCTCTGTAATCAGTAGTAGAAATACTAAAAGGAACAAATACAATTATACAAACTAAGTGCTTGGTAAATAGGAAATACTATCCTGTTCATGAATAACTGGACAGGTAGCCAATATATGTGAGAGGACTTGAATTATCTAGATTTTCAAAACAGTAGAAGTTCTTTCTTCTGACAGACTTTCATCCATCATTTAACTGAGTAGAACTGTGTGATTCATTATTTATTTGGAGGCGATTTATAGATTTTACTGTGTTCATGGGACTTTGTTTGGTTGCTGACAGACCTTGAATGGCAGGTGATCTAATATTTTCTCATGAGTATAAGGAATCAATAGAATCAGTTTTTTAAAAAAGACCCCAGCTAGTGGACATCAGTTAAAATGAAACTATGACATTCTTGGATCATCAGTTACTTAATTAGGTGCAGTTTTTTTCATTTTGTCTTGGGAATAAAAATCCAATCTATTGGTATCCATGTTATTTACAAAACTGGTCGGTTGGTTTGTTTGGTATTTTGGTAACTAAAAATAACCAACTACCTACAAGCATGCTCCCAAACTATATGATTTTGGACTGCAATCAATAGAAAGTCTTTAAAACTTCAACAGTGATAACCATGCTGGCTTTGGAGATCCTAGAAGAAACAAACTTAAGCTGATGTTGTATGTACAAGCACTCAAGCCTTATTATTTTATTTTCATTTTAACAACCATTTGCTGATTTTGCTGACTAGCAGTATTTAATGCAAATAGTGATCCTCTATGATCTAAAGAAAGAGAAAAACAAGTGTCTCGATGGTTTGGTACTGTTATCACACAAGATAAATTTGAATTTTAATGGCAAAGAATTTAAAGAAAAATTTCTTAATTCAGTGGTTTTTTCTAGCTTAAAATTTCAAATTCTCAAAAAAACATGTTATTTTTATTAAGGACATGGAGTTTTGCATTAGAGATCTGTAGTTATATGTTACCCAAATGTTGGATATGGGAAAAAAATGTGAATAGAATTTAATAAAATAACAAAAAATTGGTTTTAATATCTTTTCTCTAGACTACGTAATGTGTAGGATGAGATGCATTAGAACTACTCCTTAGTATAAAGTTAAATTATTAAATTTTACAGACCACATTTGCAAAATATACATGTGGATACTTAAAAAACAACAACTCTAAGTGGTTTGAAGATAATCAGGTGTTTAGTAGAACAGTAGTTTGTACTATGAAACTGTTTCTTAAAAAGCAATTAATACTATGGAATGTTGAGTAATAACATTGAGTTCTTTGTTAGTCTTGCTTCTGGTTGCAATGGAAATACCTTGAATTTTTGTGTCTGTGCTCAAAGTAACTGTATTGAAAATTCTAAAGGTACAGAGAAGAGGTGTGAGTTAAAAAGAAAACAAAATACACATGGTGAGCTTGAACTTTTTTATTCTGAGAGAGAACTGCAGAGTGATTGGTCTACAGGTAGCTCAGTGTGAGCAGATGAACTAATTTTTTAGATAGGAAATACAATATAGTAAGGGCCCATGTTTGGAAGTTAAAGTCAGACTAATACAGAGTAGAATTGAAATATAAATATGATGAGATAAATTTTAACTGTAAATTTTTGATTAAGTATGATTTTGGTGGATTCTGCATCGCTGGAATTCTATAACTGAAGATGGAATGTTTCTCTGCTATACAGTATTTAGTCCAAAGAGGAATTTATTTCCATTACAGAAACTCTTCTGTTTACCTGTGTACTAAAAAAATACTTATAGTTTCTTACAACTCTAAAGTGAAAGGTAGCTACTGAAACAGGACCAATAATTATTGAGTGCAATAAAGCTTAAATTAAGCCGTATCAATATTTATAGACAATCTTACTTTTTAACTTAGTGTGAACTTCTTGTACTATATTGTCCTGAACAGTTTTCAGTTATTATGTTGATGCTAAGAACATAAAGAGAGAAAGAACAAAGGAGAGAAAGTTAGAAAAAGAAAGTAGTCAGGGTTTCCTGTGCCAACATTTTAAATACTTACAAAATTTTACAGGAAGAAAGCAGGCTGGTGTTCATTACCTAGAAGAAAGCTCTTCATACAGGCATTTGTCACATATGGATTTAGTCATTACATTTGCTTTGACCCTTAGGTGTAAAAAACTGTCAACACAGACACGGAGAAAAAGCTTTTAGGTAGACTTTTCTATATTGAAAGATCTGTTAAAGTGCTTCTCAAGTACATTCTTAAGAAAAAAAATTAAATTACAAAAGAGCCTTCTGATTAAAAGAAAATTATTGTACTGAGTCTTCTGAAGAAATTTGAGTGTATTAGTTTGTGAAACTGGCCAATTTCCAAGGAGCAGTTATCACAGTGGGAAAGGCTATAAGTTGTAACTATAATAATATCTCTACAGGCATGATAAATGTATCCATGATTGGACCAACTGGGATTTCATGGTCTGAAGCGTTATGAATTTGTCAGTTCTGTTCAATTGTTTCCAGCAAAGTGACTCCATCATATTGTTCATATTATTTGAAAGAAAAAAAATAAAAATCAAAATGAAAGGGTTTAAAATTAGATTGTGTACTGACTCCAGGCAATCGGTCCTTGTCCAGAATCATTTTCCTCTCTCTAGATAGATTCCTGCTGTAATATTCGCAATCCATTTGTGGCTAGTCACAGCCCATTAGCCATCTGTTCCTCTATTAAACAACTTTCTTTTATAATGTAAGTATTTAATTTTAATAAACTCTATCTGCTAAGCATTTATCTTAGACATAATAAGGAACTGTTTCAAACATGGTTATCGGGCCATATAAAAGTAATAATTTTGTCACAGAGTTCCTTGGTTATAAAAGGGAAAGACACTATTCGAATAGCTTGAAAATTTGAAAGTATTTTATATGCAGATTATTTCAAATAAGTACTACTTCTTTAAAGTGTGATATGAACAACAAGGTCTGTATGCTGAAACATTTGCCTAATTTACCAGCACATGAAGCGAAAGTGAGCTGTGGAGTGTAGCTTTGATTTTACAGAGTACAGCATGCAGCAAACATAAGTTCTGCTAACAGCAATATTTATAAAACACTTCAAATATGAGATATAGATGCCTAGTGTGGTTTTAAGAACCCATTTACTTGTCTTGCTTGTTTAAGATGTTTTGGCAAATATAATGAAAAATATTAACCAACAACCATGGAATTTTATCTATGAAGTTTAAAAAACATAGCATGTAAGAGGCAGAAAATAACGGAATAAGGTTGCCAGAGTGACCTCCAGTTTCAAAATGTACACATAGGCATTGTGATAATTTTTAATTATCTAATCATAATTCATTTCTGACAAAATTCTGGATGACACAGGACTCACATAGAAATTCACAGATGTGCCAATCTGTAAGATTATGGAGGAGCACTTGGGCTTATAGTATTTGAATTTTCCAGCAGCAACAAAATTACTAAGTTTTGTGGGGATGTTTTTTGTTTGGCCAGTTTTTGTGTTTTGGTGTTTGTTTTTTGGGGATTTTTTTTTTTTTTTGGTACGGTATACTGTTTTTTTAAAAATTTAGTTATGTAGTAATATAATAGAACTCACTTGGGCTATGATGACAGGAGATTCTACATATGATTTGGAATTTCAGTAAACAGAAGCTTAGCAGCTCTGGTCAGTTTATGGGGAGCTCTGTCCTATTTGACTGTCACCTTAGCTCAGACCCTTTTCCATTTTTATCAGTACCGAAGTTTTCATCTGCTTACAAGTCATCTTGGAAAAAACAATGGTTGTCCTATTCTTCTATTCCTTTGTGCTTTGGTTTCCTTTTTTTTCTTTCTACTTACTTTTTTTCTTTGCTCTTCATTTCTTTCACTTAATTTAAAGATGTTCTGCTGCAGCTTCCACTGCAGTTGGTCTGGTTAGCATAAATCTGAATATTGTTTTCACTCCAGGAACATGTTTTGCTTCCTGTTCTGAATTTAATAGGAAATAGTGAGACTATAAAAATAAATGTTGCTACTGTGTTATGTATAAAATAATAAAATTTAGACTGATAAGACGTACTTTAAAGAAAAACAATTTGATTAAATTAAAACAATACCTAAAAGGATTGCTGTAGCAAGACAGAAGAATCAAGTCTTACAGAGAAGACTGTGGAAACTATAGTGTTCATACTCCCTAGGAGGTTCTGAACAGAAATGTATTTTTAAAATTTGCCCTTGAAACAGAAGAAAAATTTTCCAGAAGATTATGTACTTAAAAATAAAAATATAGCCATATGGTTTCAAATATTTGGACACATCTAGAAAAAGAAGTTTCTATAGCAAAATTTCCTGAGCAAATGAATCTTGTTCCACTCTCTCTGCGGCATGGAACTTATCCTTCTGTAACTTCTAAATTTATGTATCCAGTTGTGATGAAACTGAACAAGGGATAAAGGTCTTGAAGTCTAAGTTCCAGAATATTTTATTAAAGGGCTGTCAGAAAAGAGAAACTTCAACAAAGACGCTGCTGAAAGAGCTTTGTCCTAGTTTCAACTGGGATAGGGTTAATTTTCTTCTTAGTAGCTGATACATTACTGTGTTTTGGATTTAGTATGAAAAATAATGTTGATAACACGCTGATGGTTTTAGTTACTGCTGAGCAGTGCTTAACCTAAATAAAGGACTTTTCAGTATCTCATGCTCTGCCAGAGAGGAGGTGCACAACAAACTGACCTGAACTAGTCAAAGGGACATTCTGTACCACAGGAGATCATGCCCAATATATAAACTGGAGTTAGCTGGAAGGGGCTGATTCTTGATCATCTGAGCACTGGTCAGTGGGTAGTGAGCAATTGTGTTGTGGATCATTTGTTAGTATTATCATTATATTTATCTTATTTCAGTTATTGAACTCTTCTTATCTCAATCCACAAGTTTTACTTTTTTACCTTGATTCTCCTCCCCATCTCACTGGGATGGGGAGGGAAGTGAGTGAACTTACTAAATGACAAGCTTACTTATATGACAAGCTTTCTAAAAATTAAGTAATATGGAAGATTAACTGTATGTCGCAGAGGAAGGCTGTCTTCATTTTTTGTGGCCCATGGAATTATTAAATTGATTCGGCTTAATTTTTTTGCTTTTTATTGTGGCCAGTTGCAACTTCAGAAAGCACAGAAATCAGATGGAATTTGAAGGAACTATTCTCTCAGCTGTAAGACTGTTTAATGGTTTAGATTCTGTATCTTCTCAAATTTCATCTTGTGTATAACTGACATTTCAGAACACAATGCCAGTCATTTAATGCTGCATTTTATTTTTTTAAGCTCTTATAGGGTTTTGGCAGTGAGACATTGGTGTAATCTGATTTAAAGGTTTAATGGCAGCCAGAAAATTTTGAGTTAATACAAAACTAGAAGAAACCATTTATACATTGTTGTGCAAAGCACTATATATGCAGAAACCATTCTCTCCATCTCTTGTTCCTGACCACAGTGCATTGTGCTTTTGTGTTTATTAGAAGTTCATGTCAGACTCTTGGTCTTTCTTAATGTATAGAGACTTGTGAATGTAAAACATTCTTCTTCCCAACTAGCTGTTCTGGTAACAAGCACCTGTCTATTTTGGTGAGCAAGAATTTTGCACCAATTTCTCATTAAAGGAGAAAACACATTGCTAATGAAGTTTTGACATTTTAAAGTTATGATACTCTATCTTCAACACTGTATTCAAAAGAAAAAGAAAACACTTTTTATCACGTCTCAGCTATGTTGAGATCAGGCCAATACATGTAAGAAGGAACATTATAAAAAGAGATAAATATTGCAAACAATTTCAAGAAGAAGGTGAAATTGGATGAATTCCTGAGTACCCTACCAACTCTCTTTTTCTTACTTTAGATTTTATTCCACCATTTTTAAGAGGAGAAAAAAGCTGAAAATGTGTATATGTCTATATGCTTTTGTTTTCCTAGGCAAATGTAGGTAGTGTTGAAAAGTTCTATGTTGGACTTGGGCTGCACAAGCAGTTTGGAAACCTATCCCAAATCTGTAATTGAAGTATTATGTATTGGGAATTAAAATCCATAGCTGATCCTGAAACCCACTTCCTATAAAGATTTTGTTTCAGAAGAAAAATATTTTTGCAGTAAGACATAAAAATATGTCCCAGTACCAGTTAAAACAAATGTTGGTTGTAGGTTAAATATAATCAGTTCTAAATAAAATATAAAATATATGGTTGTTTGTTGTTTTTTTTAAATATGTATTCAACAATAGCCCTTGACATAAAATATTTTAGACCACATTTTGAAAACTGATTGTGTAGACATGCACTTATCACTGTCAGGACAGGGACTTCATCTTGAACATTCAATAGAAAAATGTTATGAACCAAATTCAATTTTACTTGGGTTAATATTGATTTAAACATTTACTATCTTCTTGCTTTCAGAGTTCCCCATACACTTCAGAGAATACGATCAAAAAGTTCTCTCATCCTGAACGAAAGTACCGTTCATCTCATACAATATGAAGGGCCTCGGCAGGTGTAAATTGGCTTTGCTCCATTGAATTCAGTGAAACTGTGTCAGTTTTCCATGACTGGAAATGTGGCCATTTTAACTTACAGAATGGGTTAAGTTCAAAGAGGTCTTCAATCACAACGTTTAGTGAAGAAATATTCTTTCATCTGAATGTTGCCCTAATGCCAACCTCGGCTGTCCTTCCCTGAACTCTATAGGCAGCATTAGTTTCATGATACAAGGAATGATCTTTTATTGCTTTATACAGTTGTTAACATTAGGTATTTAACAACTAAAATCAGAAGTTTTTTTACTTCATTCATAGAATATTTATAAATGAAGTGGGGTTTGGGTTTTTTTGAAGATTGTTTAATAGACTTTTCTTGGTCGTTGCTATAGTAACACAGTGCAGTAGTTGAACCTTAAAGGTGAAGTCCCATTTAGGCAGAAAGATAATGCACACAAAGTGAGAGAATAGAAAAGTCTTTTTACTAAATCATTTAGGGTCTGTTTAAGAAGGGTCATTAAAAGTGGCAAAATTCCTGATATTTTTTTCAGGTTCTATTTAAGCAAAACATGAAGGATAAAAACCTGTTCAACCTTTTTTTTTTCTCTCACCTGTTCAAGCAAAATGGAACACAAATATTCCTTGACTCCAATACAGAATTTTAATTTTTTTATTTAAGTTGTAAATTCACTCCAAATTTGACTCCCCAAGAATAAAGTCTGCTTTGTCTGTAAGTATTGCTATTCCAAATGGTTGCAGTTCCATGTAGAAATCTGTAGTAGAAACTTGTGCACAAGACCATGAAAGAAAGAGCTGTGTTGCATATATTGATGTTCAGAAGTTGTTTGACTTTAACATAGCTGGTAGCAGTGACAAGGCTTGAGCACCAGTTGTGGCTCAGCTAGGACACAGCTAGACTGAAAAAGTGTATATTTTCCAGGTTTGATGTCTAAGGGTTGCACTGTGTATTATCACCAATATCAAAACCAGGTAGCTGGATTATGAGACAAATTATATTGTC
Source organism: Corapipo altera (assembly GCF_003945725.1). Taxonomy (NCBI): domain Eukaryota; kingdom Metazoa; phylum Chordata; class Aves; order Passeriformes; family Pipridae; genus Corapipo; species Corapipo altera. Next base: position 9,450,172 of record NW_020884888.1, read on the forward strand.
AGCTATTATACCCCATCCAAATTATTTTCATCTATACATCTAGGAAAATTTAATTGATATTAAGTTATTCCTGTGCAAACCATTAATTGGTCTCTTTCCATAAGCTCCAGTATATACAGTACCAAACAATACTAAACCATATTAAAGAAAACTTGGGGATACAATATCAGAAAATTAAATGGAGTTTATTTACTGATATTTCACCTTCTTGAGTGATATGATGAGATAGAAATTGCAAATTTGGTTTCATTTAGCTGTAGTTCAGAAGTGACGTTATGTATCTGGTGGTGTGCTAAAGGACATGAGTGTATGGTACGTCTCATTTAGGAGGGCAGTCAGAGCAGTGGGTTTTCTATCATTGCAAGCTATGTAACTAAAAATATGAATTCAGAGATATGTCAGGTCACAGCTAGAGGGAAGGACAGAGCAGAGATACCTTAAATGTTGCTAAAATTATGAGAAACATGAGCTATGGAACATTAATTTATGTCACTCTGAACTTCTTTTTGCATTCAAAATTCAGTCAAGGAAACACTATGGTACAACTTGTAAAAATGGGAAATATGCAGGTTCATCTAAGAGGAAAATCATAGTATTTTACTGCACTGTTTCACAGATTAAGAGTATGAGTAGAATCTCAGAAGAGGTTACAAGAAGAGAAAGGAATTAAAATACTTCTACTGATATAAGAATTATCTGAAAATAATATTCTTAGGTTAAATCTTTATCATTTTATAAAGTTATTTTATACCATGAGTCCTATCCTTGAATAGGATTTTGAATTAATAGAAGAAGATATGGGATTTTTAATAAGGCTGATGTAAAGGTGAAATGATGCATGCTGATTTTCAGCTTCTTTGGAAACTCTTAAAATTTATCACTAATAGCATGATAAAATCCTCTTTTTTTCTACAGCATGACAAAAATGATAATCTATTTAGCTTTGGAATTGACTCTGATGGATGCTGCCAGCATACAGACAATATTTTCCTCTTCAAGAGAAGGCTGCAGGTAATTTTGTGATTTTTCTGAATTGTATTTTTTGGTTCCCAGCTTTCTTATAGGCTCCCTTTAGGTACTGGAAGGCTGCTATAAGATTTTCTTGGAGCCTTCTCTTCTCCAGGTTGAACAACCCCTACTCTTTCAGCCTTTCCTCATAGGAGCAGGGTTCCATGCCTCTTACCATCTTCATTACCCTTCTCTGGATTTGCTCCAGCAGGTCCGTGGCTTGATACCAATACCCATCAGGATATGTAGCTGTTGACCACGACCCTCTTAATAAGAACTAAGTTACCAGAGTTATTTAGGTACCTGTGTTTTATTCAGAGTCTGATGGAAATCTTATGTAGTTCAAGAAGGAGAAATGCAAAGTTCTACACCTCAGGCAGCACAATTCCATGCAGCTGTACAGACTGGGAGTCACTGATGAGTTAGCAGCCCTGCTGAAAAGTTCTGGAGTTTAAATTGAGTATGAGTGAACAGTGATCACTGAAGAAGACAGACTGCATACTGAAGCTGCCTTACTGTGGCTAACAGATCAAAAGAAGTTATTATCTCTTTTTGTTCAGTGTTACTGAGGTTGCATATGCAATACTTCCTATGCCTTTTAATCTCCTAGTTCAAAAAGTTGTTGAGAAACCCAAGAGGATCCAGTGGTGGAATATCAAGATAATCAGAACCAAGAAAACATTAACTAGGATAATAGACTGAGAAGGCTGGGCTTGTTTAAACTGATGCAGGTTTACTTAAGGTAATTGACAGCTATGAAGAGCGGTTGCAAATGTCACAGACAAACCTTTCTCAGTAGTAACAGAAGTGATGGGATGATGGTCATGAGTTGCAGCTTGGAATTAAATATTAGCATATTTAGATATCAGATATTATCTTTTACTAGCCAAGATGAAGGGGATAGGGGTGCATATATATAGATGCATAACATCATGTCAGTTTACTGAGAGATGTCATAGCACCTCCTTGGAGATTTTCAAGACTTCAGTAGGCAAAGCCATGGCTGATCTGACCTAGTGCTGTGCCTAGTTTCTCTTCAAGTAGAAATCAAACTAGGTGACCTTCAAAGATCCTTTTCAGAGAAGCCTTTTATGACTCCATGAGCTGCCTAAAGCTGCTGAACTGTATCTGAAAAAACAAAAATATCACACTGGGGAAGTTGTCAGGAAGGTAAAAATGTCTGAGGTTAGAGTAGCCTCTCCCTATGTTCTCCACCTACTTAAGTAGTAGGGGCTCTCAAACCAAGACAGTAGTACTAATTAGAGGAGTGTGTCCTTTTAACCAGACCAGAAGCAATGTGTGTACAACTGGCATTCACATACCAACTTCTCTCTGAAGGCTGAAGACAAATGAGTGAACAAAGGCTTTTTATCAGTGATTCTTTGGATGATATTTCCAATTGTACAATTAGTTTAAAATACTTTTAGCTTTTATTAGGTTGTATGTTTAATGTCTGGTCATAAAAAAAGTCCTCTGAAGGATCAGATGACCAGAGACATTAGGAGGAATGTTTGTATCTTAGTCCTAAGGCTATCATGGGAGAATACTCAGCCCCATTCACCAATGTGACCCACCAAGAGGGCTTCTTCAAAGAAACTCCTTTCCTGGAATGCCTTTCAGGCTGCAGGGAATTACTGCTACAGGGCTATAGGAGTCAGTATGGGACAGAAAGAGATTTGAGGCGTGTGCAAAATTTACTATGACATGTTTTAAGGGCATGGTGTGAATGTGGGAAACTGATTATTGAGTTCTTATGTGAAGGAACAAAGGCAGGGAAAGGGATGGCTAAAAGTAGATCAAGAAAGAACAAGCACTTGAAAATAGATGGAAAGGAAAATGTAGGGGCCAGTTGACTGTAAGCAGATATCTGGCCAGCACATTTATCCACTGTGATTGTGATTGTACTGTATCATGTCTTCTTTTTAAACTTTACTCTTCTTTTTCTGTGTGGAATATTCTAGGTGTGTGCAGCACTAGTGAGATAATGAGGACATAGATGTGAGAGTCAGCTGCTGCAGGGCCATAAATGCAAGACAGCTCCTGGAAAGACCAGGGGACATGAAGGTCAACTATGGCAAAGATCATTGGTCTAGACAACCTACTGGAGATAATTGTTAAGGGAGAGCAGCGTGTATATATGTGCATGTATGCATGTGTGATGAGAAATCTGAGTACAATCAACAGCAGTGGGGCTGTAAATGTCAGGTTATTGTATGTCCAGGTGCCAGCAGCTAGGGAGACTCAAGATATCTGGGTCAAGCTACTGGATAGACTTGAGTGTCTAAGACCAGCTACTGGAGCCATCCATATTGTCTGCTCACTTTTGTGCATATATTTTACTAGCTGACTTAGTACTGAACAGATGGAGAGGAGGAACAGGACTGGTCCATCTGTGCTGTTCACATTTGTGGGAGTGCTACTCTTTTTTTTTTGGTAAGGTAATTTTCTCTGTGCTTGTATCCACATATGTACAGTATATGGTGTGCATGTTTGTGTGTATTTACCGTCAGCCTCACTACTGGCCAAACCTGGGGACATGTAGCTGCAGCAGCATTGTATCTCTTAGTGTGTTGTGTTTTTTTGGTAAGATTCAAGATGGCAAAGTAAAATTAATAAAGCTATACTTCTTCAAGTTTGAAATAAGTCAAAGTGAAAACAAAACAACAAAGTATTAGCTTATGAATGTTCAAAAAAATTAAATACTAACCAAAGATGACTGGTAGAGTTTGAGACTCCTGCAATTTTTAAGAGGAAAAAATTAATCCCAAAACAATGAGAGGGGAAAAAAAAAGAAGACTATTTTCCCCAGATATACAGACTATTTGTGAACATCAGAAGAAGGGTAGAAAAAACCCTTTTAAATACTATTGCATACTACATGAAAGGGAAATCTTAGTCATTTCAGAATATTATTGTAAAATTATTCTGACCATGTATGAACCAACTGTACCAGAAAAAAACAATGGACCGATTATACCTTTCAGAATCTCTGGACAGATGAAAGTTCATGATTAGAGACAGGATAGCAGAGTATAGCTTATGTTTACAAAATATATGGGTGGTCCTTGATATCTTGTGGAAAGTTTAATAAGTATTTTCAGCTGACTGGCTGGTTATGTAAAGATTCAGAAAGGACTCACTGAAATTGTCTGCCAGACTACTGGGCAACGAGGACCACAGACAGAGAAAAATTCAAAATATATTACTGTTACACAGATGTGGGCCTAATGGATGCAGTTTAAGTAAAAGACTCCAAAATCTCACATTACAGTTTTTCCTATGCTTCTTCAAGTTCAGGTTCGATGACGTGCTTTTTATTATCTGACAGTGGTACTGGGTAGTGATTCTAGTTGCTGGTGCAGACTTTGGCAAATTCATCCTTTCTGTGTGAATCAATTTCAGACTGATACTTTTGCTTGGCAATAGCATATTTTGAGTGTTTGTTTTTAGAAGTTCATAGATTTTTTACACCTTCTCCATAAGCAGCCATGCTAATCAGGCAGTTGTGTTTCTATCTGTTAATGAAAATCTAAGAAAAGAGACAAACACAAACACTTCTCAGTTTTGACTTCCTTGACTCCTGAAGTCCCTTTCTTTCTCTGTCCAGCTCACTTAATTGACTTGGTCTCTTAGTTTTTCACCTTGTGATATGTAATTGAGAACCTGGGCTACAGGGCCAATTCTATTTTTTGATTTGTTGGTTGGTTTTTTTTCATGGACTGAAGTCACTACAGGGTCAACTTCTTAGCCTGTCCTTCTAGCAAGTATTAGTTATCTATCAAAGTCATGATAAAAATATTGTCAAGGGCAATTTCAGAACAATCAGTTATTGCATCCTTCCAGGGATTTGGCCATGTGATAAACTGGTGAGGAAATTCCATTAGTAATTTGGGAATTTTATGTCCCCTAATGTAGTTCCAATATTAGTCTCTCTGATACCATAAGCACTCTCAGATCATATTTCAGTCTGATTCTAAGATTCTGTAACAGATTCTCATCACAGTATTAGCACATTATTCTTGATTATCCTTTTATAAAATTATATAGTCATATCTGTTACATCTATTATGCCTAGTTTCTGTGTCATCTTATACATCATTAACACATAATGTTGACTCACTGCCTCTACCCTTTTACTGGCTTACCAGGCTAGAAGAGTATCCTTCAATACCTCCCTCCTGTCACAATTATTTATCAACATGATTTGTCATGAAAAGTTATGTGAAATTCATAAGGAAAATTTTGTCCTATACACTTGACTCACAAAATCCCAATATAATACTTCCAGTTACATTGCTTAAATTTTACAATGTCTGCTATTGTTCTGTCAACTAGTGCAGAAATAAAAAGAGAAAGTGTTTGAAAACTGAACATTTTGCATAGGTGACTTTAAAATTGATATTATTTACTGAAAGTAATTTTATTCATAAGTTTCAAATTTAAAACACAAATGTACTTTGTTTCTCCAATTATACTATTCATGAGGAATGCTAACAGTATTGTACTGGTAGTTAATGTAGCTGAAGGCAAGTGTGTAAGTGTTTAACTCAAGTATTAGACATGAATACGATTTTGCTAATAGCAGAATTGTTTCTTATCCTGTTGAAGTTAATAGGAGAATTAGATTGAATTTCTTTGGATCATGAGCAGACTTAAAATGTCATACTTAGAAAAACCCTGATTCATGTTTAGTACCTTGTAATACTTTGTCTTTCCTTGTGCTGTTGCTTAGCCAGGGGCAATAACTGTGCACTTACAACATTATTTCAATCAAAAAAGCAAGATCACTTTTTCTGGTTATGTATACCTCTTGTAGAAGGAACTGCCCTGCATCTTTCTGTAACATCTGATTGCCTACAAAATAAATTAAACAGAGCTTATAAGACAGTCTGGGAGAATGAGAGGACTCTTAAAATTATAAGGGGAAGCCAGAGGAAAATATATGAGGTAATCTGCTACAGATTTGGAATTTTCTGTAAATGTTTTACTATGTTGTTAGTTTTGTACATTATTCTTCAAATACAAATTTCTTAAATATCTTCATGATCACTCTTTCCTGATGTAGCCATACCATATATATGAAATACATGTATGATATATTTCATTTTATTCACAAAATTTGAGATTTATATCCAGAAATATTCTGAGAAACAGAAAATTCTAATAAATTCTTATACAATCTATGATTTTCATACAATTTATAATTCTGATTTCTATTTCTTAGTAGAACTTGCTAGAAACAGTATTTTAAAAAAGATTTTGTGCCTAAATGAAAAATAAATGTTGGAGGGAAAGAGGAGTAAGGTATTCTCAAATCTTCTATGGTATTCTACTGATTCTGGACAATGATGTAAACTTAGACTCATCTTTCAGAGATAGTAGGCAGTACTGTGATATGCAGTTCCTGTTTACCTATGGAGGATAATGTTACAGAGGAATCAACAAATCTTTCTACCAATTTGGCCATCAAATTGCGTGTTTCTACAGTGTGTAAGGGTTTTGTTACAATGGTATTTGTAGCAATAAATAAGATTAAATTTTTTTGACCAGTTCTTCAAGTGAGTAAAAAAAGTCATCACTCAAACACAGTACTTTTAAGCTAATTGCTGTGATTTAAGCTTGTATTATGGATTACATTTTGAAAAGTATAGAACTGCATGATTCCAAGAAGGTCTGTGGGTACATAGCTGTCTCTCTCTTACTGAATCCTTATAATAGGATTTATAACTGAGTCATGATGGTACCTTATAAAAAAGGTTTATTCATCACTAGAAATACTTGTGTTATCTGATTATAAGGTGATACGGAAACCATAGTTTCAGGACGAAGAGCAGAAAAGAGACCTGGTCAGGTCTGTTACAGTTTCTGGTGACTGACACTGCTTTACCCAGAAAGAGGTAGACATCTCTGCAACCAGGGGGCATTCAGGCTTTGTGCAGCCACTTGCCTAGATCTGAGCTGACCTGCACCAAGAAGGATAGGGTCAGAAGTCAGAAGCCTTCTTGTTCTGATTTGTAGAGCAGACGAAGTGGACCCCTGCTGAAGACAGAGTAGACAGTATTTCCATCACTAGCAAGGTCTAGTTGAGGTGCATTAGGGCTATATTGCAGTTCAAGGCCCGGGAACAGATTGCTTGAAGCATGGCTCTAGATGAAACTGCAGCTTGTTGTGTGACTTTCCCAGCAACAGAGAAGAGCAGTACTGGAGCAACTGAGTTTCAACCCATGAACAAAACCAGCACTTCCAGAGGCCAGAGCTTGATTGGTAAAGCTCCTTTTCTGTTCAACTTCTTGGAGATACCACCCTCTCTGCACTCTTCACTACTGAGACTCTTTCCCTCATGAGAACAAGAGGAAGGAGGAATCTTGTGCTGAGAGACAATCCTCCCACTTGGGACCAGTGGCAGTGTTGTTATGCTGTTCTATTCCAACAGTGCTGAGCAGATGAGCTGCTCTGTGGGAGCTACAAGCACAGTAGTGTGCTCCACCTCTTCCCTAGCACATACTGCCAGTACTCATCACCTTTGCCTTACAGCTGAGACTTGAGTCTGCTTGAGCAAGAGCTGTCAATGAGCTTAAGCTAACCTAGCTTAAGCTAACCTGTCTTCAAGGAAGCTTTTTCTACTTGGTACTTCTACATGTAGTCTGAGCAAAATGGGGCCATTTATGCGGGCTCTGATATGCAGACTCAGTCTTTTGTCAAGAGAACTGTGAAGGTATCTTTTGCCAGCCGTTTAGGAACTCATGGACAAAAAGGGTATCCTGTTTGGAGTAAAAGACTGGAGAATTTTTCCTGAGGAATGGAAAGCTATGTGTTTCAGAACAGGTTTTCAGTCTATGAAATGGGATTGTAATAATTGTGGATGTTAAAATGTTTGACAATGTTATGGTGCAAGAAAGTGTGATGCATTCAGCACTAGAAGGAGAAGGAGTAATGGAGAAAGAATTTAAATTTACGTGACATAGGCCATCCTGTTTTGACACATAGTAAGAAGAAAATGCAGTACTAAAGAGTTGTTCAGATCTACCACTAATAGATACTGCTCCAACTCAGCAGTTTAATTACAAATAGATGTTAAACAAGGGTATGAAGTGCAGGGACTCGTGTTAAAAGTCACTTACTATCCCATTATTCCTTTGATTTTGTTTGTTCCTGTTTCTTTAAGACAGTTTATTAAAACCCTCTGGAAGGAAGTGGGAAATTGCTCTTCTTTTTGGAGCTACTGAGCTTGCTCAAGGTGTAAAATACTTAAAAGATTAGAGAGTAAGGCTAGAGGATAAGTTACATTTACAACTAGAAGCCTGTATCTCATGGATATTGAGAAATCTCTGCAGACTAGGAACTGAGAGCCAGCAACACTAAAGATAGCATGAGCTATCCCAAGTGGCTGCAACTTTGAAGAAGGATCCCTGAATTGACTGTAAAAAAGGTCTCAACTCCAAGGCTGCAACATGAAGTACTTGTCAACCCTCCTCTGTTTCCCCACATTGTTTAGAGTTTTCTCTACTTAAAAGTTTAGAATTTTTGTTCAAATAATTTCTGGGGTTTTCATGTTTTAGAAACCTCTCAGTCTTCTAGGGGAGGTCCAGTCACAGTCATCAGTACCATGCAAACAGCCTAAGAGTCAGTTCTCAGTAAGATTGCTTATGCTGCCTGTGCACATTGGTGTGGGTAAGCTTTGTTTTGTCATGAAGCACAAGCTTGTTGGAGGCAATAAAGATGGAGCTCAGGCTTTTTGCCTCAGTTATAGACCAGTGCATGATGCCTGAAACCAGAGTTCATCTGAAGGAGGTTATGAGGGAAGAGACTGCAAGTAGGTAAAAAGGGTCTTTATCTGCCCTATTCACACACATTGCCTGCTTCTGTGTTATAGCTCTTCTGCTGTACATGATCTCAGCAGAGCCAAAACATGAAAACTATTGATTTGGAGAATATGAAGGGTTGAAACACTCATGTTTCTCAAAAAACTGTCATCTGAAATAGGCACATAGAGAGGAAAACCTGTAGTGTTCCTCAGGGATCACTGTTGGGACCAGTGCCATTTAACATCTTTGTCAGAGACATGGGCACCTGGACTGAGTGCACCCTGAGCAAGTTTTTCAATGACATCAAGCTGTGTTGTTTGGTTGACATGCTGGAGGGAAGCAATGCCATGCAGAGGGACACTGACAGGCTTCAGAGTTGGCCCATGAAAACCTCATGAGGTTCAACAAGGCCAAATGCAAGGCCCTGCACTTGGGTTGGGGTCTGGTCTTCTCCATCAGAAAGAGGACATAGCAGGAAAGATCTTTGAATTAAATTGTTGCATTTTGAGCTTTGACTTTTTTTGGCTCTCATACTGATGTTGCACTTACATTCTTTGAAAGATGTGCTATCACTTCTGAATGTGCTTTGTAGTGCAGATTTGATTTCTTATGATTCGTATTATAGAATTAATTAAATTTTGACTAGTGCTATGTACTTTATGTGTGAGGTTCCTCAAGCAAATTTCCCTAGGTTCTTCTATTCAATCATCTAATTTACAGTAAGCAAATTAGTTTCAATCAAAAAGATAGATAAGTCATATAAATATTTGTTCCATCTCTTGTGTTTAGCTTAGTATATGGTGGGATTGCACATGCTTTATTTGATTCAGGATTCATCTGTTTGCTTAAGATCTTCCTACATATTTGTCAGACATTTTAGATTCTGGTTGCCACCATCAATAGTGAAGTCCTGCACCTCTACATCACTTTTTAGTGAGCCTTATCTTTTAATTCTTTTGCAATTGTTGTCAAAAATCCTGTGTCCTCTTAGGGCCTTATACATTAATGTGCTAACAAAGACAGTTCAATTTGATGTTTTTTCTAAAACTTAGGTGTTTAAACAGTAGCTGCACTTATAGAAAGAAGCTGTTCAGCAAATACAGAATGTGAATTCAGATTTTTTCTTTCATATACATATAAATCCACACGTTATAAATGTATACGGTGGATTTTTGTCACTTTAATTTGACACATAGCAGTGATTTCGTTCTTTTTTATCTTTATATGTAAGGTTTCATTAAGAAAAGATTACCTGACACCTGGATACTTGTGAGTGTTCAAAAAAGTTCATACTGTATGTCTGGAATGCGACAGGCTTCAGTAAAAAACTTTCAAATCCTATACTTGCCCTTTAGAAAGAGTTACATCCCTAAGATCTAAGTCACAAATCATTGAAGTTAATTAGACCTCTAAGTGCCCTGGTTTTCTAATAGCATTAAGCACTTAAATTACTTTGAAATCCACTCCTAACAATGACAAATTTCAGTCCAAAATGCATAAGGCTCACTTTAGCAGAGAAATTTGGTTACAGAGAGTATTAGAGTCATTTGGCTGAGAACAGTCATGTTATACTAAGTAGCTTTTAAACCCTGAAGCAAAGAAAATTAAGTTAGGTATAGAGTTTGTTACAAAATGGAGAGATATGAAAATAAGGAGATGATGAGTAACTGGGAAAATTTGTAATGCTAAAAGATAATGTGGTTGTGACTATAATGAAAGCCCTTTGATTTGAATCCTAAGTGCTGCATAAAAGCTATAGGAAAGTGTCTTGTGTCTGCAAAGAAGTTGACCAGACTAGCAAATAAACTTGTTCCACATCCTGCTTTTGTGGTGGGATAGCAGACCTGTAGATCAAAGAAGTAAATCTGAATTTCTTGTTACACAAAATCAGACTGGTCATGAAACCAAATAATAATAATAATAATAATAATAATAATAATAATAATAATAATAAATCTCTTTTTACAGTGTTCATTAATCTCATGTACTTAATTTTATTGTGGACTACAGACTTTGATTTTCCATGCAATAATCTGGGATGTCCTCTAGCTGATTTGCAAGCCTGAGAGTAATTGTATTTTAAGCAATATGGTAGGATAGAAAGAAAGATTTCTCCAGCAGGTTTACGTTTTTGCAATTTCAAAGATAATTTTAATCCTTTACCTAATCACACTGTGTTCCCAAAAGCACAATATCAAGATAAAGTGATACAATGCTATTACCAGCTTACAGCCACAAGACAATTGTTGATGATAGGTTAATTTCTAATGTCACCACCCTGAAAGGCTAAGGGGCACTCAGTCATTGTACACTTTGTTACTACATCTTGACCTGTTGTTTACGTGCATCTGGGATTGTATTGTTTCTAAACAGCAACCAGTTTTCATCATCTTGTACAAACTCCAGATAGTGTGATTTCAGTACAACTAAACAATGTTGTCAGCACAACTCAGTGTAATGTAACTGTTTTTTTTAATTGTGATTCTTGTATTGACACTTTTCCAGCTACATCTCAAGTGTGCATGCATAAGCAGTGAAATAAATTCTTTTCACAAGTTCCTATCTCTGTGGGTTTATGAGATTTACAAGTTAAATCAGCAGCTGTCTTTATTGAAAATAAAACTTAGGATCTGTATTATCAGTCTCGAGGTAGTGGAAAGTACCTGTGGTAGTGATATCTTGTAACTTCCAACACAAAAGATAAGTCTTTTGATAAGTGTATTGGCAATAAAAATTGGGGGTAATTTGGAATGATTATAGCTGTAAAAATAGTCTTACAAAAAATAGTCAAATTCTCCTTTTTAACAAGATATGTTTGATGCTACATATCTATTTGTTTTTTGTGAAACTTCATGAGAATTTTATATCCAGTAATACTGAATTTTGCAGTAACTTCTTATGGGTAACACCAATTTTTTTTCATGTTCATATTTGAGATTCCCAAGAATATCTATACAGTGTCAATCCACAGAAATCTAGCATCTCCAGAACCACTTAAGTCCACATGGAGATGACAATGTGCAGATTAAGAAAGAGCAAGGAAGTGCCAGGAGTAGCCTGCATAATTTTGGCAAGTAGAATTTACCTTCTTGATGCTCAGGCATCTCAGTCCTCATCAAGATAGCTGAGCATCAGGAGACTTTATTGGCTAAGGCAATGGTGTCCCTGGAGTGCAGATGGAGGGCTTTTCAACTGATTCTAATTTTTCGTACTCACAGAAATGCTGCTTCTTCAAATGGAAACTTTGAAAGAAAAGTGTGAAATGCAGTTTTCAAATTAAAATATTTGCAATGCTACAAAATATTTTGAGAGAATTTAGATGGTTAAACTTTCATAAAAGTAATTCTCCTTGCTTTCTGCTTCTTGTATGTATTACACTTACTGAGGCACTTGCCCTTAATATTCCATTTAGTTCAAGTCCCGATCTTGAAACTTTTTATCTAGTATAAATGTTCCTTAAAGCATTAAGAAAACCTGTTTTTAGAGTGTATATCTTCATGTTTCAGTCTCTTCTCAGCCTTTAAAGAAATACATTTTTATGCAAATTGAAAAAAACTGCTCAAGGTAAAAGTTCAAGAGTATCTAATGTGTTTAAATATTGATGTATATTCTATTGCAATTTCTAAAATGTGTCTCTCCAGAGCTCTGAGGTGCATGCAGAAATCAATTTCAAAACACACAGAGAGTCTTATCTGAAAGGATGGAAAGAGTATCTTCAGAAGAACTATCAGACTGAGGAAGGTGTAGTCTCACTAGCTAATTGAGAAAGGTATAGTATGATATATATATATACCCATTTGTGTTTTCCTCTTGTAAACTTAAAATTGAAAATGGAAGGTCTTAATTACATTTGGCACTAGTAATAGAACTGTATAGAAATTCACTGCTAAAGCTCAGTAGCATTTTTGATAATGTGTTTGCATTTATCCAGTATAATGCAGTATAATTAAACAGTTTTTTAGACCAATAAAATATTTTTTCTTAAAAGAATATTTTATATTGAGGGAAATTTAGTGAGGATAGTATGCCACAGTGTGAGCTTAACTCATTATCTCAATTCAGAGGGGAAGAATAGCTGTAAGACTGTAGTCATAAGGGTAACGTGGGGCTAGTCCCAATGTCCTTGGGCATGTTGTCCCACAGAAGTCTTTCAGGGGTCAGTAAATAACTGGGATTTAGGGCGGAAACCTAATCTTTGCTCTGGAAATACTGTCTTCGTCCAGAAACAAAAGTTATGGTACCACTGTGCTGTGTTGATTTGACTTCCAAACTGTTGCCTTTATTGTTCTGGATCAGATATTATGTTAAAATACATAGAATTCTTTTTCAAACTTACGGTTATGTATGTTTCAGTGCTATTAGCCATTTAAAATATGTAAAATATTTAATTAATCCCATGTGTAATTACCAGAATTTTAACAGAATTGGTTTGATACATGTTATCATCTCTTGATATTAGGTGATATGCTGAAATAGGTTGAAGTTCAGTTTAACTAGTGGTGAGTATCAGAAGAATATCCATGAATATATTTCTTTGTGATACATATTTATACAGTTCAGTCACTTCTCTGAATTAGTTTGATGATTGGCACATACATGTCAATGATGTCAAGCACAGTAATTTTTCGTTAACACTGTATAACAACACTGTAGATCTCCCATTATATGCCTTAAATGAGGTAATCTGCACCTTATGTGAGGTTCCAGGTTTCCTGTGGCATAATATGCAAATTTGGGAAGTACATCTCAATCAGCCTGTCACTGGGATTAGTTTCACTTTTTAAACCTCTAAGTTTGTGTCTATGATAGTAGATTAAAGTCAACAAGAATTTCTAGGCACTGGAAATGATTGTCTGTTCCATTAAACTATTCATATGTTCCCCAAATGTAAAATAGCTAATCCCAAACAGTTTCTTGGCACAGTTTCTTGGGGTTTACATCATCCCAAGGGCCATTCCCAGTGCTCAGCTTCCTAAAGCAATACCTAGGGTGAAGAATAAGAGAATTTGATCACAATTTTTGAATAACATAGAACAAGTAAGCTACTCCATGCAACCTGTACTTAGGGAAAGTTTCTGAGCACACAGAATTAACCAGCGTAGTATGGATGTAGTACTGAGAGTCTTCCTTATGCAAGAGATTGAAAGTGAAGGAGTTCCTTATTCTGTTCAAACTATATTTTCTAGAAAGCATAAGATCTAAATGAGAGCCTTTTCAAACTTTTCCATTAGATAAATTGGACTAAAACTCTTGAATATTCCTACTGTTAAAATAAAAATGGTTCCTTTTAAGCAAACTGTCTCCAGAGTGCAACAATAATAGCAACAGAGAATAAATAGACCACAAACATCATCAGATTCAAACCATACCACTCCTATGATATAATGAAGTCAGTTTGATGTTAAACCATGCTAATTGAATGGCATGAAATAATGTGATTTGGATCAGAAGAAAATGAAATAAAATAGATTCCTTGTGCTTTTTACTCACAGAAAGTATAAGGCTTAGGAGGAAATCAAAGCTTCCTCAGAACATTCTGAGCTTGTGAAAAGTGCATTTCTTACAAAATCATTCTGATTAGAAAGCTTCTGTCCAGCTCTTCCTTTGATGTGTATGTTCCAAATACTTGTCCAAATTAAATTCAGAGTCTTTCTGTAGTTAAGAGATTTTCGGAATATCAATAAAATATATTCATGCTGCAATATCTGAAGTTATTACTGTGAGATTAAGCTCTTTCTTTATTCTTTAGGTAGGCTTCCTAGGATAAAAGTAGAGAGAAGATGATTTAAAGCCAAGATTACCATTAATATGTGTGTGTTTGTATGTGTATTTATCTACAAAATGTGTGTGTTAAATTATGTATGTGTTTTTATTAATTTAAAATAATGTATTTTAAATATCTAGGGGTTTTATCCAATCAAAATGTAACTCTTACCATGCAGTGATCTGAACAGAAAAATAATTACAGATCTGCTAAAAAAATATAATTCTTTAAAGATTATTTTTTTAGGCTCAGGAATAGAAAAATGCTTTTTATCTACATACATGTATAAATAATCGGATGCCAGTAGATGGTGCTCACTGTGTAGTATAGTCTCTGGGGTTACTAAGACCAATAAAATTTGTCGTTGTGCAGTGAAACTGGCGTCTGTGCAACTCTTTACAGCTACTCTGAACAGATGGTTGGAATGTTCTTTCTAATTTAGTGTGTAGTACTAGCTTGAATACAGATCCATATACCACATCAAGATTTTTGAGAGAGTCCTTTTGCTGGCAATAGGAAAAGATTTCTATTGCTCTTGTGGGTGACAGTTTGAAGTAAACATGGTGATACAACAAGTGAAGATATATTGGGAGGGATTCAAAGGAAAAAATATGTGAAGGGACACTCTTGAAACAGGAGACAACTGAAGAAGAAGAAGAAAACAAAAGATACCAACAGTGGATTGAGGGCAGAAAAGAAAGTTTTAGGCAGGGGGTTTTACAAGATTGAAGGAAATAGCGATGGGAATGGGATAATAGCATTTGAATTAGAATAAATAGAGATGACTATGGAGAAATAACACAGAAAACAGGAGATATTTAAGAAAATTAATAGAGAAATATTAAGAAGGTAGATGTTGCAGAGAGAATAATACATACGAGGAAAAGAGTATGAGAAAAGGCAACATGTAGCAAAATGTGTACGTGTATTATTAAGGAATAAATATTGATTTTTTTATTTCACATATACCAATACTACATTGGTATAGAGTTTAAACAAGAAGAGTGATGCTTAAATGCCTAGCAATTCTTGTATTTAATGTACTGACTTATGCTCCCACTTAAAAATTTGGAAAAATTAAATTTCTCTGGTTATTCTGCTTGGAATATCTTGGGGTAGAAATGTAGAATATTGCTTTCTGTCTGTCTCCTGGCAGACTGTTACATTTAGAGGTATATTGTAAATGTTACTTGTGGTCTCTGCATGGTAATTTGCTATGTGATGCCTCTAGTTGTGATTTTGGCTCCAAGGACACTACCTGGTGTACCTCATCAGCAGTCTGGTGACTGGATTGTGCCATGAGACATGATCTTGGATTGATACTGCCTGCCTGACAGTAAGGTCAATTTTGTACACATCAGATGAAGACCACTACCAATTCATTCAGAATGTCCCACTACATACTCGTTTCATTTTTCTATGGTGGAATTTTCTTCACAGGTGTAGGTAGGAGGGTAACTATGGCCCCAGAGGACTTCAGTGAAGAAAGCTTCCACTGAGAACAAGGGAAGAAGGGAAATGAGTAAGGTCTTCTTGCTTTCTTCCGAGAGCTCACCAATAGATGGAGGTAGAGATCCTTCCCTAGACAATTCACAGCCAGCTTATGGTTCTCTGCTTTTCAGTCCTTCAGGGCTGGGGTCATGACATAAAAGCAGCAAAATATCTTTGCGTGGTGGAAAAAGTGATGAAAGAGAAATGCAAACATGGAGAACAATATTACAAGAGATGAGAATGTCAAAGCTATTTTTTAGATCTGTGTACACTAGTGCAACTTCATGACTGTGGAGACATAAAGAATTTCTATTTAAGACATCTTTTTTGCACCTAGAACCCTAAAAT
Organism: Corapipo altera; assembly: GCF_003945725.1. Classification (NCBI taxonomy): domain Eukaryota; kingdom Metazoa; phylum Chordata; class Aves; order Passeriformes; family Pipridae; genus Corapipo; species Corapipo altera. Next base: position 9,466,588 of record NW_020884888.1, read on the forward strand.
GTTCCCTGTTTACAAGATTAATAATTAGAAGATAATTTTTTTTAAAAAAAGGTAAAAATTCAGAAATGGAATGCAGTTTTGTTTTAACAGCTGTTTCCATCTGTGTCCTGCTAATATGAAAGGAAATTAAAGAACTTATAAAAAGAAATGTAACTAACCTATAGAGTAAATCAAACTGTAAAATACCATTAGTATTGCTTATTAGAGATTCAGTTGTTAGAATATCTTTAAACTTACTTATTTCTCTACTCTTTGTGTAGATCAAGTAAGAATTACTAACATCTAAATATAGTGAACACAGCTGATTATATACAAATTTACAATCTGATATACAATTCAGTCCATTTAAGGTACATAATGGTGTTCAACTTTAACATCCCCAAGGACCTTGACTGTAGAAACAGAATAATTCTACTCTGAACAGGGAAACAGTATTTCAAAGATATAATCTATGATTAGTCAAATTTGAGCTGTTTCTGCATCTTACTAATAATTCTTGTGTTACATTAGGAATTACATGTAAAATAATGCAATTTTTCTTTCGTTCTGGTATTTATTCAGCCGACACCTTTAGATGACCGGTAATGCACATTTCTGTGCTTTTAGAGGTTTTAAAAAATTATGCTGTATAGAGACGAGTTAGTATGCATATACCACACCAGCATGTGTGTAATGGTGTTTATCTGCCTAGAAGTGCATTGCATCTGTCCGGCAGTCCGTTGTAGATTGCGTTATTGTGTTTGGGACCTGGAACTAGAATTCCTTCACTCAGTCTAGGCAGCTGTTACAAACTGTGTGTGTGGTGTGAAGTTCCAGTATCTGGGCTGGAGAGAGTCTGAGCCCTGCTCCATCTCTGATTCAGTCTGTCTTTCCCAAGTGTGCCTCTCATTAAAAATGTAAGTACTCCCTTTGAAATCAATGGAACAATTCACGCACTTAGTCAGGCATGTACTTTAAGTAGATTGCTGAACTGGGACCATTCTGCACCATCTAAAGGACTGTACACTCTTGAGGACAAGGGAAAATCAGTCTCACGGTTATTTTAAATATGACTCAGAAAATGATTAGATTTGTCTGCAACTGTCTTCTAGTGAAAATGAATGGTTTAAGCAGAATATGGAGGATCATCACTCACAGCACTGGAAAAACAAATATAAAAAAGTTTTCTCAGGTTGTTTTGACAATGTTACATTTGATTTGTGGTGCTATATCAACAAAGTTAAGGAAGTGAATTTTTATTCAGGTGTTGCTTGTTTGGAGTACTTGTATAGAGAGACTGAATTTCTGTTTACAAAGTGCTTGAAAGAAAACTAAGTAGTGACTCTTCACATTTCATCTTTTAAAAGACAAATATAAAATTGTGCACCCTCTGTAAATCTAAACATCTGCTGATTTTCAGTACAACTTTTCCTTCCTAAAGAATGTACAGTTCACTCTGTACTGAGCTCTGCTCTGATTTCTTGCAATGGGGACTGTATATTAATTCGTAACAGAGATAAAATTTGATACAATAAAAAACTTATGATGTTTTCACAACACAGTTACCTTGTTAGTAGAATAAATAACAGAGCAAACATAAACATAAATATAGTTTAGATTAGAGTTCACTCCTATGTTGACTTAAACAAACCAATGATTTTTATCAAAGGTCCTTGACCACCCTTACCAAATGTAGCCTAGTGTACTATGCAACTGGAATCTGGAAAGAGTAGCATAATGGGAAATATCTGAAATTAAAGACTAGTATGGTCTTCCTGTATCTACTGGGCTCAAGGTACAGTCTCTGTTGTCTTGGAGTAGCAGAATTTACTTACTAGTCATGTATGCTTGAATTTTATGACTCTGAATTCACCTTCCTATTTCATTCCAGCTTCTACAATTTTCTCATCCAGCAAATCAACCCACATTTGCAAAATCAATTGTAAAAAGGTCAGGGTTTTTTTTAATTTTTCTTCAGCAAACATTATCTCTCTATTTATATCCTTTTACTTGGTAGCTAATGCTTCCCATTATACTAGACAAATTTTTATTTATAAAATCCTTTTGACTTGTTGAACTGCTCCCATCTCTCTCCTTAATTGTCCAAATATAATTAAAGGTCTGGATAAAATGAATCACTTTTGCAAAAATTCACCCAGCTTTATTGCCAAATTCATTGACTGAGTGAGAGAAAAATGCTATGTTGGCATACTTGATTTAAAAACAATTCCCAATATGGTTGTGTGTAGTACTAATTTGAAACTCTGAAGAGTGATTAATTAATATGTATTGTTGTAAATCTTTTGTGATACGTTCCAATACTAAGTGCATGAGGCCAATCTGTGGTTCAGAGTATGTATCCTAGAAGAGAGTAAATTATCAGTGGTCTTCCTGCATGGCCTTCTACAAGGAGGAGAAAATGGGATAGAAGCAGTAAATGTCTAGATGCTATTTTTTATTTTCTTAGCAGTGGCCAAACAGTGGCAGGAAAGAGTAAAGAGCAAAGATTGATAACCAATATGTCTGCATTGAGTCAAGTGGGACCTGAAGCTGCTGCAAAGTGGTATCTATAGCACTTCAATTAACTGATAAGAAAGGAAGGAGGGCAGATCAGGTAACATCTTCTTTGTTCCTGTGTGTGTCATTCTTTCTGCCTTCAGACGTCACCTGAGGAGGTTGTTCTGGCTGTGCCTGAAGTTTCTGCAGTACCTTTCAGAGCATGAGTACAGTACTCAAATTTGGAAGAAGATTGGGGTGCCCCAACTGTGCTGCCTAAGAAAAAGTAGGTGCCTGATGGCGTAATGGCATCAGCTCTACCAATGATGGAGGTGGCTGAGACAGAACAAGCAAGGACAACTCAGCAACTTTAGCTGTTACAAAGAGTCTGTGTTACAGAAGGTCTGTGCTAGGGGACATGGAAATGTGGAAAAAGGAATAGGTGGGAGAAGAATTGAAAGGAAAGGAAATGATAACTTTAGAATAGTTAGGAGAGTCAAAGTAGAAGAAAAACTGAAACTCAGAGATATGTAGTAAACAACGGGGGAGAAGTTCTGGGAGAAATGAATAGATTTTCTGCAGTGAATGGGAGATGTAGGGAACAGCTCTCTAGACAGTCAAAGGGACAAAAGGAGCAAGTTATTTGAACATTCAAGTAGAAGGGGTTTGGAACATCACCTTACTCGTCCTGCAGGATTATTAACCTGGTCGTAGTATCTCTTTCATCCCACCTCATCCTCTGCAAGAAATATAAAAGTGGTAAGTGAAGAAAAGAAAGTACCTTTCAAAAACACAGTTGTTTTCCTGAGGCAGTACAGTTACCCCCTCATCTGTTGCTGTGGTTCAGTCTAGCTCCCTACACTATATTCGAGCTGTCCCTAAAGCATCCTTCTTTCACACAGATGACTGGACACTCATACTTGATCACTCACACCTATGACAAAATTCCTAATGCTGATTTTAGTCCAGTTCATTATATTATCATTTACACATACCAATTTCCCTGGGGGTGTGTATTTAGCATTATAATCATCTACAGTAACTCTAGGTTATATTTTCATACCATCAGTTATCATCAAGTTATTATTTAGCCTTATAGTCTACTACAATTTCTACTTGAATCTTTTTGAACAATTAGATTTCAAAGAAATAACATTCAGCTTTTGGGGACTCTTCACTGCTACGCTGCACCTGGTTGTCATAGTTACAAGACCAACCCATAGTTGCTGTGAACTTTTTAGTGGATTTTTAACTTCATCCGACATCATACTCACCCTTTTCTATAAACGTAAGCCTTTTGTTTTGTTTTCCTTTAAATGTGTACTTTTGTGTTTCAATAATCAAGTCATTTTTCAGTTAATATTCAAATGTTTTCATACCCGAGTGCAAAAAGTTAACAGCACCCCTAATCCTTGAAATACCACTCACTGGAAGGTTCCCACTGAATTCAACTTAACCTTTAGCAGGATTTTAGCAGCTAGAAATTTGTAAACGTGCATGTCCAAGCTGGTAAGCCAATCCACAAGTAGCAAACACAACAATGTTTACAGGATGGATTAAAAAAACCCAAGATCTTTCTATAAGAATGCTTATACAGAACAAGTTCAAAAAAGAGCTCCAGCTTTCAGTAGGTTTTACTAGATTTTTATTTATAAATGTGAACTAAAACATTTTAAATATCTCCCCAACTTTTTACTTTTATTTTTTACTTACAGCTGTTTCTTTCATTTCTCCTATGCATAAACATATGACAAAAAATAAACATATGATTTGATAATTTTCTTCATTCTGACAGCTTCCTTAGAGGCTACATTAATCTTCTACCATTTTTATATTCACAAGCTAAAAGATGATTGTAGGAGGTGTTTTGACTGTGAAGAACATGCTCTCCCATCTGTGGCAGTACACAAAAGTGTCTTCTTATAGAAGGTTGTTTAGGGTTCTTTCCGGATAGATTGATACCAAGATGTGTACATTTATTGGTGAAACATCCTAAAATGAGGAGAGATTGTAGCATAATTGCATATTTTCCACATCCTGTATAAGAGATACACTTCAATAGTACTCCGCCTGCTCTTGGGTAGGTTTAGTTTCCTATGATGATTTCATCTGTAGCTTCTTTGTGAAAGGTTTGCATATAGAATATGACATTAAGCCCTAACATTTCTGCGTTTCATTTATCTCTGTTACCCATTAGGAAAAAAAGAGCTAGTATTTGCTCATCTTTACAGAAGTTAGATATGAGACAAACTAACCAAAGAAGAAAGATTCTTAGACTATTTAACACTTATCTGAATTCACTGATAATTCCATTTACTATTTAAACAGTTAAGAATGATGTAGATAAAGTAATGGATAATATGGAGGAGCAATAGAAAAAAAAGTCCCATATACTTTTTTTGTAAGGTTTTTTCAAGTCATTTCAGTTTTTGTATACTTTTCTCCTTCTCAGAAAACAAGGAAAATGGTAGTATCTAGATATTGTTTTTTTTCAATAATGCTAGTCTAAATTGCTAACCTAACTGTACCAGAGGTGAAAAATAACTTTCTACGAGCACTCCTTAAGGATTGTAAAAACTGGTGTAAGATAATTAATTCAAACTTTAACTTCTCATTTTTACATATTAGCCAACATCTGCATATTTGCAAAAGCAGAAACAATGAATGTTCTAATGGTTTAATTTTCACAGAACAAAACTGAAGAAGGAACTTCAGGTTATTAACTGAAAATATTTGCTTCTGAGATGAGACTCTGAGTCATGTATGACAGACTCTTCCATGGGTAGCAGAAAAAAAAAAATTGTTGTAAGGATATAGCAACAAAGATAGCCCAGTAAAGGCTTGCAGAGAAAGTTAGATTAGAAATCTATCACAATCTCAAACACTTTGTGCTTTATATTGGGTCCCAAAAAGGACTGTCTTGTTTAACCCCAGCCAGCAACCAGCTACCACACAGCTGGTCACTCACTCCCCCACCAGTGGGACTGGGGAGATTATCTGAAGGGTGAAAGTAAGAGAACTTATGCTTTGAGATAAAGACAGTGTAATAGAGAAAGCACTGTGCACTCAAGCAAAGTACGGAACTCATTCACCACTTCCCATGGGCAGGCAGGTGTTCAGCCATCCCTAGGAAACCAGTCACATGTAACTGTGACTTGGAGAAATAAACATTATCACTCCAAAGAACTACCTATCTCCTTCTTCTCCCCCTTTTATATACTGAGCATGATGTCATATGGTATGGAATATCCCTTTGCTCAGCTGGGGTCACCTGTCCCAGCTTTGTCTCCTCCCAGTTTTTCATGCACCCTCTTTCCTCAGCAGCGTGGCAGTATGAAAAGTAGAAACGACTTTGTAAGCACTGATCAGTAATAGAAAAAACATCTCTATATTATCATCACTTTGTTCAGCACAAATCCAAAACACTGTGCAGAAAATCAACTCTACCCTAGGCAAAACCAGCACATTTGTGACCATTGATTGTGGCACATCTTGCAGCAGTCAACATCAGTTCGGGCAATGTTCTCAAGTTTTTCATGAATCTATAGTTTTTTGAATAAAGATCTGTGTCCTGACTGGTAAGAGTGTTGCGGGGAGTGGAGCAGTGCAGTTCTATTTTGTGTGGGGTTATGTGTAGACATGTTTATCTTCTTTTTAGAACTGCTACTTCCATTGCTAGTGCTGTTAGTGTTGCAGACTAGACTACCTTGACTTCATCACCATAAGAGAAAGTCACTTTCACTTGAAATTAATATCTACAGTTATTAGCAATTTTATCTATGATGACAAGCCTCTGGAGAGGCAAAAATTGTAAAGTCTTGCTCCTGTTGTAGATAATTTTATTCTATCAAAAATTAGGTATGCATATCTGCTTTGTTTTACCTCTATGGAAATGCCTGAAAAAATATTTCTCTAGACCTAAAAACTCTTAGAATCGATAGAACAACAGATATCTTACAGCCTGAGCTTGGTGCTCCACCAAAGAGGGGCTTGATGGGAACTTGTAGTCCAAAGGGTTGCCACTCCTTCTGCAGATTGAGATTGATACATTTTAGAGTAGAGAGTTTTTTACTCACACAGAGACCAAGTCACAAATGAGATCGTAGATTCTGGTTATTTATTCAGACTCTACAATCTGATTAAAAGCAAGATTGAAATTCTCAAGTAACTTTTATTACTGGTAGAGATGTATTGTTCTTGCTCTGAATTAAGTAATCAGAGTGGGATTCTTACAGCATTCATAGTGGTGAGAAAAAACCCAGCTCATTCCAATAAGATGTATGTGTTGTGTGTTTTGGGGTTTGACTGGGGGGAAGAAGGAGAATTGTTGTGAGGGAACTGACAATTTTTGAGTGATCAATTTTCATTCTCACTAAGACAGTTGAAACAGATGATCCCAGTTTTCAGAAAAATCCATTCTCTAAGATGGCAGAGAAGAAATTGTCAGTGGCACTTGATTTGGATAAATATCAGTATAAGCATACAAATAGAACTCATAGGCTTATATTTTGGAGAACAGATCTATTTTAAAGTCAGTCACATCCACATGAATTAGTAAACAGGAGTTGTCAAGAGGTTTTAAAGCCATACAATTATTGTGCTTGGAAAAAAAATTAGTATTGTTACCCTGCTCAGTCCATGAAACGAGAAGTGATTAAGACAAACTAGGAAAATATATTGTTGGGGAAAGCTGCAATTAACAGAGTTAACTAAAAAAATTCACAATTTTTTTTTCTGAATTCCCATTTGACCAGCATTACATTTGTCGCGGTCCGAAAGGAAGAGGGGACAGGACACGAGGAAGGATGCAAGACTTGTTTATTCAGGCGTGCGCCCCATTCTTAACTGTCCCGCCAGGGGAAGGGGGCAGAACATCGGGTGGGCTATCAGACAGACAAATGGGGGAGCAAATCAGAACAGAGCACAGGCAAAAGGGGGAGGAGGAAGCCTGGGCATGTGCAGTTGTGCACTGTGTAGCATGGATACAGTGAAACCACATAATAACAGTAAAGTCCATATGAAAGTCCTGCCAATTGCTGTATGCTTTTCTCCATGCCTGGAACTGTTCCCATCCTGAATCTTGCTTCTCTACAACATTGATGTATAATTTGATTTTACTATATGGCATTTTGAAGCCATATTAAGGCAGAGGATACAAATCTTTTTTTTTTTTTTTTTTTTTTTTTTTTACAGTTTCATCTAGTTTTGACTTTTATTACACACACCTTATCCATTTTAGGAAACTGGAAGTTCAATGAAAGGTAATCTAAAAATGTTTAAATACTTGCTTCTCCCTTGTTTGTTTTCAAAAAATACGAATGAAAAAGAAATCTCATTTTACTTGAGCCTACACTCTCCTGTATTTTTATTCCTACAACTCATGCTCTAAGATTCAATCAGTTTGAATTCAATCAGCATGTCATGGATATATAATGGAGGATTTTCAAGGAAACTTTACTATTGTGAAGTGACAAACTGTTTTCTTTTGAAGTACAGGATGGCAAGTAAGAATTGTGGTAAAGATTAATCCTGTTTTTCCATACTGGTTGCTTTAATAGGTTCTATTTGGAAAGCTAAGAAGTATAAATCCAGGGGAAAGCATGTGAGAGCTTCTGACAGTGCATAAATTATGGAGATTGTTATATAGAATAATCTGCCATTGACGATTAGAGCAAGCAAAAGTTTGCCCAGTTTTATAGCCTTTAATATGGTCTATATAATTATTTGTTTTTTATTTTTTTTATTAGTTGTGATACAGTTGTAGTTAGACTCCAAATGAGAGTAGGACCTTATTTTGCTATTTTGCACTCGAGAAATATGTAGCTTATTATTGTCCCAAAAGTCTTTTTTTGCTAAAGAGGGGAGATTTTTAACAGTTTATGTTGCTGGTGTTATCTGGTTTTCTGGGTTAGGAATTTTATTCATTATTTCTTTTTAGTAAATATAGAGAGGGTTGGGGAAGAACTCGAAAAAAATGCAAGATACAGTACACTTACACAGTAAGGTTGAGCTGTGCAGTTAAAGGGAGAAAAGGTCTTCTAATTTTTCAAAATATAAAGACATTGAAGTCTTCATTATGGCAAATGTATAAAAACACATGCATGCATTTGAACTCAAACAAAAATGGTGTATTTCTACTAGGCTTTCCAAAAAATCAACAAAGTAAAAGAGAAGTATATTTAGCATGACTAAAAAGACTTTAAAAGAAATTCTGTTAAACTTCACAGTAAAACTTCAAGTAGAACGGGATTTCCTGGTTTAGTCATGGTGCCCTGCCCAAGTCCAGATAGTCTTATCTAGTGACTAACCTAACTTAAGGTTAGTCATTAGTCAGATTTGTAACTAAATTATTAACTGAGAAAAATTCAGAAGTACTTTTAAATTCACTATTCCACACTTCATTGCAAACTCTAATTGGAGATGGAAAATCTTGACAGGAAATCCAGTGAAACCATCCATTTTGCATGTTGCTGCATTTTATTAGTTCAAAAAGAAAATAAATGCAGGTTTGTTACAGGCCTGCAGTGAGGAAATAACTATGATATAATTGTGGAGTAGAAGACTAAAGCCAGGACACTGAATTTTAGTAAAGCAAACTTCCAGCTCTTCAAGGAGTCAGTCATTGGACCCCCTAGAAAGTTGCCCTCACGGACAAGGGAGCACAGCCGAGCTGGCATATCTTTAAGGATGCCTTCAATACAGCATAAGGGTTTTCAATACTCAGGTGTAAGAAATCTGATGCTAAATGAAAGGAATGCAGGAGACCAGTATATCTGAGTTGAGACCTGCTGGTCAAAATAAAGAGCAAGAAGGAAATGCACCAGGAGTGAAAGCAGGGACAGGTATCCTGGAAAGAGTATAGAGATACTGTACAGTTTAGCAGGGATAGGATCAGGAAGGCCAAGGTGCAGCTAGAGAAGAACTTGTCAAGAGACGTAAAGATTAACAAGAAGATCTTCTACAGGTATGTCAGCCAGAAATGGAAGGTCCAAGAAAATGTATATCACCACCACCATCATTTCCTCCACGCTAACCTCGGCCCCAATAAGCAAGGCTGTCAAATGGACAAGGAGAAGGATGAGGAGAAGGCTGACGTATCTTAACAAATTTCTTCCTCAGTCTTCAGGGGCAACCTCTCTTCCCACGCCTCTTGAGTGGGGGACTGTAAAATGGAAACTGGGGAAGCAAAGTCCCTCCCACTGTAAGAGAAGGTCAGATTCATGACCGCCTGAGGAGCCCAAATGTACTTAAGTCTATGGGACCTGATGAGATGCATCCTAGAGTCCTGAAGGAATTGGCTGATGTATTTGCCAAGCCACTCTCCACTATATTTGAAAAGTCATTGCAGTTCAGTGAAGAGCCTGGTGACTGGCAAAAGGGAAACACGGCACCCATCTTTAAAAAGGGTTGAAAGGACAACCCTGGAAATTACTGACCCCTCAGCCTCATCTCTGTTCCTGGGAAGATAAAGGAATAGAACTTTCTTGAAGCTATGCTAAGGCAGGAAAGTAGAAGACAGGAAAGTAATTCAAAAGTCAGTACAGCTTCACCAAAGGCAAGTTCTGCCTAACTAACCTAGTGGCCTTCTCTGACGGAGTGACTACATCAGTGGACAAGGGAAAGGCTACAGGTGTCATTTATCTGGACTTCTGTGAAGCCTTTGACACCGTACTCCACAACATCATTCTCTCTGAATTGGAGAGAGGTGGATTTGATATGTGGAATGTTCAGTGGATAAGGAATTGGTTGGATGGTCACCTCGAGAGGAAAGTGGTCAATAACTCAAAGTCCACATGGAAAATAGTATCAAGTGATGTCCCTTGGGTTCCATGTTGGGATCAGCACTGTTTAACATATTTATCTCACAGAGACAGTGGGATTAAGAGCATTCTCAGGAATTTTGCAAGATGCAAATACCAAGATGAGTTATGCAGTTGACAGACCTGAGGAGCCCGGACAAGCTAGAGAAGTGCACCCATGGGAACCTCATGAGGTTCAACAAGGGCAAGTGCAAAGTGCTGCACCTGGGTTGGGGCAACCACCGGTATCAAAAGAGACTGTGGGATGAAGGGAGTAAGAGCAGCCCTGCCAAGAAGAACTTGGAGATGCTGGTGGATGAAAAGTTGGGCATGAGCCCAGCTCACAATCCAGAAAGGCAACCAAATCCTGGGCTACATCAAAAGCAGCATGGTCAGCAGGTCGAGGGACGTGATTCTGCCCCTGTACTCTGCTCTCCTGAGAATCCACCTGGAGTACTGCATCCAGCTTTGGGGTCCTCAGCACAGGAAAGCCATGGATCTGTTGGAACAAGTCCTCATGAGGGCCACCAAGATGATTAGAGGTCTGGAGCACCTTTCGTGTGAAGGCAGGCTGTGAGAGTTAGCGTTTTTCAGCCTGGAGAGGAGAAGGCTCTAGGAAGATCCTACTAAAACTTGAATGAGGACTACAAGAAAAATGGAGACAACCACTTTATCAGGGCCTGTTGTGATAGGACAAATAATAATGGTTTTAAACTAGAAGAGGGTAGATGGATATAAGGAAAAAATTTTTTATGAGGGCAGCAAAACACTGGAAGAGTTTGTCCAGAGAAACTGTGGATATCTCATCACTGGAAACATTAAAGATTAGCTGAGTGAAACTCTAAGCAACCTGATATAGTTGAATATGTCTTTGCTCATTACATGGGGGTTGGACTAGATGACTTTTTAAGGTTCCTTCCAACACAAACTTTTCTATTAGGCTGTGATATCATCCCCAATCTCTGTTTTTTCCCTAATTTTCTTCCAGAAAAATACTTAACTGTTATATATGTCAAAATGACACTTGAAATGACAATGACAATTTGACAAATAAATGTCTTCTAAGCAGTAGTTATGTAGTAGTAGTATGGAATAAAAACCTCAAGAATGAAGTCTAGCTGTGAAAAATATCATGGTGTTTCAGCCTTGTAAAACACTGTATATCATTATATATTGGCAGTATGCTTTAAATATAACTTTCCAGGGAAAATAATCCACTTCTTTTCTGCAAAGTCTGGCTGATACTTTGCCTGCTATTTTTCCAACAGCATTATTCTCTTTTGGATAAAATGTGACTTCATTCTTAGTCTCTTCACATCACTTTCAGCTCCTGTGACAGAAGTTAGTTTAGTGCACGGTGTGTTTGTATGTACGGAATTGGTTGATATGCAGGAAAATTATGATTAGTGGTGGTCTATAGCATGCTCTCTGGTCTCTAGCACATGTCATTACTTGCTAACATACAGAGATATAACCCAGTTCATCTTTCATTAAGGTGTTTTAACACAGACTACATAAATTCACATCAAAGCTTAGAAATTGTGAAAGTTACTGTCATTTAGCAGATAACACTTGTGTTAGTCTGTCATGACAAGATCTTCCATATCTTTCCTTGTTAATTCACTAGAGAAAGAGAACACCTTTCAGCTTTACCACCTCAAGTCATAAGCTCAAGTTGCGAAGTAATGAGTTTGCTTAGCTTTTGATGTCTGCTATAACATGTATCATGCAATTACAACCTATTTTTTTTGAAAAGCGATTTGTATTTCCAAAGTCAATAATCACAGGTCTATTGTAGACGAAATAATTCTAAAGTAATATTGACTTATCTGAATGATTGTTTTGGAGAAACCATCACAATTTTGAGTTTCAGCTTTCCTTGCAATATTTCCAGTATTTACCCATTTATGCTCTACTAGAAAGAATAATCCCTCTGACCTTTTTTTGCAAATGAGTATCTTAGGTTGCTCAAAGAATTACCAGCAAAGCTGGTAATTAATAATAATTTAATATTATACCAGTTTAATAAACTAGTTAAATTAAATAATAATTTAGTATTAAACCGGTTTTAATATTAAAGTGAAAGACCGACAAAATTCATTGTCAAGGTTCACTCTACTTACTAGATGGTTAAAGCACGTAGAGAAAAATCAGACTAAGATCTAAAATCAATCGATCTATCTAAAATGAAAATCAACCAAAAATGGTCAATGTGGAGGCTAGTGAGGGAAAAAGGATAAGGATGGGAAAGGGTAAGGATAAAAAGGAATAAGGAGTACTCTCCCATTGAAACTGTTGGTTTCCTACTGTGGTGCAGAAGGGTTCCACAGAACTGCTGTTCATAGGGTTTGCAAGAGAACTGGCTTTAGTCATAATAATTTTCCATCCTGGCTGCAATTTGGGCCAGTAACTTTCTTTGAAAGTTTGATAACAGAAATGTTCCACTTGGGTTGTTATTCAGGCAAGAAAAATAAGTTACCAAAGCTGTTTTTTGAAAAACTGTTAGACAGTACTTGTTTCTAGGAAGAGGCAGAGTTTCTCATAAGCTCCAGAGGACCTTAGCCCAGGTGCCATTTGTCAAGGCTGAGGCCTAATGAACATTTCTGAAATCATATTGTGGAACAAGGAAAGGAGTTGAGAGAGCATGCATTACCGAAACCATCTTTGACAGTTGTCTTTTCTGTCCTAACAAAAATGGGGAACCTAGCAGAATGTGAACGTAATGTCACTAATACAAAAATACAAGAAAAACCCCCAAGGTTCATTTTCATATGGAATATGTTCTTATCAGATTGTATCATCCATTCATACTTAAAATAAATTATACTGGATTGTAGAAAAAAAATATAATACTTCAAGATATATTACATAAGGTCTTGTAAAGATCCCAAATGAATCAGCATTAGCTCTTATAGAAGCAAATCAGCATATCCTTATAGTCACTGCCAAAATTCAACTACTGCTATCAAAACTAATCTATATTAATTTATTCAAGTGCTTACAGTAAGTTTAAACAGTTCACTGCAACTGTTTCCTTCTAAATCTAACCACTGAAATCAGAATGCTTCAAATTCTTGCTGTTTCATACAAGCCTAAATTAAGCTATATTTGAAAAAGTTAATTAAAAGGTATTAGTTTCAAACTTAAACCTTTAATTTAAATAACATTTTCATCAACTAACTTTTTTTCCATTAAAGATAGATGCTTTAATTTTTTTCTTTTTATCTGCGTTTCTTTCCTATCGACATTGCTAGATTATCCTGTTCAACTAGGAAGAATGTAACTGTGGAGTTTCCTTTCTTGCAATAATTTGTATAACAATTCTTTCAAATGTTTACATTTTTACACTTTAACACTGAGTTTCTTTTTTTCAGACTTTCCTTTGTTAAGAGTATTCAGTAATGAAAGGGTCAACATATTTCTCTATTTAATTAGTACGTCTAATATGCAATTAGATAGTGTATTCAAAATTGAACCACTATGTGGTTTTGAAAAATAGTTACCCTTTTATGTTCATGTACTTTTTTTGTTCCTGTTCTTGTAAACTTTTTTTTCTCCTTTTTTAGCATCCACTATAATACTTTAAGGCAGGTGTATAAACCATAAATATTTGGCTGCCCTCAGACCTAGCAACTGAAGGACAGGATGATATAAACATGGAGTTCCTCTGTCCCAAGGGGCAGTGGTCTGTATAGAACTTTGGGCTGCATTCACAGCAGGAAAAGGGTTAGTCTGTCAGACTGAGGGTACCAGCAGAGAGAACCCTTGTTTTTAAATGGTCATCTATTTATTCTTGTTTGCCAGAAGTACCTACATATTCTAGATATTAGCAAAGAATATTAGTTTTATGGTTATGCAAAAAGAGATAAAGAGAAAAAAAAAGTTTGGACAGAACACCTGAATCAGTTTGCATGTATTAATGCTTTTAAATAGAAAACAGTTGTTGAATTTCATCTGCCCTCAAAATACCTGGTCATGAAATGTCCTTCTAGAGCTCTTCACATTCAGCCTTCATTTTTATGATCTTGAATGATGTAATATGAGGTTTATCCCTCCCTATTCACCGAATTTTCTTTATCATTTTATGATTATTCTTGACTGCAGAACTCAGGACTCATTCAGACCTTGCTTTGAGAAAACTGGTTTTTAATTCCTATCCGTTGGTATCCTATCTTCAACTAGTTATTTATGCAAGAGATCACCTTTTCCTTATCCTGCAACAGCTTAGTATTTTTTAAAGATTTTTCCACTCTGTGGAAATTTAAGTTGACCAGACTCACCAAATTTGCTTGTTGCATGCTTGTTTACTTCTTAAAGGAATTAAAATACATCAGTAAGGCAGAAATGTCCTTTGTAAAAAGAGTGTTTCTGTATTAAAGCTCCTGGACAGCAATTTAATCCTGTTTCTTCTGCATGCTGCCAGTGAATACTGAGAACAGTGCGCTTCTTTACCCACCTACATCACTACTTTGAGTTTGTTTCTTTGAAAGATTGACCAGTCTTAAAAGGGTTTTCCTCTGATTAAAAGACTTTCTCTCTCTACTGCCTTTTCTCTGTACATTTCACTCTTTTCTGTTTACCTGTGTTGTGGAGAAAGCAATGGATTTGCTGCATCTACATTCACCATTCTCTTTTATGCCAATAGCAGCGAATAACTCTCACAGAAAAGTAACAGGTAATTATATCCCTTATCTGACTGGAAGTTAACTAGTTCACAATGAAGTCCTTAAAGAAAAGGAGCAGTTACCTAAATGAGTTATGTATTTTATTTCTTCTTGGTCAGGCTCCAATTATGAGTGTATGTCAGGTTTTCTGCAGCATCAAAGGAATACTGATACATTTAACAGTGTATTATCTATAAAGCAGCTGTCACAGCAGTAAAACAACCATTTTAAAATCTAGGTTTGTGTATACTGATGTGAGTCATTAGTCTTTCAGTCCATTTTGTAGGGTTAGTAAGTATCACCTCAAGTTATCTTTAATTGGTAAGACTGCTCATGTCCCCATACTATCCTACCTCTCAAGAACTTGCACAGATGTTTCATTTAATTGCTGGCCTTGCTTTGTTCTTCATTTGGTGCTCTTCCCATCTTAGTAGTTACGGGAAGGAGTTAGAGTTTCCAGAACTTCAGAAGTTTGGGTGGTACTTTCCACTGCCTGAATTTACCATTTATTCCCTGGTAATGTTCTTAGTCAGTACTGAATAGTCAGTGCAAAGGTATTACAACAAGCAAATCTTACTTTTTTTCCTTCTTAGTTGAGGAAATGTCAGTAACCACATACAGTGCATGGAAAACAAGTGATCAGTCATGCTGTCTTCTGCAAAAGTGCACCTCAAGCTTGAGAAAGAACAGATAATTAACAAGCATCTGTGAAACCGTGTTATTGATTTTCACTGATAAAAAAAATATAAGTTGTATGGGTGAAGAAATTACAGAAAACGTATTCCAGGGTTCTATTCTCCCTGACTCCCTCCCCTTTTGCATCAAATTTAATGAGTACTATTTTCCTAAGTTCTAATTCTTTGTTTCATTCATATCATTTTTAGTAAGTACTAATTTGCTAAAAAAGATTACACAGAATGTATCATCTCTACACATCATTGGGAGTTCTGATGTATTCTATCACATCCTTAGGGAACTAAAAAAATCCCATAGAATTTCATGAAGAGAACATTATTATTAACACATTCATAATTTGGTCCCTCTTTGGTTTTAATCAGAACTGTATAGTTATTGTAGCATATTAAATTAAAATGACCTGGATACTTAACGTTATACCACAGTGGGAAGATATAATCAATTTCATTAAATAGATTTTTTTTATTAATTAAACAAATTTTTGTTTTCTTTTGCTAATGTATTATTCCTTTATTGAATTTTCATCTGGATTTCAGGGATATAATTTCATTAATAGACATTTTATTTGGAATAAAACCATTTTGTTTTATTCCTGGATAGGCTGTTCCTAAACAGGACCAGATATAATGGGATATGTAATAGCAGAATGTACCTTCAGGGCTCTACTTCTCTGAGTAAGGTATCTAGGACTTCCATTTACAGAACAGGTTGAATGAAACATGTGTACTTGCATAACCATATGTACAAAAAAATTCTCCAAATTGCTCATAAGAGAAGGAGAATTTGTAGCCAAAAAAATGTTTGTCACAAGCAGCTATGGTACCCTAGATACTGTTGCTTACAGTCTCTGTGAATATTGGGTTGGGAAATTCCTAGGATGTTTTGAGAAAAATAGGACTGTGATTCTGATTGAACTGTTATTAAGCATGGAACTGATGTGCATATCTTAAGAGCTCAGTGTGCTTCCTCTGTAGCGAATACCAAGAACACTGCAACAGTGACTCTGTCCTTTCCATCATGGTAGAAAGAAGAAAGAAAGAACATGAACTCCCCAGGCACTGAATGGGAGAAGGAAAAAACCCAATTGCTAGAATATCTAAAAATTCAACTGATGTGAGTGGAGTATGGTGGCTATAACGGAGATGGTGCCACCAGTTCCAGGCAATTTTCAGAGTTTTTAATTTAGACATTCTTTCTGTTATGTTGATTTGCTGCTTGATTCAGTTCTATACCATTCTCTTCTTCTGGCTCTTTTCATCAACATCCCTCCATTTTCCCTATCTGCTTTCTTTCTATGTTTTCATAGGCTTTTTATTTATTCCTCTTCAGTAATTTTCTCCCTTTCTGTTTTACCCTAACAAATTCCTTCTGTCCTTTGAAAATTTCATGTCAGGGAATAAACAAATATGCACAGCTGCCAAAACAAAACAAACAAAAAAATAAATCACACACTTCTGTGAACCTGTCAGTCTTTGGCAAGACTTATTCATGTGACAGTAAAAACCAGGTGGTCATATTTTATTTCCAGTGGAAGTGGTGTTGTGCTATTGACAACTAAAACTTTGAGAAATGGAAAGTCAGTTCTTCTTTTTTTTCCCCCCACTTACAATAAAGTCATATGTAATCATACCCTTTAAAGTACATTCTTACTAAGACATATTGAGTCCTTGGTGTGTTTTTTTCTTTTTTTTTTTTTTTTGGTGGTGGCAGACTTAAGTTGATAAACAGTATCAACTACAAGAGTTAACATTCTCTGTGAAGGAGCAAGATTCAGGATGGGAACAGTTCCAGGTATAGAGGAAAATATACAGCAATTGACAGGACTTTATTATACGGACCTTACAGTTTTTATGTGTTTATATACACATTGTATGCTGCCCCTATACTTATATTTCCTGGGCGTGCCCAGACATGCCTGCTTCCCTGCTCCCTGCTTCCCCACTTCCCTCTCTGATTGGCTGGAGAAGCTGCAGAGAGGAGACAGCCACCATTCGCCCTTTCCTTCCCCTGCTTCTCCCACGTTCCTCCCCCTTCTGCCTGTGTCCCTCCCGATTTGTTCCCCCACTTGTCTGTCTCATGCCCCACCCAAAGTTCTAGCCCTTTCCCCACCTGAACTGATAAAAAATCCCATGCATGCCTCAATAAAGTATTCCACCTTGCCTCCAGAAGCACCCCTACCTTGCCTCCAGACCCATCTGTGCTGTGTCATGGCCCCATCCCCCCTCGGACTGTGGCAATTCTCTACCCAATTTTGTTGCCTCCCAATACCTCCACTGCGGAGGTAGAATGGCAGTGGAAGGCTGGCAAAGATTCCAACAATTTTTCTTCAAGAAGTGCATCAGTTGTTGATAAAATCAAATGGGTAACTATTGGTTAAATTTCTTTGGTGGAGGTATTTGGCAGGCTAAAAGGGAGAGAGAAGACACCTGTGTGTTGTAAGGCAACATTTTGACTTTGAATAGGTTCTGCTGTTTTGGACCAGATTGAATCAGAGCGTTATTCAACAACAGGAACAAACAGAGGTGGTCTGGTTTGACTGGTGCGATGAAACAGTCTGACTCAGGGAACAGTCCTGAACTCCCAGGTAAGTCCCATTAGATAAGCAGCGACAAGAGTGAATGATGTGGGTATAGTGAATTAGAAGTCAATGTTCGCACAGCCTACACTGTTTAGACAGTAGCTATTCAAACTCTTTACTAGATATGGAAATATTAAACCTAGTGCTCATGTTATCATAGAATTGTGGAATATCCTGGGTTGGAAGGACTCATAAGGGTCATCAAATTCAACTCCTAACTCTGCACAAGAATCACACCATGTGCCTGAGAGCATTGTCCAAATGCTTCTTGAACTCTGACAGGCTTGTGCCATGACCGATTCTCTGGGAAGCCTGTTACAGTGCTCTGTTTGAAGAACATTTGCCTAATATCCAACTAAACCTCCCCTGACACAGCTTCATACCACTCATTCAGGTTCTATCAGGTCACCAGAAAGACAAGATCAGTGCCTGCCCCTCCACTTCACCTCATGTAGACAGATATGAGGTCTCCCCTCAAGCCTCCTCTTTTCCAGGCTGAATAGACCAAGCAACCTCAGTCACTCCTCATATGACTTTCCCTCAAGGCCCTTCACCACCCTTGTAGCCCTCCTTTGAACACTCTCTAATGGCTTAATATGTCTTGTATTGTGGTGCCCAAAACTGCACACAATATTAAAGATGAGGTCACACCTGTGCAAAGCAGAGTGGGACAATCACCTCCCTGGACTGGCTGGCAATGCAGTGCCTGAGGCAGCCCAGAATACGGTTGGCCCTCCTGTCTGCCAGGACACTGTTGACTCATATTCAACCTGGTTCGAGGTTTGAAAGTTCTTAGTTATTACAGTAATAATAAAATCTTCTGGAGAGTACACTGCTTAGTGTTGTCAGTGAACTTGCTGAACATTCACTCAATCCTGCTGTCCACGTTGCCAACAAAGATGTTGAACATTATCGGCCCCAGTACTGATCCCTGAGGGACACCACTCATCACTGGTCTCTATGTGCAAAATGAGCCATTGACCACAACTCTTTGCATGTGTTCAGCCAGCCAGTTTTATATCCACTGAGTAGCCCATCTATCAAATCCATGTCTCTCCAATTTAGAGACAAGGATACCGTGTGGAACAGTGTCAAATGCTTTGCATAAGTCCAGGTAGATGATGTCAGTTACTCTGCCCCATCCACCAATGCTGTCATAGAAGGTCATCAAATTTGTCAGGCATGATTTGCTCTTGGTAAAGCCATGTTGGCTGTTACCAATTGTCAGAGACTGAAATGGTTAATGGCTTAAACATTGTTAAGATCACCAAAAGACTTTTGTAAGAAACAGCTGCTCACCCAGCAAAGCCTACCCCTCCCTGAATACCTCTACTTAGAAAGGACCTTCAGATAAGGGGGTGCTAATGTCCAGCTATCCCAGGTGCAGAAGGGTGTGCATACCTGAAGCTACAAACTGGATTTCCAGATAAGGGAAGAGGCTGATAATAGGCAAATCCTCTGAGGTGGGATAATCCTTTTTATCATGCCGATGTTCTCCCTTACAGGATGACTCTGTTGTGAAGACCCCTCTGGGGAGCACTGAAGACATTAAAACTGCCTGCCCCAGGGGAGGTACTAGGTGTTCCCACCTGAACCTGAGTGTATATAACTTGTGAAAACCTTTGAGTTTTCCCCCAGGCACAACGGATTAAGACCATCACTTTGACAGGACTGGGACCACCACTTCAACCAACATTGAAGCTGCAACTGTGAAGTTTCATTGCTTGATCCAGCTGGTGGTGACTATATATATCTCTCTACTTTTGTCCTTTCTTTCTCTTTCTCTCCCTTATATATTAAGTGTTATTTTTATGCCTTAATATTGCTGTATTATTATAGATGATAACAACCAAATGGCTATATACCTGTTTTCCTTTGAAAAAAAAAATGTTCTAAAATAAACCTTACACATACATGTTTACAAACACTGATCATTCAGTGTCTTTTCACTTCAATATACCCCAAGGGATTTATTAACAAAAACCTGGGTTACTTTCGTCTTCTGGGGCAGGTCATAACACCAATCAATTTTTTGTTTTTCATGTGCCTTAGCACAGTTTCCAAGAGAATCTGCTTCATCTATTTCTTGGCTCAGAGGTGAGTCTGTAGTTCCCTGGGTCAACCACTTTCCTCGTTTTAAAAATGGGGGTTATATTCTCTTTTTCTTGTCATCTGGAACTTCACTTGACTGACATGATTTTTCAAAAATGGTGGATTTGAAAGTGGATTAGCAACTTTGTCTGCCAGCTGCCTCAAGACTCTTAGATAAATCTCATCAGGTCTCATAGATTTGTACATATTTAGGTTCCTTAGATGGTCACAAATCCTTAGATGATTTAGGGTCATAATGAGGAAGGATTGAGAGTCATTATCTTGCATGAGATAGCAGTTTGTTTTGGAGACTGTACTCCTGCACTTCTTTTAGTGTTTAATATTACTTTCATGAATATTAGAGGCAATCTGAGACAAAACTTACAGAAAATATTGTGAAGACTAGTCCAAAATTAACTTTGAAAAAGTAACATGCAAAACAACTTAGTGACAGGTAGCAGTTAATTTGCTATTCAATTACAAGTTGCATTTAAGATTTACTGTGGAACCAGGAAAGTAAAATTTCTGTTTCTTAGTTTTTCTTGTTCCAAAAAGCAGTGATGACAGCATTCAATGTTTTCAGGTATATATTTAAAAAGAGGTGAGGGTCGCTGGAATGAAGAGAGAAATAACAAAGGAGGTAGGTATACAAAGTAAATGCTCTTACTGGGGGAAAAAATAAGGAAAAAAGTTGTCTTCATGACATAACAGAGAAAGTATTCTGAGATGAATCTTCATTTGATTTAAGTCAACAAGGTTTCATAGGGTTTATTGGTCTGGACCGATTTATCCTTGTTGATGTGAATGATGAAGTATATTTTTGCCTGACTAGATTTTTATGTTTCAAATAGTACTTCACTGTAAGAACTAATATCTCTAGAAAGCTGCAAATTTCATTTAGAAACAAACTAGAGAAAACAGGATCTTTATTGTCAGAGAACTAATATTTTCTGATGGTATCTTAGTATTCTGAATAACTTCTCAGCTGAGCCTCACTTTGTTATAATAAGTTAAGATTTACTATTAAATATAAGTTGGTGCATGCAAATAATTAAAAGTGTTTGCCATAATCTGAGAGCCAGCCGCACAGCATGCTGTCTCAAGGGCTAAACATGTATGCACATTTTTTATACATGTAGACACTTAAGCATTTATTTTACGTATTTATGAATATTCACATTTGTGCATCCCCGGGTAGAAATTCTTATTTATTTAACTAAACAAAATAAGTGTGAAAAAGTGTGAAAAAAATCTAAAAGTAATTCTTTGTAAAAGACATATCTTAATAATTCTATCCCTTCCTCTTGATTTGAGTCCCATATTCTAATCATCTTATTTATAAGCCTTTAAATTATGATTATGATAGTTGACAGCAAGTAAGTCAGTTTTTCTTAAACTTATGTTATATATCTGTGTCAATCAGAACTCCAGGAGACACAATAATTTAACTCAAAACCATCATGAAACTTGTAATAGAAAGCAGCCTAGACTACGGTGATGCATGATGACTAATAAATAGTAGGTCTAGAAATCTGAAAATATACATACAAAATATACTTTTTTTTTTTAACCTTAATCTTAAAGGGAAATAAACAACAACATTCTTTCAATATTTAGTGATGTTCTTTTTACAAGGCTTTCAAGTTTTCAAAAGCTTTCAGATTCTCTGTTTAGGGTTTCTAACCGTTAATTATGTATCTGAACAATGGCTTGAGTTCTCCTCTCTCCACCAAGTTGAGCAGCTAACATTATCTCATGATGTTCAGTGCATGGACACTCGGACTGCCATTATATATACACCTAAATATGATTGATAGTAACCCATTTTTACAGGTCATGTGTTGAAGTAACTAGTTTTGCTTTTGTTTCTATTTATGCACAGTTCTGTTTACTGGTTTAATTCAGAAGTCACTCAAGAGACTCTCCCTGACTTTCAGTATTTTTAGAAAGCTTAACTCTTTCCAGTGCTGAATTAACAGTGACTGCTGGTGCTCGGCAGGTCACAGAATCACACAATTGCAGAATATTCTGAGTTGGAAGGCACCCACAAGTCCATCATTGAGTCCAGCTCTTAAGTCAATGTCCTATACAGGGGACTGAACCCATGACTTTGGCTTTTTTAGCACCAAATTTTAACCAACCAAGGTCCAAGAGCTGAATCCAAGGGCTACAGTATTTGGCTTTATTCAAATACATGTAGGTATTTAACAAGTCCTGGTTTTTTGAGCACAAATTGTGACAGAACGGATATTTGTCCCTTTGTATATCTGTAAATGAATCTGTAAGTAAGATTCTTCCATGTGAGGGAACTCAAGAAGTTATGAGAGTGATGAACCTGACTTTCACCTTTCCAAAATATTTTAAAGTAGTTAAATAGGAATCTGCATCATGAGTAGAAAAAAATAATCTAATTTTGATGGAAATAAGAAAAAAAGAGAGTAGATTTACCTGACTTTCAGTGTTGCATTTACATATTAGCTGAATTTCGTTTAAAATAAGAGGACAACATTTCGGGATGCAGTTTGCATTCACTGGCAATATTTT
The DNA here is from genome assembly GCF_003945725.1 of Corapipo altera. NCBI lineage: Eukaryota > Metazoa > Chordata > Aves > Passeriformes > Pipridae > Corapipo > Corapipo altera. Next base: position 9,489,435 of record NW_020884888.1, read on the forward strand.
CAGAAGTGGTGGAAGAAATTAAAAACAAATGAAAAGTTCTATCCTAAGAGTCACCTAGAGGAGACAGGGAGGTTACTAAAGAGTAGGCTTTGATATAATTGGCAGGTTCCCAATAAACCTTTTCATTTACTTATCCAATAATCATCTAATTTTAATATCTTCTTGTTTTGATCTTTACAGAAATATTTGTTTGGATTCTTTAACCCTTTAGTAAACTAAAGAACCAATCTTCGAGTTAGGCATTTGAACTCAAGAGGTGAGAGCCAATTTTCATTAGGAATTAATAGGCACAAACCTTCAGTCATTACTGAAAACAAATCTGAATTTGCCGATGTTGTGGGTTAACCCTGATCAGTAGCCTGATGTCCATGCATTAGGCTGGGGTGGACTGGAAGATGAGGAAAGGGAGTTACAGCGTCCGCAGCCACACTGCTGCTCCTTACCCCTCACATTTCTTACTGTGCTCTGTCAGGGTTGACAACAGGTCTGTCGGAAGGAAGACAGGGCTAAATAAGTCACCATAAGTCTGTAAACGCTGAATCATCATGGTGTGGTGCAGGGCAGTCAATTGTGATGTATGTTTATGAAAAAACACCAATAGTAGTTTAACATGTATATTATGCCAAGGGCTATAAGAGTCAGTGTTCTGTCACAATAAAGGTTCTTTCCTCTTCTGTCTTGTTGCTTGGAACTAGACTGTCTGTGTATTTCTTTTTATTGACCGCCGCAACATCGACAGTGCTCCAATATGGACACTCCACAAATTGTAATTCTTTCTTGAAATATCCAGATGTTCCATTATGGGCTGCAAGATGCATATCTATTCCACTGTGGTCAACTACGTGGGTTGCAGGGAAATAAATTGCAGCAGCAAGGGCTGCAAGGGAATTTCTGATATGTCATCTGGAGCAACTTCTCACCATCCTTGTCAGACTTTGTTGCTTGCAGGATTGTTTCTCACACTTTCCTGCTTCTTGTCTCTGTTTCTTAGATATGCTATGCCAAAGGAACCACACACATGGCTGACATCCTCAGCTTTGTCCTGTGTTGGATCCATTGTGGAGAAGGCCGAAACTAGCTGTGTCTGAGACAAGATTACTCTTGATTTCCTCCCCAAAAAAGCCACCATTGTAGCCCCCATGTTGCCCAAAATCTTACCACCTTCACACAATACAGGTGGCATTTCAGAGATGTATTTAGTTTTTCAGTCTTTTTACAGCCATTAAAATTTGGATATGCAAAATCTTTAATCATAGCAACATAGAATGGTCTGGATTGGAAGGGACATTAAAGATCAACTAGTTCTAACCCTCCTGCCATAGCCAAGGACACCTTCCACTAGACCAGGTGGTTCAAAGCCCCATCCAACCTGGGCTCGAACACTTTCAGGAATGGGGCATCCATAACTTCTCTGAGGAAACTGTTTCAGTACCCTCACAGTATTTCTTCCTCATATTTAATCTAAACCTATCCACATTCAGTTTAAAACAGTTCCCTCTTGATGCCCTTGTGAAAAGTCTCTTTCCAGCTCTCTTGCAGGTCCTCTTCAGGTACTGAAAGGTTGCTATAACGTCTCCCCAGAACCTACTCTTCTCCAGGCTGAACAACCCCAACACTATGACTGTCCTCATAGGAGATGTGCTCCAGCCCTCTAATTATCTTTGTGGCCTTCCTTGCTGAAGCAAGTCCATGTCCCTCTTATGCTGGGGACCCCAGAGGTGGATGCAGCACTCCAGGTGGAGTCTCAAGAGAGCAGAGTAGAGGGACAGAATCACCTCCCTCTCCTTGCTCACCACACTGCTTTTGATGCAGCCCAGCACACAGTTGGCACACATTACTGGCTCATCAACCAACACCCACAAGTCCTTCTCCTCAGGGCTTCTCTCGCTCTGTTCTCTACCCAGCTTGTATTTGTGCTTGGAATATCTCCGACCCAAGTGCAGCACCTTGCACTGGCCTCATTGAACTTCATGAGGTTCACATGGGCCCAACTCTGAAACCTGCCAAGGTCCCTCTGGATGGCATCCCTTCCCTCCACCATGTAAACTGGACCACTCAGCTTGGTGTCACTGGCAAACTTGCCCTCAATCCCACTGTCCGTGTTGCTGAGGAGGATGTCAAATAGTGTTGGTCTCAATATTGATCCCTGAGGAACAATTATTTCAAATTACATAGAATTATGATAAGGGGAAGAACTTTGGGTGCATTCTCAGTCTCATGTCCTTACCTGCATTAAGTGAGTACAGTTTTCTTAAACTGAGTGGAAGTCTATCAGTTTATGCTATTCTGCAGATGTGTTCAGGGCTTTCAGTGTTGGCCCAGTTTGCCCACAAACACTTTTCCCAATATCCAAAATTATGAAGACCTGTTTAAAAGTAAGAATCAACTTCTCCTTTTTGAGCATTTCAGATGATTAAAAAAGTTGAGCAACTAGCTCAGAGTTGCTAGGATATGTACTTAATATATGGGAAAGTCTGATACAAGCTCTAGCTCTAAAAGCAGCAATAAGCTGCTACAATGCCATGGGCTATTTTGTAATGTATGTCTTTCCTTTGTTTTTGTAGCTGTTCTACTTTTATTAAAGATATATATTTGTGGATGTATATAATCAAATAAAAGGAGAGACATATTTTCACAGGGTGTTTAGAGAATTTGCACGTTTCCATTCTCTGCTATGATTTTTGGGTACAATATGTAAAATGTATTTTATTTTCTTCTTGATCATGCACAGTGATTTTACATAAATTCTAAGGAAAAAGAATGTCTTGAGACTGAGGAAAAATCATTCTATTGGATTTTGTTAATTTAGTACAAAAAAAAATGGACAATGGTTGGAGCATTATAAATAGACAATGACAATTTTAATGTTTGTAATTGTCAGAGACTTTTCCAGGCTATTGACAGCAATATAGACTGCTTTGATGTAAGGCCACTATTAAAAATACAGCTGTTGGAAGCATTTGGAAATTATTAGATTGTTACCACCATTTTAAGCCTAAATGAAGGAGAAGATATAATAACAAGATGAATTATCCTGAGAAAGGATTTCTACCTAAACTGAAATCATTAAACTATGAAACCTACCTTTTCAAGGTCCTTCATTGTAATCCATTATCTTTCATTCCCCTTTGTACGACAAAATTGTCAGTTTGATGATATATTACACATAACAATGTCATTACATTGGCATAACATGAGAACTGGGACCTATTTGAACTTTTAAAAACTTCTAATCCCTAAAATAAATTATGAACTGAAGACATTTCAGATATAAAAAAAATAAGGCACTTGTAAGAAACATAGGGTTCTCCATACGTTTTGGAGAATTACACTTTTCTGAGCCATTTTCTTTTTCCTTTTTTTTCCCTGATGCATATCATAACCTTACTAGGAAATATAGTCCACAGATGTCCGCAGGCTTCTTAGGTTTACTGAAATACTAAGTCCTACTGTAGATAACAACTCAAATCTCATCAGATCCTCATTAAATATCCTGGAACCAAAATAAGAACTTTGCCATAATTTTGATTAGAAAAGTGGTTGACTGGTCTTCTAATTGTTATTTTAATTTTTTTCTTACCTTAAAATTTTTTTGGTCACTGTTTCTTACTTGATGAACTGTTTTGATTCTTTCTTTACAAGACTGGAAGTCTGATTTCAGGCAGCTTAAATCTTAGTCAAAATTATTTTTCTTGTGATGTACAGATATAAAAACCCACTTAAAATATTAAAATAGTAATATTAAAAATACAGTATAGTCTTTCTTCTATATAGTGATGATCCATTTGTTGAAAGCATGATGCATTTTGAAACTTTGATGGATATTCAGGGACAAGTATGGTCAGATTTTGTTTGTACTTGTAGAAATCATACTGTTCTTTCAAAACACACTTTATGTCATTTTATCTGCATTGTTCTTTTCCAGCGTCTGATTTTTGAGTATTCAGAGGGACATATAGCAAACAGAAAATAGTAGACTAAGGGATTGGGGGTCATTTGAGACCAGATGCATGCAGCTTCATCGGTTCCAGCCTGCTTAGCACTTGAATTTGCAAGCACAACCTCTGAAATGTCGAAGAGTGTAATGGCGGTGCCTTCTGGTCACTCAAAACTTTGGGTCTAACCATTTGCAGCAATGGAAGATGCCTATCTTGAATTTTATAGGCATGTTTCACTACTGAAACAGATCCAATTCAGGCAAAATATAGCTTTCAAGGCAAGGAAGGTTTATCTCTTTGTACTGTTAGTGAAGAAGGAATTTTTTGGATCAGCTTCAGGAAGAAGACAGGTTAAGCTCCTCCTCTGAATTGCTTTCCAGAGCAGTATCTGCAACAACAATATCTTGTCTTTGAAGTCATCCTGGATACTCTCTGAGATTTAAAAGGTTGAAGTTGTTAATCAGTTTTTTGTGTGTTTTGAAAGCTGCAGAACTTCTTTGAAGCTTTCTGGTTGCATGCAGTGGTCTGTTTTGGGACAACATTTGAATGTTTCTGTGTAGCTTCTACCACATTTATTCTCTTGTGAAAAGAGGTAGTCGATGTGTGTCAGAACACTGGCCAATTACATGTTAACATTTAGGCATTTTGGATTATAGGAGATTGAAAATTGAATGTGAAGACGGATGTACAATAGATATTTTTTAAGGTCCTCTGCAGCTAGAATTCTGATGCAGTGTGCCTGTTTATCTTACGTACTACTTGTTAATGAAGCATCCTGTGGATATGTCTTGTACTAGAACACAAACGTAATTGACCACTCTATCAGGAAATGTGTGCTATCTCTGCACATTATAATAATGTGATAAAAATGAAAGGCAATTCTGTTCCAAATAGTTGTGGCTGTACCACATACTAGGTTTGAGTTTTATTTTTTAGTTTTTAATACTAGAATTTTTTCTCTGTAGTGTATTGTAAAGTTCAGCAGACACCAGGAAAATTCATATTTTTATTCTCTTGGCTTTATGAATAAATATAAAATGTGTATTCATTTTGCATCTAGTATTTTAAAGCTTCTCACAGATTTGCATGATGATTCAGCTCAGTTTTACCATTTTGCTGAATTAGTGTAGTTGGTAAGGAAATAGCACTTGTTTCAATCAAACCCCATAGTCTTTCAAATTTCCAGATCTACTTGAAGTAACTGTAATGTGTGTGCAAAAAAGAGAAAATGAGTGACTTGATGAATGCCTTCGGCTTTGAAATTTTGTACCTGTTAGGTGTTAGAATAGCTGCAACCTACTCTACCTATAGGATGTTTTTTTTCAGAAATACATCCATGGGGAAACCATATTCTATGTATGCTTTTCTAATCCTTTAGCTTACATGTGACTGTTTCACAGTTAGCAGCCCATTTGGCAACGTATGTGGTATGTACTCCCATATTTTACTTTTCTTGGAAAGGACATCTGCAAAAAATTGGCTAAAGGTATTCATTTTACCTTGAGGAGGGATGATCATAGTATCACACTGCTTTTTAGCATGCACTTTGTGCTGATACATTGCTGACTTCATAGTTCAAGGGATATGTCCTCTCTGTGAACAGATGCTCCAGATGATAGCCCGAAGTAAAAGGAAGCCTTATCAGAGTAGTTATTATAGAAATAACTGCACTATATCAAATATTTCTTTCATTCCATACTTGAAATTAATAATGTTGTCCAAATTATGTTCTTTTAGGATTAAGTATTTTAAGGCTAGACAGCAAAGTAAAAAAATCTTTTTTCTTCAAATACCTGCACAAATCTATTAACCTCTGTGGATTCTTTTTGATTGTAAATGTTGGTACATACAGAGAAGAAGGGTATGTAGAAGGGAAAATAGTCTTTGGAATATGATGGGGGAAAATGTTCTGAAAAAACATCAGGTTGCATGAGTTCGACTCAACAGGAAGGTTATTTCCTAGTGTTGAGACGCTAATAAAATCTTTTCATAGAGTTTTGCAGGGGTCTAAACTTTTCTTAAGAGCAAAAATAAATAAATCTTATATAAGTAAAGCAGTAATTTCTATGTGTAATCCAAATCTTAAATGACTAATCAAAGAACATTCATTGCTTCAAATTTGTTGCAGAGAAACAAAGAAAAAGCAAATGAACAAAACCTTCTGTATTGTAGAGGAAATCAGTAATAATAATAGAGTAAAATTATCAAACATGGACTTCTTCATAACTACCCCTTTCCTTGCAGCTATGTTCACCCTTCCACTGCCCCTTGGGTTCTTACAGTTGACAGCTTCAATGGGACATGGAAATTTTCAGGATCCTGTTAATGACGATTGCCTTCTCCTCACTGTAGGAGCTGCTTATTTTTATGTGCTTACTAACACACATTGCAAACTTTGCTCTTTCTTTGCGCTCGGTTAAAGGTGAATTTACTGCATAGGAAACATGTTGTATATACTGGATACTTGTTCTCCTTGCTACCTTTAGCTGTTTTTGTCCAGCTCCACATCTGTATTCCTTTAACTGTCCGTAGCTGAGTTGTTTATGGTTCTGGGTTCTCTAGAGTCAACTCTGTGTCTCTTCTCTTAGCATCTCATGCCAGTGCTCCTCTACACTGTGACCAAAGTCCCTGCTTTTAAAGCCTCTTCTGTCATACCAGGCTTCTATATCTCTACATTACATCATAATGTTACAGCCAAGAATATTTTGTTCTACACAGAATAACCGCTTGTTACAACAGTATGTACAGGACTACAGTTATACAACACATATTAACCATAGCCACCTGGTCAGGTTGTTGTAGCTAAACAAGTTAAAACAAAGTTCCAGGCAGGTCAAGAAAATTTCAAAGTAATCCTGACAGTTCTGAGGCCTTGCAACACCAGCACAAAACTTATAGCCTATTCCTAGCAATACTGTATTTAGTGGGCTACAAGGTTACATTGCCTTCTCTGTAGGGGAGCTGGAGAGGAAGAATGCAGTTTCTGAATTCCAACAAAGGATTTACAGGTTCTTCTTTTTATGTACTGAAGAGATAGAACTCTTGCACACATTTTTAAAGTCTATGGGTTGTTTTAGTTAGTTAGTTAATTAGTTTATTTGTTTTTCTGAAGTATAGGCATTTCCTGAAGTTCTTTTGCTGGGATAATATAAACTCAGTACCAACCAGGTTTCTTTCCTTAGCAGTGGCATTCATATACCTTATTTGCCATTCAAGATGGCTCTTGAATTCATTAAACTGTTATTTTTAGTATATTTTCCTGTGAAACACTCTTCTCTGACATATTTTATGTACCATACAAGCCATAATAATGATTACTTTTATAAAATGTTCCTTACATAAAACATCTTAGAAATAAGGCAAAAACTATGATTTTTTTTCTTTTAAAGCATGTAGTTGACCAATCTATATTTATAAGCCTGTATATTTACTCTTATGGAAGTTTTAGTATGTGAATGATTGAAAAGCAGACACCATTTGAAACTTCTGTAATTAACATGAAATCTTTTTGCAGTGTACACACCAAATCATAATATTCTCCAGTATTCTCCAAGTACCATATATATAAGACACATGCATGTGTTTCTTATATTTGGCAATTATTCATGCAGAGCTGTAATGATCTTGAAGATGAAAGGTTGTATTATAATTTTCTAACTTAATAATCAGTATTGAAAATTGACTGTTTTGCTTGTAATTCAACCCATAAGATTAAGAACAGTTTTAGTACTCTTGGTCATCTCTATCTCTGTAAAAACAAGATTTAGCCAGAATAATTACTGCACGGGGAAACTGTTCTCAGGCCCAAATAGAAGAGATGGGCCTTTAGAGAGATAGAAATAGTCCATTGTTTATGCTTTCAGGTTTATCTCAAAACATATGCTGTTATTAGATCCTTAAAGACTAGACTTTGTACTTTAAAGCATAGCATTGAGGATATGAGTTATTCTATGAGTTAGAAGGAGAAAAATACCTTAATCTTTCAAGCTCATCTAGACTGCAGTACAGTGATGTATAACCTGCTGATGCAGACCAATTGTCTCTGTAACAGACCTTCTTTACCCACATAGGTCCTTAAATTGGTTTAAGTCTCCCAACTGGGGTTTGAGGTGAAAAAAGTAAACCAATTTATATATATATATATATATATATACTTATATAGAAGATATTTCCTTTTATTTTACTATCATCTAAGAATAGAAGGGTGATTTGTATTTTCCTCAAAAAATAAATTTGGCTTTGGAAAATTTCTAAGTGCAGCATAAGAACATACACATCTTGATAGAAGATAAAACAGCATATTGTCTTATTTATAGCCACTACCTTCCTTTGAAGATAATAATTTTAAGACATTAGAGGTTCATATGATGAAATAATTTGCTACCCCTGTTTTTCTATCACTACACCTTATTAAAAGGAGGCTTGAAAATTCCTGTTTAAAATACTGTAAATGGCATTTAATTGTGCTCATTGTACTGAATAATTTATTATTGTTAAGCCACCCTCTAACCAATTTCAAAGTAGAAACTATGAGGCCTCTTAAGTGGTTTTCTTTAAAGACATAAAGGGTCCATCATCTCTCCTCCAGCTTCCTCTTGAAGTCTATTTTTTTAAGTTGAAAACAAGGTGGATGATGACGCTATTAAATACTGAATAATATTTGAATTCTGTAGCTGTGTTTAGAAAACACATTCAGTTTGCTGTTGTATACCAGCAACCACTTGTAGGCAATAAAAATAAGAAATATTTTTTTTAAAAAAGCATATACTGAAGAAGCACTCTTACTACTTATTCTGTTTGACTTTGAGGAGATGTCGGATAGATGTCTTGCATAAATAATTCTGTTTGCCAGATCTACCAAGTAAGTTGAAGGCAAACATATATTAAAAACTGAGACTTTGAATGGTATAATCTTATATAATGTTTAATCTAATATCAGAACTTCTTGTCTGAAGGCCTAGATTCCTCCTTAATGCCACTTTTATGAGTGTGTTCAAATCACAGTCTTTACTCTGCATGTAATGAATTCAGTTTTACTGAATGCTTGTGGCCAACTTATTATTTTTTCTCTCGATTATTTTTAATCACTCCTTAGATATTCACATTTTTCATATTTATCCTCCTCTCCCTTTCCCCTGGCCTTTATTTTCCCTCTTAAAAAAAATTAAAACCCCTAAATCTTGCTTCGGATGGTAGAAGAGGGAGGGAGGTTTTTGTGGATGTTTGGGGTTTTGTTTCATTTTGTTTTTCTGGAGTGCAGGAAAGCCAGCGAGTTGCAGCCAGTCAGACTACATTCTATTATACAATTACCCTGAGATTCTTAAGTGCCCACTAGGGACCCAAGAGCACTCAGTGAAAGAGTCGTGTTGAGGTGTGCTATGGCACTAAAAGGAATAAAAGATGCTTTGGATGCTGTAAAGTTAAACTGATCTTTACAGTGACAAGTGACAGCAATAGATAAGGTCACTGATAATTTTACCCTTCTACTTAGTGCTGCATCTTTGACCCAAGGCAAATAATCATCCTCCCTCTGTCCTTATGCAAACTATGGCTAAATTTGATCAGGGTGATGGAGACTGACATATCTGTGATGACAGAAGTTAGTCTTTCCACCTCCCTACATGCATTCTTCTCCAGCAGTATCCAGTTAAAGTTGCAAATACTTCTGAGAATAAATTCTTTGAGTTATGGCCAAAGCATTCTAAAATTTCCCAGGTAAGCAACTGTGAACATGAGTCAAAATTCATATTACTTTTAAATAAGGATGAAGGGCTTTGTGGGCTAGCCACTAGATTTCACAAAAAGTCTGCAGGGAAACTTGAAAAGTGCAAGTATTTTATCAATATATTTCTTAGAAGGAAATCAGCACTCCAGATTATCATTTATATTGTAGAAAATCCTAAGTAATGCTCTTCAGGATCTAGTATTTGATTTTTGTTTCAGTTACAACTGGGCTCCTGAACACTTCTCATTTTTCATAGATCAATTTACAAGACATAAACCAAATGTTAAAGTGGTGTTGTTGCCTATTTAATGACTGAAAGGATTATAGGTGAAGAAATAAAATTCAGAGAGCCTGTGCCATTAAAAATGCGTGTGAAAGAAGTTTAATTAACTTCAAGCAAAAATTACATTTGAAAGATTAGAAAAATTCTTGACTTTCACTTAATTCTCCATTATGGGCCATACTTGATAAAATATTTTACAGCTAAACTTTATGCATACGTTGAACTCATTCAGCAAAACACTCTGGCCTTGCCAAATTAAGGCTGTTGGTACTGTGTAGTAAATTCTGTGTCCTTAGTCCTGGAAGCTAGTTAAATTCTTAATGCTTATTGATTTCATAATTCTTTCAAAAGCTTCTTCTGTTACTAGAGTATGCTTTGGTGTGCTTACAGAAAGCCACGTTGTTAAAGTAAAACTGCATTTCCCTACATATTTGTTTAAAAGCAGTATTAATTGTGCATGCAATACCTTATGTCTGGTTTAGTAAGTCCAGAGACAGTTTGTGCAACCCACAGCTGCTCATTAGCAATTGGATTGCTTCAGTTGTTAATGTATTTCAGGGTAGAACTAAAGTAGGTGAACAGGCATGGTTTCTGTTTTGACTCTTCATCTGTTTAAACATGTGCATTTGAATTTTATGCATTTGAGGAGTCTATCCTGCCTTAATTGTCAAAATGTCATGTGATGAAAAATTTTAGCATTGTGAAAGCTTCTAAAAAACCTAAATTAAATGAATATATTAATTAATATTTTATGCTTTGCATTATGATTTTCAACTCTGTATTTAAAAGTAGGCCACTGAACCTTCATTTTGTTGAAGTAGTATATGTATATGTATATATAGTATATGTATAGTCATATAAATCGCACAAAGAATGTTTACAAAAACCTCTCTACTCTTTAACATGCACAACTTGCTTTGTCTGCCCTTTTCATGGCTCTGTAAATTCTGTCATTTGCCACAGTGGTTTCCACTAGGAAATTAAGTAAAATAAAGCTATTTTTATAATCTAATATAAAATGAAGAGTTAGCTTATCTGCTAATTCTACTAAATTCTATTGAAATGTATCATTATTTAAGGGTACTGCTTTAATCATACAGAAGTTTCTTACTACTTGCATTGATAAAGATGATTTAGATTTGACTTTTTTTAACTTTACTTTGTCATCATTAGCAACAAAAATTTTCATATTTTATTTTTAATGTATAAATAAGTAATTAATGAGTTTAAATACAATCATAAATTTTAGAACTCTAAACAAATGTTGAAAAATATATTTTTTTAAGTTACTGATCATTTTAGCAGTGGGGTGATCTAATCACTGTTTAGAATAATTACAATAGCCTGAAGGATTTTTTGAGATTTTGTAGAGAATGAAAAAGTTTGTCACAAACAAATGTGCTACATGTAAAATACTAAATATTGGTTCTTCTGTGTTTTATGCACACATATGTAACTTCTATTCCATTTATGAAAATTTTGAGGGGGTTGTGGGTTTTTTTGTTTTGTATGGTTTGTGAAGCATTGTGACCATAGATCTGTTTAGTACTTTCTGGCTAAGTGTATTGACTATATAGTAGAAAACTAAAATGGCCTTATTTATAAGTTTACATTATTCTGTTAAGCACAAAGGATTTACAAGTAGAATAACCTAACAGAGGATTTGAACTGTGTTTTAGATCAGAACATTTGACAAATAAGATGAAAATTCTATGCTTGTATAAAATGGCACAGGTGTCAGGACATATTTTGACTTTTTAGAGAAGGCTAATGCAAAGTTAATACAGAAAACAAGAAAATATTTTATTTCTTAGTATAGGTCTTATGACATGGTGGCTGAAGGATATGGTAACTCATTTCATCATAGGGTGATTAAATTTGTGTAAAATTGTTTACAGAAAAATATTTTACAGATGGAGAAATTTTTTTAAAAGAGATCTTCTGGTTTTTGTATGGCAAATAATAGGATGATAATTGGAATAGCTCAACGTTTATGCACCTATGTGTAGGAAGTGGCCTATATCTATGAAGCTATCTAAGGGAAGATCACTTTCCACTCTTCAAGTAGTGAAAAAGACTTAAACAATGTATTTATTAAAGAATAGTATTAAATAATGTACTAGGAAAATCATATAGCTGTAACAAGAATCCTTATTATGTTTGGAGGTGTAAGATAGAAAAAGTACTTTAGACCACTAGCAGGAAGACTTTACTTAAGCTTTAACCATCTTTTTTCAGTTCCTTACTAACCGTGTACTTCATTCATATGCCGACTCTTTTATGTCCTGTTTGTATCTCTGTGTTATATCTTCTGAAATATCTCAGCTTTGTCTGTCTCAAGGTTCACATAGTCCTTTCTTTTGATCAGCTTCTTTTCTCACTCATCAGACACATCCTTGCCAGCCATTGGTAGAAGTGATCAGTAAAAGGAATTTCTGTCACATGTTGTGTTGAGATATCAATGTATTCTTTTGTCCTCACTCTTCTCAAAAGTGAAAATGCAGATGGCCAATTTTTCTGATGGATAATTGTATCAAAAATACCCTAGTATACATCAGAATATTTTGCTTGAGTAACATTAACACTAAACTGTATATTTCTGGTGACCGTTGAAGGCACTGGGTCATTGCCTCTTTTATCCCATTCTTCTTTATAGTTCCTGCTTTCTTTCGTCCCAACTAAATGGGTAGATTACACTGAACACATGCTAATTTTTCACTTCACCCTGAATTTCTAGTGGGAAATATTCAACAGAAGACCCCCTCCAGAAACCTCTTTCAAATAATGAGTTTGGATAAAATCACTTTTTCTTTGAGGGAAATGTTCTATGAATGCAGTGTAGTTACAGTATATGGAAAATCCTGTGGAGATTTAAAAAGAAAATAGATTCTCAAATCTGGTTATGGCCCTTTGGCTCCACTGAAACTCTTTTAATGACTTTATCCAACCATAAATAACCAGAGGAACATTTTCCTGCGGGCACATCTGTGCCACTGATGAGACATTAGTTTTTCCCCTTAGGCTCTGGTGCTGGTAGGAGGCATGTTGAGAGTGATACAGCTGACCTTCATCACTGTAGATGACTCCTGTACTGGCATTGGCTTCATTAAAGCCCTGGTGTCACTAGCATTAGTGTGGTCATGGAACACATTGTCAGACGAGGAATACCTGCTCTCTAAAGCCCACCATCATTTGCACTGAGTGGGAACTGTGTGTTTTGGTTGTAGCTTAATTCTGAATCCATATGCAAGAGTTTGTGGGCCAGTCTGTAAAGTGTAGTTACTTGCTCAGGACATTCTCAGTAAGGAAATCTACCATTTTAGTATTACTCCATGAATACCCAAACATAACCAGGTACATTTATTAGCAAAGACTACTGCTTAATGAGGAAAATCAGTACTTTTAATGGAGAAATCTTCAGATGAAGATGGCAGTTATGTCTTTGTCTGCCTCATATGAGATTGATTCTGTCCACTTACTTTTCTAAGAGCTTTCCGTCCCTCCAAAGCTGGGATGCAGAGCAGCGTATGCTGAACCACTGTGTCAAGTGGCTCACAGCCAACTTTTGCTGTTCCTTTTTCTCTCTCATAATACTGAAATAGTCTTTTCTCAGGCAAATGAAACCATCTATCAGCATGACTGGTTGTTAAGTTCTCCAAATGATAATTCTTTTGAAATGTTTTTTGTTAACCAAGGAATCCTCTTAATGGAGTTTTAGGTTAATCTGAAGGATTCTGCCCTTAGATTTTGTACGGCAGTCTTCATTCTCTAGCCTTCCTGAACTTTGTCAACTGTACAACTTGCAATGGTATTTCCACTGCTAAAATGCAGCCATTTCTGGAGTTTACAGTGGGTAAATTCAGGTGAAATCAGAAGCTGGACACTTAAGCTATCTTTCTTCTGCTCAAAGTGAGCTTTGCAGGAACTAAACACCCAGTTAATGGTTTATTTCTGAAAGTTGAATTTCATAATATCGCCTCGTCATTGTCATTTGTTCAGTGACTACTGCAGGACTGTAACATTCTAGGTTGTCGAGTCTTTCTCTGGCTGAACTGAGCATTTTCTCAACCAGGTTGTCTTTGAAGACTCTCAGTGAACCTGTTTAGGGTATAATATGTACTTGCCCCTCATCAATAGTGTAGTAAAAGACTTTATTTTCACCAAAATTTAAAAGAGCTTTCAAATTGTTGGTTCTGAGAGTAAATTACTAAATAAGGTAATTAACTAATTAGTAAATTAACTAAAGGTCTGCAGCTACAGCAATTTTGGCTGTTTTCTTGGGGGAAAGGGCTAATCAGTCTCATAGCATTCTGCAAATCCATTATTGTTTGAAGAAAATAAAATATAAAAGTCAGATGAACCAGCTCAAGGAGAAGGGTGTGTGAAAGAGGGAGATGGTGTAGGGTTCTTTCTGGATCTCAATAAGAAAGGTTGGACAACAAAGGGCTCAATAAAACAGCTGTTTTAATAAGACAGAAAAAAAAGAAAAATACAGATAGAGAGTAAATCTTGTATCCCTCCAGATGCTGGGACCCCTGCTTTCATGTAACATTGGATTGATCCCAGATGGGTTTTTCCATTGCATGCTCTGCAGATCTTGTCTGTGGCTGAATATCTTCTTTTTTGGTCATTCAAATGATCATTGACATACAATTGTTTTCTGGTCAGGATCACTAGAGAGATACTTGGTTAATAGCTAGTACTGTCAGGAAAAAAATAGAAGCATCAGAAGGCATGTAGTTTGATCCAAGTTGGTGGAATTTCTGCTTCTGAAACACAGCTATTTATGTCAAAAAGCTACAGTATACAGTAAAAGAGTGTTTTATAGCCTACTGAAGATTTTATGCATGAGGAGAAAAGCAATGTTTAATCCCTATGGTCTAATAAGTAAAAGGTTGTTAAAGTGGGGTGTGATTTTACTTCTTTTAGAGACAATGACAAATGTCCCATCGATTTATATGAGTGAAGTAAATTTTTTATAGAAAAAGCTGACTAACACTTCCAACAAAACATATTTCTTAAGCTTTAAATTCTATGTTAATTCTCAAGCTTAACTCTTCCTAGAATTTCTCAATAAAATCTGATTATAGACTGATTCTTTGCTAATGCTTGTTCTATTAGCAAATATACAAATACATCTTAGAAAGCAGGTGAACACTTAATTTCATACTGTGTTGGTGGTTTTAATATGTATAATAGATGCAACAGCAAATTATTGAACACTAGTTGGGAACAGCTTGCATTCATAGCGGGTCATAAGGCTTAAGCTTTCATGACTGCAGCATATGTTGCACATTGGGGAACTTGCCCAATGACCTTCCATTCCTTGGCATTCTGTGGTAGTTGTAATTGCTGACCAAGACAGTATCCTGCTTATCTTCTGACTTATTCTAAGTGAAAATTGCTTTGAATGATGTCACTGAAAGCTCATATGGGAGATTTTCTTAATTTTTATTCAGGGTACTTGGATGTGGTAGCATATTTTAGTAAGAATTGTATAATACTCTAAACCCTTCATTTATGATGCAAAAACCCCTAATATTTTTTTTTCTATAACTTATTAGATCCCCACATTTGTTTTGTATGCTGTTTCGATCCACAACTTGTTCTGCTGACCTGGTTCACTCTCACTGTTGTGAGAGTTGTGCTCCTTCTCAATATCAATAACACTATATTGACACGATAGGCTATACTTGCTTGTTGCCTGATGCTCGATTTATGAATGAACCCCTATGTGTTGTTTCATTCCTATAAATACAGAGATATGTACTGTCATCCATACACAAGCCTTCCTATACTGATTGCCATGGTAAGGATCTGCCAACTACAAAGTAATAACATAAGTTTTCTGTGCTGTGTAGTATGAAACTGGGGAGTTTTTTTCAGATAAAATGCAAGAGATCACATTGACCTTTAAAGCTGAAGTGATTTTACCTTATATATACAATATATAGTGTATACCTAGTATGCATAATATATAATATACATCTTTTATACACAGTAATCTTGAAAGCCTGAGAAGTAGTTTTTACTGATTGGTCATATGTTGGTCAGATCGTGGAACTGGTAGACAGAGTAGTTGTGGGACAATAATTAGGCAGTCAGAGAAGCTTTGGAGAACATTTTAGATCTGCCTACCTTGTGTAAGTATGTTGAACTCTCAAGAAAAATGCAGCATATTAATTAAAATTTGGGTTGACATAATAAGTATGGCAGTTCCTACTTACGCTGCTTTGAACGCTAGCTTCTGGAATTGCAGAACTAGAATAAAGTTGTGTGTTCTTTCCACCTTGCACATACGTAATGACTATTGGTTATTATACAATTTCTGAATGGGAAAGTGGACTATCATGAAGGGTCCTGAGTCATTGCAGCTGCATTGTGATTTACCCTGTATAGGTGCAAAAGCTGTTCACTAATCACCATCTAAAAGCTGGTTCAGCTAAATGTTACGCAACCTTTTCATTGGGTTAGTGTTTGTGGTTCATACTCAGGTAGCTGTTACCACCAAATTGTGTTGTTATTCTTAAAGGGAAGCCTGTAAGACAAGAAAGAAAAACCTGAATAGCAATAATATCTTTTCGAAACATTTTCATTTCATATTGCAACTGTTAGTGGAACATCAACATGGAGTTTTCTCCAAAAAAAACCAGGCAAAATTGTCAACCATAAGAGAAATTTTACCTTACATTCTACAGAAATAAGTGGACCCTGTTAGTTATGTTGATGAACACAAGGGAAGAATGTAGAATTAGATACTCACTTAGCTACTTACCAGAAACAGAGTATTGACAAGGACCATGAGTACATTTAGTGGACTGCAGGTACTGCCTGCAAAACCTCTGAGATACCAGTATAACCACACAGACTAGGGACATCTTCTATAAAATATTACAAATTCTTCCAAAAGAATAAGAATCAGAGTTTGGGGAACGTAACTACTGAGGGCAAGATCCTGTAGTTGAAAAGTCATACTCCGATTCAAAGGGCTAATTGTGCTTCACAGTAGAAATGTAAAAAAAGGACAGTGAACCTCCTATAAATAGATCATCAGGACACTGCTAGAGCTTCTTGTCTCTAGAATTAAGAATGTTGCCAAATTGAATAGAATGTGTCAGAGCTGTTACTCATAGTCAAATGATTTGCGGGAAAGAAAGAGGAAATATTGTATATGAGTACAACTGATTAGCAGTAGTTTTAATTTTATATAAATTACTTGCAAAGCATTTAGAAAAAAAAGTTATGAAAACACTTTTTTCTTCTATGTCTAAACTTTTGGCTGTAGTGTTTAAATGTCTTTAAATCCTTGAGATCATGAAGAACTTGGGGAAGAGAAAAAGCAACCTAGTGAATTGTTCTATATTCTCTGATTTGCATAAAGGTGAATGCACCTTGGATCCTCACTGTGATTGTACTGGACATGATATAGTCAGACACTACTCATTCATGAGGTTTTAGACTATGGATCACAGTTTCACTGAAGACTAGGGCAAATTAGCAGAAACTGTGGTCACTAGTTAATTTGTTATCAAGATTACACCGTCTTTTCTTTTTTTTTTCCTTAAAAATATATGCCTCAATTAAAAATTAATTTAAGAAATTTTTTTAAATTAAAGTTAGACTAAATTATCACTGAAACGTCATTTTATCCTCATTATGTCAGTTGACCAAGAAAACTTCAATTTTCTGCCTTTTATACTTTTCACTGTTCTGCTAGAATGGGTAGAATAGGCATGTTAAAATTATAAAATAGTTATGAATTTTTACAGATTGAATGCAAATTGATGGTTTTTTCCAGTTGCAAAGTTCACATATTTTCTAGAACTTGATTTCCATATGCCAACCCCATGACAATGTCAAATAACCAAATTATCTTTTTCATGAAATTTAATTTCTTTTTTTCACCATCCATAAGGGAAAATCTTCCACAAAGACTCACGTGAAGTAGTCAATACTTGCAACTAGGTTTAATTTCATTAGCTATGTCTTACTTCCAGGTTTTCTATGGCTGTAGGTCCTCAACCAGTAGCCTGGTTACTCCTCCCAAGCCCTCCTCCAAAATGATACTGTTAGATGCCAGAGGTTATGGAAGCTGCCTTTCTTTTTAAAGCGTGATCTGGTTAAGCACTTCTGTGGAAGATGTCCCCATAGCAAAGTATAGCAATGAGTTGAATATTTTGCTTCTTCGATTGCAATGGAACACATACTCTTTTAAGTTAAATGTATCTGTGGATCCTGAACTGCTTGTTACTAGTTAAAATAATAAGTTTAGAGTTCAGCTAACAGCAAAGCAAATCTCCTGTTTTTTCCAATTATGCTTCTGTTCAGGAAATACCCCACTGACTTTCATAACCCGCTTGCATTCAATTTCCTTAGAAAGTAGAAGGCAAAAAAAGAGGAAGTGGTGGCATCCTACTAGTATAATATCTATAGGTAGTTGCTTCAAATAAATAATTATTTTATTTTACCTGAGATTCATGGTGCTTCTTTTTTTCATGAAACAGCACAGAAGAGCTCTTCACAGTTTCAGGAGAAAGGTAGAAAGCTTTTGTGAAAACACAGTGGACTTTTTGCCTTAAGAGCCTGGGTTTTGAGTAAAAATCCTGAAATGCTAACTAATTATCAAAAAGAAGAAAGAGAAACGTACCAGCTAACTGCTGCAGTAGGACTTCTTGAACTTCAAGAAGAAAAAGGGAAAAATGAATATTGTTCTTGCTTAATTGTAATTGTTCAGATATAGCAGCAAAATACCAGTTCAATTAATCAAGTTAAACTTAAAATATACAAATCCAAGTAAGTAAAAAAAAAAAAAAAACAACAAAACTTTGAGCATTAAGTAGATAAGAGATAAAAGTCAGATGTAGGAAGACATGATTGGAGAAGACGTGTTATAAATATGGAGGCAAATATGCAAGATATAGACATAAGAGTTAGGATATGTAGCCTAAAATAAATAATATAACTTTAGTATCATAAAAAATCAAATAGCTATATTTGTACCATGACAAAAGAGACATATACCTCATTGTTGAAAAAAAGAATCTAATAGGATATCTGGAAGGTTAAAAATGCCTGCAACTCAGCAAAACTTCCCCACAATCAGTGTTTCATAAAGGTCATAGGTAGGCTCATAAACTGTCTGAGCTAATGCCAGTAGATGCAGTCAATATTATCAAAATCTTGAGGGTCTGCTAAATCCAAACTATAAAATCAAATTAAAAGTGGCTCTGTTTACAGTGATGTTTCCAATGGAGCACCTGAGCGTCACAATCTTGTAAGCACACGAAAAGACAGAGATGATAGAAACAAATCAGAGCCTGAAATCAACCTGGGCCTTTAAGGTGACAGTATCACTTTAAATGATTAGGAGAGAATGAGATCTTGAGGTTGCAATTTGCTGTTGTTCAAATAGATTCAGAGTTGCTCTGGCTTATAGCTGAGGCCTAGGCTTGGACTTACAGATCATAATATCAGTTTGACAAACTGTTCCTGTGTAAACCACAGGAAAAAAATAATGTGAAGTACTACAAACATATTAGAGAGTAAGATGTAGAGTATTTTTACAGGTAAAAATAATTCAATTCATTTCTGTCACATGTAGAAGCTACTAATCAGTTATAAGAAAATAACTTTTCTTTGAATGTGCATTGTTTAACTAATTTTAATTAAAGATGGAGACTTGGTAGAGCAGACTTTGCATATTTGTGGAAATCTGAGTTCTTTAAATGGAATTATATTTTTACTATGAAAGTTTCATAAACATCAGAAGAACTACATTAGTCTATGCATGTTAGTCAAAGTGAAACAGATTGGTCTTCTCATTAGTTAATCTTGTTATTTAATGAATAGTACTGGTGATGGAGTTACAGAATTTGTCATAAAGAAATCACAACATTGAAACAGCAAGAGAATGATGATCCTTCTCTCTTTCTCATCAGTATACTGTCTATGAAAGGTTAATACAATTTCAGTACAAAATTTATGGAATTGTAAGAGTTGCAGGAGTATACATAAGAGAGAACAGAACAATTTGAAGAGAATAATAATTGTCCCCTCAATTTAAAGCTATTTCTCTTAGTTTCAGTCATCTGAATGATTTCGTTTCTCAAAAACAATTCTCTGCTTATTGTTTTTACCTGTGTCATTTTCTTTAAGGTGATATCCTGTAGAAAAATAGGAATAGATAGTGCTGGATAATAAAATAATTATCCTAATAGCATTTGAAATGTTACTAGGATACTCATAGTCAGAAAAGGTCAGTAAATAATTCCTTAGGAGGTTAAGAAAAAATGGCATGCCTCTTAAAATATTTTTATTAAAGGGAATGTGAAAGCCATCAAAATTTTGTTGAGATATGCTGTCAGAAATTAACTTTATTGCATTTAACTGCTGTCTTGGCAACCTGAAGAAAATTCTTAAGTCTGTTGAGCCAAATGACCATGTGCCTATTTGCTTTTCCTCTCTTACCAACCTCTTCTGTTGTTCCACTTTTCTCTAAAAGCATGTCAATAATTATAAATTGTTCTATAAAATGTTGGAATTAATGGCCAGCAGTGATCAAAGATGAGGTGTAACAGAGAGACACACAACAGGGACAGACAGATTCTCTTGGGGATCCTTGGTAGGATGTTACAAGGGGTCAGGAGCAAGGGGTACTAGTCACACAGGGAGAAGCTCTGTTCCTGGGTAAAAAATGGGGAAGGAGGGGAGGTGGAAACCATACCTTTACTACATGTGGTTGTGTGAAGTAGACATCTGCAGAGGCTGTCTTCCTTCGTGTGTTGAGTAGCAGAGCTCACACGGAATTCAAGGATTATTGGATTTTGATAGAATTCCCAAAGTCAACGTTCTTGCTTTCAGATCTTAAAGTGAATGGTGTGGCATTTCAAATGTCATCAAGTTTGTAAACTAATGGAGATCAACTTCTTTAAATAAGAAACACAAAATTAGAAAGTGTTGAAACAATGGGAAAAAAAATCCCTTTATTTGCACATGGAAAATAGTGGTGTTTAATTGAGCATCCCAGTAGAAGATATTGTAGTTGGCTCAACAGGCCCTTGTACCTCAGGATTCAATAATATGCTATAAATTGGAATGGAATTTTGAAAATCATATGAGTAAGTGACTGATTAGGTGGAGTTTATCAATACTACAAGAAAAATAAGAAAATATACTCTTTATACCACTGGTGATTACCATTTTGTTGACTTTTTTTTTTCTGTGTGTGGATAAAAGTCCAGGAGGCAGGAATAGACTGAAATGAGGAGATAATAATTTTCTGAAGTCTCTGTCAGAGTCAGAGAGGTCAAGGTTTACTTCAATTTTTGCCCTGACATTGTTGAAAGGTTCACAGAATCTTAAGCATATTTTCAGGTATTTTGTGACCTTTCTTGGATCAATGCCAAATAAGTAGCAATTCTTTAGAATCACTTCCCTTATTCTCTTAAGACTTTATTCTTCTCCAAGTATCTTTTTGTTGCTACTGGTTGTGAGAACAAGAGCCCCATTGCATTGAAATAATCATCACACAAGATCCCTGCAAAACAGATGCCTCTAGAAATTCTTTTCTATCTTCTATTTATCATGGGAAGCAGTCCTTCAACCATCTTCAAAAGCCGTCCCAAAAATGTGGCTTGAGCTCATCTACTCATGTCTGCGAGCCACCTGCATGTACATCTGTGCAGGAAATGTTGGTCATGTTGGTCATATTGGTCGTCATTACCAATTGTTCTTCTGTTTTTCATTTCCAAGGACTTAATTGTGCACTATCTTCTCTTTCTGTTTACACTGCATGCAAGTATTTTACTTGGTAATACCGAAGTGAACAGTGGATACAACTCCATATGATTAGAGTTGTTCTACATGATAGCTGGAATCTGATCAATTTAGTGACCTTAACTGGTTTTTTAAGTGTTATTTTTTTGGTCAGGATACCTATTCAGATTTCTGGATTAATCTTAGAACTTCCCTTCAGGGTGATAGCTGAGGTACTTTCAGTCCTGCATTTTGTCTCTGACCTTGACCACTATCAATGTGTTTGCATTTTAAACTACACCTGAAGCTGGGAATTCTGGGCAGTTTTAGCAGTATCATACTGTATTGATACGTGTTGCCTCATATTGTTCTGTACCATGGCTAGATTTGAAATCGTCTGTAAATGTTTAGGTAGCCAGTGGGCCTGTGTTTGAGAACTGTTTAGGTTCTCAGGATACATATAGATGAAATGGCCTTTACTTTCTCTAAAGTAAAGAGAAGGAAGGGATGAAATAGCTTTGAAAACCCTGCTAGAAACCTGCCATCAGCAAGACTTTTGATGCCTCTGCAGCCTTTCTAGTTTTGAAACTGTAGGTTTTGGATGTCTATGGTGTCCTAACACTTTTCTTATGACATGTTTAAGGAATATGTACTTGGGAGGAAAAATTCCTATTGTTACCCCAAGTATTCTATCTTTTCTGGTGAATTCAGAGCTTTCTTCATTTTGTCTCACAGTCCTTTGCATATGAAGCAATGGAGGGGGAAATCAAAGTCAAACAATATGCTAAAATTTGAAACATACTCAATAGAATTAAAGAATGAGTTGAACACTGTGACTGAAAAAAAACCAGGATCACAGAAAAGAAAACAGGTCAACATGTTGCTTGCTGCAGAAATTGAGAGGCAATCGAAAAATGTCTATGCATGTAAGAGAAAGCAAGGGACACAGATTAAGAAGCTGGCAAAGTCAGCAGAGAAACAAGCCAAGAAAAACAGATGCCAGATCTAAATACCAATTCCATAAGGACTGAATCACTTATTCAGCATCCATACATTGACTGCCTACAATAATTGACATGGGTACAATGCTGTTGTCTGCTGGGGGAAGAGTTTTTGCATAGTCAGATTGAAATTATTCAGAGAGGTCAAAAATGGCTGTGAAATCAACTCTCTATTTTTTGATCGTACAGATACTATAATGATCCAGATGTCTGCCCTTCTACAAACCACAGAGCAGCTCTCTGGGCTATAAACATAGTGTTCAAAACACATTTGATGACTTAAATTACACATCACTGTCTGATATTCATAATGTATGTATGTGTCCAAATACGTTCTCAAATGTATTTGCAATACCTAATATAATCGTATCTTTGACAATTTATGCTCTAATGATAAAAGATAGGCTGTAAAAACATGGATTAGAATCATCAGTTTTGTGTTCCTTAATCCTATATGGTTTTGAATTAATTGAAAAAGCTATCATTGATATGAGAAGGCATTGGTTCATGCTCAAAATTGTCAAAGTGATCTCTCATATTTGACTTTGTTTCTAAATTTTGCAAAAGCCTAGCACATAGGATGAAGAGATCTTGAAAGTCACCAAGTTCATTCCACTGCTCCCATACAGGATGAATTGTATAACAAACTTTCTGATAACTGTTTTTTTAATCTGTTTCTTAAAGCCTCTAACGAAAGAAACTCTCTGGTCACATTCAGTAAATCAGTGGTAAACAAAAAGAACACTATGGAAAAGAGGCTTTGACCTATCCAACTTGTACAGTTAAATAATTACTTGGAGAAACCTTCACCACGTAGTGCACATACTGTTCACTGAACCATTTCTAGTCTCATGTAGGTGTGGATAGATACAGAAAGAAAAGATACATTTAAAGCAGTCAGTGGATATATGTTATTAAGCCACAGTGGTTCGCAATATAGAAAGTAGAAATAAATTGTGTTGATTGCAGTTTTTCTGGATGATGGTTTTTGAAGTAAGTTTTTTTTTTTCTCTTAGAGTTTGACATACTAAATAATTTTAATAAATATGCCAATATTTTATGTTTATTTTATGTAAAAGTTTGTCTGTTTTTAAGATGGAAGAGCAAATTTTTATAGCTGTTTTTCACATGGTGAACGCAGATTTTTATTAATAGTATGTTGGTATTTCAACTGATTTGGATTCTTCACTATTTAGAAACAAGTAAACAACTCAGAGTTTCCATAATATATACAATAGGGTGCTGTCAGTGAAGATGATGTAGCTTTATATGGTACTGTGTGACCTAAGGTTATAGATATTAATTTAATATTAAAGAAAATCTCCTTATTCTGATCTTTAAATTAGGGAGACACTGATAGAAAAAAGTCATGCCTACCACTCCAATGCTTAATGTTGAAAGCTGAGTTTGCTTTGGAACTGGTGCTGTATCATCGCTACCAGAATGAGTCAGTATTTTCAAAGTTACCATAAAGCAGTACTTAAATGCCGTAATAATTTTCTAACATTAAAGGAGGAAATAAGTATGATATCTTATAAATGAGTGATAAATATTTTCCCTTAAAAATTGATCCATTTATTAAATGTTAAGTCATAAAACTAAAATGTCAAATTAAATTAAGGTTTCTGCTTATTATAGATTAATAAATTTTCCTTGATGCTCTCTTTAAACGTAAAAGTAGTGTACTGACCATTACACTAATCTAGCTACTAAGTTTGGTTTTGTTTGAAAACTTATACTTGCATTTTTACCTTAATGTGTTGACCTCTTTTGTTTTAAACCACTGTGAAGGTGTTGCAGAATGTTACAAGACAGTTCTGTTTCAACTGAGATGTAAATAAAATTCGGTGTAGGATAAAGTGATTCTGATGTTTAGTTTATAAAGTATCTTAGGACTGCAAAAGAGAAAGGACTGGCAAGATAGCTAGCTGATGTATATAGCCAGTAAGAGGTTAAGTGTTGACAAAGGAAATATGCTCTAACCAAGCCATGTACAACAGACTGGTCACTGTTTGGTAATAAAACTATGGAGATAAAACTTTTGGTTTAAAATTGAGACAAAATTTTATTTTATATTTAAAATTTTACCTTCAGAATTTTTCAGGGGTCATCAATCTTCAGAATATTTCTCTACTTTGTGATATCTTTGTAGAGACTGACAAGTTTTTCCTCTCAGTAACCTATCTAAAACTTATTCTAAATAATGAAGGTGAAAGGGTCAAAAAACAAATTAAATCCAAGAAAAACTGTTCACAAACGAAAGTTGACTGGAAAAGTATTGCCAATTTTCAGTTTACAGGCAGAAGAAAAATAAACAAACAGAACAGAATATTATTTCAACACAATTGTAAACCCCAACGCATAAAGGACAGAAACTCTTAGAAGTGGAAAGTGGTAAGAATAATAGAAGTGGAAAATTTTGTTAGAAGAGAACAGGGGAAGGAAATATGGTCAAAACAGAGGTTTTGGATAATACAAAATATGATAGATAAATTAAAAAAAAACTCCCTTATGAAATCAGTAGGAATAGAAGTAAAGGTTGCAGGTTATCCAAAAATTTTTGAGAATTCATGGAGTAGTTATTTGGACTATATGACATTCATAGAGAAGAACAGCTTTGAAGACACATTCAGAGTTTCACTTGGAGGCATCAGTGAGTGACGGCAGTTAGAGAGTCATGCCAAAGGCCAAGTTATGTATTGTATCCAACAGCATCCACAAGTGAATGGCTTGAGAAAACGAAGAGCAGGACAAGGTTATAATACAACACTTCTGTCTAATGCTAATTTCATGCTCCAGTTATTTTCACTGTAGAAATCTCCTGACTCTATGTGGTTCTATTAATGTGCAACCCACCACAAATTTCACTTCCATAAACCTTTTCAGCCTTCTAATCAACCAACCTATATGAACTTCTTGCATCCACATTAGTTTTGGTGAGGTCTTTTTCACCTACTTTTGTTTGTCTTGAAACGTGTTCCTACTCTTGTTTCATTCACTGGAAAACAGAGTGAAAAATTTCTGTCAGTCTTACTTTATGCCACTTCTAGTTTTATTTTCTTCTGTCATTTCTCCTTTCAGTTTTTTTCTTTTCCACAAGAAAAAGTGACAAATGGTTTCATAGGTAAGTATGCAGAAATCATAAATGAGACATTTTCTAATGAAATAAAAACATATTTAGAAAGAGTAAAAGCTTTCTAATGTGTGGGAAAACTTGGAGTACAATTAATTGTATGGTGTGATTATCAATTTAGAATACACCAAAATAACTAGAGAGAGACGTGACATGTTCATGGAGATTTAGCAATATACTTATGATTTTATTGGTTGTATGTAAAGTTTTACGTGATAATTTCTGTTCCTTTTGCCATGAAGAATTGAGCAAGTGATGAAGAGTGCTTTCTCTTTATCTCTGTTTTTTTCTTTGGTGTTACATAGTTTAACTAGTGCTACATAGTTTAACTTAACTAGGTCTGCCTTAAGTACAGAGGCACTTGATTGACGAGCTAATCAACTTTGTCATCACATAAATCAGAATATTTTGTGTTTCGTTTTTCTTCTCTTCCAAACCAATTGTAATATGTTTGTTGTTATGCTTTTTGTATCTTCTGCTTTTTGTCCCTTCACTACAGAACTACCAGTCTTTTTTTTTTCCCCTATGTCACACAGTCTGAAGTCCTTCCTTTTATACTTTTTCACCTTTGTCAGTTTGAGGTTGTTTTAGCAATTTCTCCCATATTATTTAAGGCCACTATTATCACTGCTCAGAATGACACCGAAGAAAAGTTGAACATTCTGTTATAGCAGTATGGGAGGCATTTTACAATGCCTGCCATTTGTCACTACAAAATCAGCTTCAGAACAGATTCTAAGAGAAGCATGTGAACCTCAAAAACCTCCTACCAGCTAAAAAATTTTCTTGTCATAGATGGAGTTTCTTACCTAACCAAGGAAAAACTGTGCCCCAAGTATATAGTCATTCAAAGACATTAGAATTTATGTTTCAAGATCAAATTCTAAATGTATTCAATTCCCTATTTCTTCTAAATGCCTTGACTTGACTAGTGATATTTTGGGGGTTTAGTAACTATTTAATTTGGTCACTGCATTATTTGAAAGACTTGAAATATCATTCTTCTTCCTCATATCTTTCCTCTTCTCATAAAAACTAATGAAGGGATTGTTTTATGTTGAAAAGATTCCCTCATTGATAAAAATCTCCCACCTTTAGCTGGCTTTGAAGCTCCCAAATCTTAGTCCTTGAGAGGCTTCTAGGAAGCTTTAGTTCTGTTACTTTTTCATTTTTAAAAGGCCGTGTTTTAAAGAAAAATAGCTTTAATTTCTCTCTACGACCTGACACTGTCTGTCTTCTCACCCCAGCTACCCATGCAAACAATCTTACTCATTTCTATCTAAGGACAAATATTTCTAGTCAAGAGACACATCAAATCTTTTTCTTCCTTTTTCCTTTTCTTTCTTCTTACAAAGACATAAAGAACTGCAATGAAAATTAAAATGCATGAACAAATAAGCACTCAGAGGATCTAGCAACAAATTACCCTGAAGGAAAGCAATACAGAAAAGTAAACTGAAAAGAACTGTTATGCTTATCAGTGGTCAGTGACAGGCAGTGATCAGGGAAACAATAATTTGAGGTAGTCAACCCAGTACATGGCAAGGTCTTCTGGACAAACACTGTTGGTTTGCTTCTGTCATTTTACTTATGAAGGCTGAGTTTCATAGGTGATCAATCTGTTAACCCACCTCCATTATACCATTTAATCTTTTATATTTTAACACCAATAACTCTCTGTTCTACTTTGCCCTTATTATTATTAGCAGCAATTCCTGTTCTCAAACTTCTGCCTTCCTACCTCTCTCAGTATTGATCCTTATTTTCAAAAGTAAATGGAGCTCATTTGTTCTTAGTTTTAGTAGTTGCTATGTTGGTGATGTCTTAAATAATCTGATATTTTAAAATGCAGAAATATGTTTTAGTAAATTCTAATCAGGCCTCTTGAAGCTAGCTAACAGAAAGTAGACTATGATTTAAAGCTTTGGGTTGTTTTCTTCTTAATGTCATTTTTTTGTAATCTGGGCAAACAAATCATATGGTTTTACATGCAGTTTCAAATGATAGGATGTTCTTTGTACCAGTGCAGCAGAGAAAACCACCTGAGTTCGTGTTGAGTTAGATTCACTTATTCAACTTCTTTTTCTTTTTTTTTAAGTGAAAATGTCTTGCAGTATGTGAATACTTAGAATTCCAGCCTGGTACTTCTGTGATAAAAGTCAACAGGATGTGGCTGATACAGGAACCAGCTATTTTTAGGTAAAACTCCTGAAGTGGGATATAATTTTAAGTCTTCTCTGCATTTTTATTTCTGAAGCTGCTTGCCAGGCTTGAATGATACATGATTAATAATTGAGCACATCATATTTATACATTCCTTTACAATAGACGCATGAGAAGAAAACAGAAAATTAAGGGGGCGGGGAGGAAAAGGCAAAAATATGCTTCTATGGTAGATCCTGCCAGAAAGACATGAGCTGGTAGTGATGTTAACTTTTCCGCCAATCTACATGTGTTTAATCTTTATGTATTACTTTCTACATTCCTTCATTTTCATATATGTCCCATTCTCTCTTGCTCAAATGAATCAGTAGAAACATTTTTGTAACTGCATTAGGATTAACACTATACTGCTTGTTTCTGCTAAAATATATGCTGTTTAATGAGGATAGAAGTTAGTTTAAAAGTCAATACGAGGTATGCTTCTCCTAGATAGGGTACTATGTAGCCAGAAGGATGACCCAATATCTTCGGCTGAGTTGACACTTCCATGTTTTCTTGGCATGTGACAATTATCTGCTTGTACTTCCAACCAAACCAAAACAATATTGTTAATCAACTTCATTACGACATCTGATGAATTTTAAAATCAAAAGTCTCAGTTATGCTGCCTTAAAGTGCTAGTGCTAATGTTCTACTTGTGGTGTATTGAAGTAACCACCACATCTACCTTTCTTCCCACTAAGAATTGCTGGTGGTAAATTGTGCGTAAACCACCAATCTTCCTTTTGGACCTTAAAAAGCTTCTACAGAGAAGGCTAGGAAAAAAAATTGTTTTTCACAGACAAAAAAGGAAATAGGATTTATAGCGTAAAAAAAAATTGAAAATCTTGAAACAAGACTTTATTAGAAGGAAGCCTAAAAGGTCATAATACAGCATGACAGTCTAAACAATTGGTTTAACAATGGTCCTATCTGTGTTCCCAGTCAGAAAAATCTCTGAAATCTCTGCACTGTCCATATCTGAAAGGGGGCCCCCTACTTCAGTATTTTGTGTTCAGTAATAACCATATCCATATGTTCCTCAGAGATAAGCAGAAATATTCTCCTGGAATAATTTGCTCATGGAACTATATGTTTAAAGGTTATGTTATTCTTCACCAGCAGTAGATGTTTTTTACTTTCAGTTTGGAAACATGAAGATTTATATTCACAGAATCATAGAATAATTTAGTTTGGAAAGGACCTTTAAGATCATTGAGTCCAACCATTAACCTAACAAGTCAAGTCCACCACTAAATCATGTTCCTAAGTGCCAAATTTAAATGTCTTTTAAATACCTCCAGGGATGGTTACTCAACCACTTTTCTGGGCAGCCTGTTCCAGTGCTTGACAACCCTTTTGGCAAAGTAATTTTTCATAATATCCATTCTAAGCTTCTTCTGAGACAAATTTAAGTAATTTCCTCTCATCCTGTTTCTTATTGCTTGGGAGAACAGACTGACACTCACCTGGCTACAGCCTCTTTTCAGGTGGTTGTAGACAGTGATAAGGTTTTCCCTAAGCCTCCTCTTCTCCAGGCTAAACAACTCCAGCTCTCTCAGCTGCTCCTCATAAGACCTGTGTTTCAGATCTTTCATGAGCTCTGTTGCCCTTCTCTGGACATGTTCCAGCACCTCAGTGTCTTGTAGTAAGGGGCCCAAAACTGAACACAAGGATCTGAGGTTCAGCCCTACCAGTGCCAAGTAGAGGAGGATGAACAGTTCCTCAGTCCTGCTTGCTACACACCCACATGAGCCTTTTAAAGAAACCCTTCTACTGGATCTGTAGTTTTTGTTATTGTTCCTACAAACGTCCAGTTTCACTCAGAATTTTACTATCTATCTTCAGCGCTCATATGGTTACTT
Source organism: Corapipo altera (assembly GCF_003945725.1). Taxonomy (NCBI): domain Eukaryota; kingdom Metazoa; phylum Chordata; class Aves; order Passeriformes; family Pipridae; genus Corapipo; species Corapipo altera. Next base: position 9,519,336 of record NW_020884888.1, read on the forward strand.
CTTGGGATACAGTGTTTTCTGTCATCCAGCTTCATTTTGAGTTAGGGCTTTATCTCATTGCCTCATGCTGGTATTGGTGTTGTCAGAGATAATGAGTCTAAACCTGCACCTAGTTTTCCTCAGCAACACACAGCAGAAACATGTGTCATGTCATTTTATTATTTTCAGAGTTTATTATGTAGCTTGTTTCATATATGTCATAACATTAACTTTCTGCTTGTCTGCCCATTAACCACTACAATGGTGTTTTCATTGATTCTGACACACTGAGTACATTCCTCTTCCTCTGGAATGTCTGCAGTTAGTACAGAAACAAATTATTCTAGTATTAGGTTCAGCTCACTTACACTAGGTACTTGTATACTGGTTCATTCGCAGATCTTGTGTCAGCTTCCTGAATGGTGTTCCCTTGAAATCCTCCCCCACAAGATGGCTGGAGATTTTTTTGGATGACCAGATACAGCTGTGATTGTTTTAAAACATTTCTGCCACTCTACTTCCTTGTAACCACCCTACAGCTAGGAAGTCAGAGCCTTCAAAGATGACCTGGTGAAACAGATTGCACGAGTGCTTCTCATCACTTCAGTGATGCTGTATGGCTTAATATCTTAAATTGTTGAAACAAAACACAGAACACAATTGAGAAATTCACAATAAAATGAGGAAAAATAGGATATTTTAGAATTTTGCAACACAAATGTTTCTAGTAGAGCCTCCTTTTTGCCATAAGTGATGGCAAATCTTTCTGAACAGTGTGTCAAATATAACTTGTATATAACAAACAAATATAACTTGTATATAACAAACTCATCATACAGTATAATATGTTGTATTTCTTTTCCTAAGGAAAGTTTGCTTTTATTTGTTGAGTGAATATACTTGAAGGCCCTCATACTTCCATACAGCTGCCTGTGTTTTTTTCTGTTACATATTTCTGAGGACTACCAAAAGCCTAATCTGATTAAAAAGAAAAACTGAATAAGATGAAAAATTGCTTCACATATATATCTCCAGGGTAGAATTGATATTACTGCTGTAACTAGTGATCGTAGGAAAAGTGTGAAGAAAACACAGGTCTTCCATCTGCTTCATCCATCTGCTGAGAAAAGAAACTGTTACTATGAGGAGGTCTGTCTCTAAATTTCTGTGTGTTCTGTGTATATTTTCATGACAAATGTCTTAAATACCTGTATTGTTTACCTTTATAGATAACCATACTAAATAGCGTTTAATTTACCAAATTACAAGCAGCTCTAAGGTTACTATTTTTTGAAACAAATGCATAATAGAACATAATCCTCAGATCTCTGCTTAAATTTCATGATTATAAATCAATGACTCTTTAAAGTGCCTAATAAAAGAGTTTGGTTTAGTGTTAGATATACTTGATAATTCACATTTAATATTGTTTTGAGTGAGGATTTTGGCACAATACGTCATTTTGGCTTTTCTTTATTTGCTTGTGTTTTATTTCAATGTTGACATACCTTGCAAAAGTGAAAGAATTAAAGTTGGGATGTAAAATTCAGGTCAAATAGTATTCTCCAAGTCCATCTGTGAAGGTTAATGCGGTGGAGAGCAGTTTTCTTGAATTTTTATATTAGAAGTGTTAGTCACAAACAGGAAGTAAGGGAGACTCCTGAGGAATTTTGTTCAATATTCTTTATTTTTCAGCATTCTCTATTTTATTTGTCCCATGGGTTAGGAGCTTTAGAAGGGGAGTAACTTTTCTAGTTATACAAATCCTATCCAGAGGTGGGAGTAGCCTATATCTAGCAGCTCCAGGCATTCAGCTTTTTTAGAATCCAGACAATGCCAGATATTCTGCCCTTGTGCACAGTACTGTGGTGCAAACTCAGTAGGTCTTGTGGTTTGCACAAGACTGGCAGCAGTATTGCATGCTTTATTTCTGCTGCTGCATGTGCATAATAAGTTCTTTCAGAATTTATTCCTTTGCTGAGTCCAAGAAGTATACTGGAAAGGTTAAAGACAAAGATCAGACCACCATCACCAAAATCACTCCAGGAGCTTTCTCCTCCTCACCTCCTTTCCCCAGCATTTTGCATTCCTCATTAGAATGAACTCCAGGACAGGAGATTTCTGTGGGAGTTTTTTTGTTTGTTTGTTTGGGTTTTTTTCCATTGATGCAAGTAGTTCTTGCACAAAGACAGCTTTAGAATACTATTGGGTGACTTTTTAAGTCCGTTCTTTTAAGTGCTAAGAAGAACTATTAAAAAAAACCAAAACAACAACTAAACTCCCAAACTATCTACAACAGTTATGAATTATGGAAACATTGCCTCACTTCTTAAAAGAAAACTACCTAAGGGATGCAAGAAGATTTTTTCTACTGAAAAGCTAAAAATAGTAAAAAAAAAAATTAGGTATAGAAAATTATTGTTCTGAAATATATATTAATCTCCCAGGTGCCGTCATCATTAATAATCAAGGGTGGGGCAGTGTTGGTGGGATGGAAACACCTGACAGGCTCTTTGGGATAGCCATTGTGCAGTTGCAAAAGGTGGACAAAACCTTCCCCTGTTCAAAGCCCTAATCAGTTGGAAGAATCACAGTTTTGGAAGAAAAGCTTTTTGCATTTTGCTAGAGAAATTTCTTTCAATTTTATTGAGTGTTTCACCTTGTTACAAAGGTGAAACATCAAAGTTGAAATATCAAAATCATCTTTTATGGCTGGGATTTAGTTTGTTAGTCCCTATGAAGGTTCTTCGTTATTGGCTGTTGTAGGGAAACAGAAGAATCGTACCTTCTGTTTTCTCTCTCTTACACAGGATTTCATTTAGTAAGTGGAACAACTAAGATCCACTTTTCCCTGTCTTTTTTTCGGTGCTTAGCCCCATGGAGTGGAAAAAATATATGAACAAAAATAATATATCTTGTGCCCAAATCACCAAAGAAGACATTAAGGTGGTTTAGTAAACATGTTGACATTTATTTTTAATAAAGGGTGGATTCCTTCTTTTCTATTATGAGGAAAAAGTAACATTTTAAAAATCTGAACCAGTGTTGGTTAACAATCAAAAACTGAAGGGTATCATAGGTGATAGAAAAACTGACGCCCGATTTTTTAAGAAGCGATTTAAAGGGTCTGTTAAATCATTTGATATTGAAAACAATCAACAGCAATAAACATAATCTTCTATCAGAAGTAGCAAAAGAAGTCATTGTCTCCTTCCTTCTCAGCTGAATATACAAGGATATTATATATAATATATATAACTTTGCTTAAAAATCTAAACCCCATATAATCTAAAAGGTTATAGTCATACAAATCATTTTAATAATGAATTTGCTTCTTCAGAGTTTTAAATGAAATAGTTTATTTTAAGCAGCTAGTTGTCAGACCCAATCTCTCATTCTTCAAGTCCATGGCATATAAAAAGAAGAAAGGAATTAATAGTCTATTATGTACATTTTGACTTCCTTATGAGTTTTCAGTAAATACTCTCGTATACAGTTAAGACCTCTTTCTCTGCTGTATTGTTAATGTAAAGGATCATTTCAATGAGTGAATTCATTTGCTCCCAACTGAAGACCATCTCTACTGTCAGAATGATATAGTTGGAATTCAAATTATATATATATATCAAGATATTTTGAGGTGATGGGCACTGCAGATATTTAGACTATTGTTAAATGAAAAGATTCTTTTCTCCTCCTTTTCCCTCCCTACATTCTTTCATAACAAACGTGATATTATTTTGTCCTCTGTCACCTTATAAGAAGTAGTAAGATATACAGTATTTTCTGGGTTTTAGATTGAAATTTTGGCAAAAAAAGAATAGTAGAAAAAGGAGAAAATGAAATAAGATTGCAATTAAACTTGACTCTCAAGAAAGTGTACTTCTGTTTCTTTGCAAATATGCCTAACAATTGATTGTGATTCATTGTTACAGATTGATTTAACTTTCTCCTTTTATTGATAGGATGAAGAGCACTAGAAAAATATGTATAATCTTTCAACTATGTCAACATATCTGAAAATTTTATGACTGTGAAATCAAATAAGTAAATATTTAGGAAGCTCAGAACAAAAGACTGAAGGCGTTTATGGTGAGCTGCATTAAGCAATTTACTGTGTGCTTAGCATTGTATAGCTGAGCTAATCATGAACATTAACCTTTAAAAATTTATATTGCAAAGTATGATGATCCCATTCTTGGTTCTTAATGCTTTTATCTCTGTAAACAACATCTGACATTTACCAATAATAATATTATGGACAAATATTCCCATACCCTGCAAATGACAAAGGTTTGAATTGTTCTCTCTTCCTTTTTTTTTTTTTCTTTTTGAGGAAGGAACCAAAGATTGACAGCAGTGAAGTTTTTTTCTTTTTTTTTTTAAACAATGAATTAAATTATGAATTATATATTACTGTAGAAATCATTAGAAGTCAAATGTTTAACACTGAAAAATATTAGGCAAACATTCAGATTTTTGCAGTGGCCACTGTTTTCTCATTTTATTTGAATGAAGCAAAAATACTTTAAAGAATGAATGTGAGAAAAACTGGTTCTAGAGTGTGTTCTGATCCTAAATCACAGCAGCACTGAATTATGTGCATAAGTATGAACCTCCAGCAGTCCTATTGCATTTGCCATGATGTCTCATATGTTTATACCTACTTCTGATCTTTGCCTTCAGGTATTGCTGTAATATAAATTTTCAATGTTGAGAATGAAAAAGAAATAACAATAACTCATGATAGATTCAGTGTTTACCATGCACATTTTCTAGTACCTTTCTTAATAGGAGCTCTGAGGATCAGATAATCTTAAATTAGTCTTCCAAGACTAATTAGTCTTGGAAGATTTTAAATTAGTCTTCCAAGATTTTTAAATCTATGGTCTAAGCATCCCTCATGCTCCACAAATTTGAAGAATCTACAAAAGGCAACTAAGAAAGGAAAGTTCAAACATGTTACACAACAACTTGTATGCATGAAATTCTAGAGCTTGAAGGAATATGGGTAACCATAGAAAAGGAGACTTTTTTAGACAGGCTCTGTTGCAGTACTAATCATTGAGTAGTAGTACAAAAATGCCACAGATCTTTTTTTCATTTAATACAAAAACTATCATTGACATTTAATGGGACTGGAATATGTTTCTTTTAGCCTGATGATACACCAGATCTCAAAGTGCGTGAATGTAGATGGCATATACCTTGAAATACAAAAGTGTTTCATACTTACCCATGCTTATTCTTTCATTAAAAACAGAAACTGTTGGAATGATTCGAAGAAAGTCACATATACAATGAGGCCTTTGGGACACAAAGTGAGAAGCATGAGTCATGTAAATGACCATCTCAAAACTGGACTGTTTTTGTAGAAAGGTTGAGAGATTTTACCACTTCTAGATGTAAATTGACCTTTCAGATACCTAAAACAATAAGGAGCTTTAAAGGATATAATTAAGCTAATTTTTTTTATCTATTGGTATTAAAGCCAAACTAGAACTGTACCAGACAGAAATTGGCAATAGTTGCATTTCTATACCAAATATTATTCATAACTCAATTCTTAGAACAAAGGGGGGCTATTGAAGCTTAACTTCCATTATGAGAATTTCTAGGAGCTTCAGGAAAATTCTCAATCTGAAGAATGGCTGTTAAGATGTTAAGACAAAACATAGAATTTAGAAATGCAATACTTTCTCCTGTTAGGAGATGTTGCTTCTGCATCCACACAGATTGGCAGAAACTCTAAAGTTGTGCTCTAGATCTGCAACCAGAAAGGCTGGATCAGCCTCATCTGAAGAATTTGGGCATGTTATCCTGTGGAGGGAGGAAAGAGGACAGTTATTGTATCCCCTTCACATCTCATGCAAGATTTAAAGGTTTTTCAAAAGTCCTACAGATTTTTTTGGGCCTTTTTCTGCTGATACTGTTGAACAATAGCAGATCACAATATGGCACTTTTTTTGATAATGTCTCCTGACTTGCATCACACTAGGCCAAGTGGTCTAGAATTCTGCTTTTAATTTCAGCTGGTTCTTTAATCTGAATTCCTAGTACATGGTGATTTATATCCAAGCAGCTAACAGCATAAAGCAAAACACAATATCAGTTTAACATAGTAACAACTTTTAACATTGTGAGGCTAAAGTGCTCTGCAAAATGCCATATGTCACTCTGGGTAGTTTATATGACTGTGCATACATGGAATAGTCATACAAGTTATATGGATACAGTAAACCAACAAAAAAACATGACATTAAGCATTTGGTTCCAGTTAAGACCAATGGAAACTGAAGTTTCCTAGCTCCAGGCAGGAGGTTCTCATATCATCCAGTCACAGACATCCATTTCATGGTGAAAATGTAGATTTCTCTCCAGAGTTCTGAAAGTTTGGTTCCATAGGTGTGTCCAGAAAGTGAGACTTCAAAAAGATCTGACTCTTGACTTTTTCTTTCCTTTACATCCTCTCTGATCCACAATATTGGTTTTGATTAAGAACATTTAAATGGGGACTGTTTTTAATCTTTCTATCAGTAGGCTGTTATTACTATGGAGCAAAACTTTTTCAATATACAATATTCCAAGTGGGTCATAAATTTTATGTGAATATAGAAGAATTTTTTTCCTTTTTCTCTGACAGTTATTCCTGATTTGTCTGTATTACACCAAATGTCTTTTCTCTTTATTACTGCTTAGACTAAAATCAAAGAAAGACTGACTATTCCCAATTAAGTTTATAGTACAGAATGTATGGGAAATTAGATCTGCACAAATACATTATCCTTTTTCAAACCATCAGTGTTCCAAAGTGTTGATTCTATGCCCCTAATTGGTATTTATCCCTTGAAAGTAATGGAGGAAGACTTCAGACTTATGAGAGTTTTGAGATAAAATGCTAGGCTTGTTGACCACAGACTGGTGAGATATTAAACATAGTTTTTTGCTTCCTTCTACATTGCTTACAAAGTGAGGAGAAATCACACATCTGACCACACTGCAACTACTTAATGCTGCTGTAAATAGATCATAATAAGCATGTGGTATATGTGATTGTCTGTGCTGATAAATGAAAGGGTGTGAATTTTTCAGCATCAGTGGAAAGAGGGAACAAGAAAAAAACCTTCCTGATTGCAGCTGCAAATGGTAGCAATTTTTCCTTCCTGCATTAATGAATGTAATTCATGTAACGCATATTACATCATTCAACAGCAAAATTTTCATGTTCATTTCACAGACAAAAAATATTTTAATTAAGAATATCAATGAGCAATGAAAATCCACTTCCAGAAAAAGCAAAGAAAAACGCTTCTTTGGCCATGTAGACGAACCGTGATGAGAATATAGTTTATCAGTGTAATAAATTCACTTTCCTATAACTCTTTACCAAAAGAACCTCCTTAAAGTCATGTTCTGGTTTATTTGACTGTTTTCTGTTTCTAACGTTCCCTTACATGCAGTATTTGACTGCAAACCAGCATTTTACAGTCTCTAGTAATTGAATCACTTCGTCTTCTATAAACATCACAAGTTAAAAGAGCTTTCAGCATCTGAACTCCAACACAACATACAAACTAAAATAATTTGTTGTCTAGAGACCATAACAAATTTTAATGTGCATTTACAGAGTAAACAGAGGGCTGAAGGAAGTCAAACCAGTCAAAGTGAAGAATATGTATTACAAAATCCACACATTACTGAATTACAAAGTAAAAGTGATGTTTAGTCAAAAAAAGAAATTAAAATGTCTCTCGGTGGCACGACATATAGATAATATTAAAAACTGGCTTGCATGAGGACCAAAGTATGTCTACTCTGAAGTTATATCACACAGACTGTAAGCAATTTACAGAATTTAAGTTAGTTTTGCATATACAGTAGTTGCAAAATTAGAGAAAACACACTGAAATATAGAACGCACACACACAAAAAAAAGATGTATATATATAAACCTCCACACAATCATCAGGGGTTGGCCTAAGTCTGTAATTGCCACCATTGAACAAGAAGCAAACAAAAAGACAGGAAAAAAACCTCACAGGGGAAAAAGAATAATATATTAAAAAGAGAAAAAAGAAAAAGAGAAAAAAAACTCAAAAGAAAAATACCCTCATTTGTTTTCCAGAAACAACATCCTCTAGTCTGCTGAGCTGCTTTGTGGAATTAATTTTCTCCTCCCTATTTCTCATGACAAAAAAAAAAAAAAAAAGAAAAAAAAAGGCTTTTTGAAAAAGTTTGCATGTATTTTATTTGGGTCGATGTTAAATCACTATGGTTTGTTTCATTATTTGGCCTCTTTTTGCTTCCAGGCTGGAATGGTTCTTTCAGTGTAGGAAACCAAATGTCATCCATGGTTAATTCTGTAATACTGATGACTCGCAGGCCAACCCCTGAGAAGTCAAGGATGAGGCTTCTCCTTGCCGAAAGAAAAGGAAACTATGTCTTGCTGTTACAAAATGTTTGATTACATCACACCAGTTCTCTTCAAATAAAATATCAGTGATACGCCAAAGAAAATAAGATATATCAAGAAAACATGTGGTATCCTCTTCTTTTTTTTATAATATTTATTTTATTTTATTTTATTTATTTTATTTAGTAATTTTGTTTGTACTTCCTGAAGAAGGTGCTCCTTGTGTAGAGATTTAGAGTACATTGGGTGCAGAGTGGTGGTTGGAGGTTAGGGTCAACTTTGCTGTCCGCTCCGTGGATTTTACAGGCGATTTGCTCTTTGCTTTAAGAAGAGAAAGTGATATTGGAAAAAGTCAGCACTTTTAGATTAAAGCAAAGCACCCTTCACAAAGCCACAAACAAGAAGCAGGACAGAAAGTCCATGGCTTGTAGCTATCCTCGCACCTGCGGAAGAAGTTATAAGATATTCGCTCATCTTGCAGATTTCCAATGCTCCTTATAAGGCTGTTTTAAACACATACATTTATATATTTAATTAGCTCGCCAGGTTGGCTCTGGTGCCCATGAATGTCTTGGCATGCACTGCAAATAACAACACATACAGAGTATTTCAGTCCCAGGGAGGGTTTTTGTTTTGCTTTGCTTTTCTTTCTCATCTGTCTTTTTAAACAATGTTACCCAGTGAAACCATATACTAAGAGGGACAAACCCAAACACCTTCCATCTCAGAGTGTTCTTTACAAAATCATTTCCAACATCACATCATTGATTACTTACAACAAAATCATCTAGTGGCTAAAGAGTGTTTTCTTGTAAACTGGAGGAGATCCTGGCAAATGGCTGTGCTATTTACAAGGGGGAAACAGATTGCAAAAGTGTTTGGATTATTTTTTTTGAGAAACTAGATTTTCCCAGATTTTTTTTTTTTTTAAATAAAGCTATGAAAACAATGGTACATATCATTATTTCTAAACATGTGACTATATATTTAAGCATGTTAGCAGAAAAAAAACATTCAGGGCTAGACTAATTAAACTGAAAAGTTCGCACACCAAGAGTATAAGTATTTAGATGTCTTACATACCAAGTCTCAGGGTTTGATAACTCCCTATATCACATTCCAAATTTGAAACATATTACATGAGGTGAAAACTATAAATTTAATTTGGTTGCACTATAAATAGGAGTTCCAATTATAACAGATTAATGCATAATCAATAGATTTTATATCTGTGTTGTATATTTGGAAAGTATTAATGTTATTGATAGTTACAGGCATCAGTTCTACAGTGAAGTAATAATGGTGTTATAAGCAGTCTTGGACTTGTAATAAATAGCTATTTTAAAAAAAAAATCTATTGATCATGTATAAGTTATTTTTGTAAAAAATGTATTATTAAGTAGGATGATGAATTTCACTGCAGCCCCAAAAAGCATATTTGTCTCCTCATCAAGACTATACACAATGAAAGCAAAAAGAACTCCAGGAAAGTGCATTTTTTAAACCTTGCAGATATTTATCAGTAACACAGTTTCTTTATATCTGCTATCTATGGTTATAAGTGTAGCAAGAAGTGTTTCTGTTCCTGTCTTTAGTAAATTTTTCCCTTCAGAAATAGGGATTAAACTAAATTCCAGATTTTCGATGAACACTGCTTACTTTAGTAAATACGTGATGTGAGATGTTGCATACATAGCAGTTGCCATGAAGCTCTCTTAGTCCTCTGTCACATACACAAAACCTTCTAAGTAACAGTGATATTTCAATTATCCACATGTGAACTGAATTTCTAAATGAATATTAACTTTTAAATGGAAACATCTCAAAGACATTACTGAGATGTTTCAAAGAAGTCCAAGGGAATTCTGAGCTTAGTTCCTACTGGAAGAACACAGGTATGGTAAGCCTACTTATCTCTTGCCCATCTGATAATGCTACCTGCATTATTACTTGAGTAATATTCAAGTACACTGCAGCATTCTTCTGAGCATCTCAAAACACTTGCTCTGCATTAGGAACAAGCAAACACACAAGCAAATTGACTGTGACTTCTTTCTGGGGCTTGTTCTCACACAGGTAGTATTTATGAACTTGAACTCCAGGGTTGAAGTAATTTTTGGTTTTGTTACAGCATGGATTTGTTCTCTCTTTATATAATGTGTAAAATTTGTAATTTGACAGATTATTATAAAGGATTTTCTTTCCCTAATAAGGTTAGCAGAACTTAGTTACAACCTTTATTAATGCTAGATCATTTCCTAATGTATTCAATTATTTTCACTTGTTTTAGTCCATTGAAATGAGGGTTTTTTTGATTGAATTAGGGAAATACATGGCTCAAGAGGTCTTTGGAGATACATTTCCTTTGCACAAAATATGTATAATACATCTCAGAAGAATCTCATGGATATTTTTTAATAGAGTTTTTTAACAATTAATAGTGTTGCAATTTTTGAATTCAAAAGCTGTAATGTGTGGAGGAGAAACAGTATGATATAAAATAAGTTTGATAAAATATTTCACAGTGGGAAATATTTGCAGGGAAAAGTTTCTTTGATTTTGGGGTTTTTTTGCTTTTTCAATATGACAATCTGTAGATCCCCAAATTAGGGGGTAATATATGATACAAACTCATGATAATCTTTTAATTTATAGTGTTCAGTTTCTACATAAACCATGACCTCCCTCCAATTGTTCTATGTACATGTTCTTCTCTAAAGAGCAAGTCTGTTTTTCTTTATCTTGCGGGGGATTTAGGTTAGAGTACAAGCAGTAAATGCAGGCTAAAGCAATTCGGAACACATGAGAAAAGATTTAGGCAAAATAACAACTAAAACAATTTCAGCTTCAATGTGAAGAAAGAGGCTATTAGGTTTGTTGGAAAAAATTGTCATAGACAGTGTCCTCTGTGAGGTTTTGGGAACCAGTTAGGATATCCTAATTTGGTTTAATAATTTCCAAAATGCTGTCTAACCCAAGTGGATAAATTTTCAGTAATATATCAGCCCAAATAAAATTGCAACATAGAGTGACATGTACGGCTATCAGGTGTGCTCTCATCTTTTCAGTGATGCTTTATGAAATAAAATTGCAGTTTAAGTATATTCAGGTTGGTTTTTTTCCCAGACATGTGAAAAATAATTGTATTTGTTTTTTCATGAACCCAAGTGTTTCTTAAGCTTTTGAAAGAGTGAAAGCTGCCAATGAAGAATGAGGACATAGCAAAACTGAAAGCAGCTTTTTTAGACTTTTTTTCTTTTTTTGTTCTATTTGTTCATATTATATTACTTTGTTTTTCCTCTTCAAAGAAGATGTGACCAAAAATATTCAGAAATTTCCATTTTGAGTTCAAATCTGAAAGTCATAGGGTGCTTAAATCAGAGACTCAGTTCCACCATTTTAAACTTATGTCAAAGGCAAGGTACACATCAAAATCCAAGTTAAAATATCTTGAAAATTCAAATATCTTGAAAATTCAGAGTATCCAGATTCAGACTTTTCATGCAGATGTGTTTTTAGTGTACTTGAATCACTGGAACTGTGAGCAAAGTAATGTAAGTTAAAACCTGTCTATCAGGCTGTGGATTTGATAAATTGATTACGCATTATGTATCCATTTCAAGCATTATTTTCTAATAACATAAGGACAGCTAAAATAAATTTTATTGCACGTCAACAACACTGGGTAAAGCTGGACTGCAATTATGTAACCCTCAAAAACAGTAACTCAGAAGAAGTAGCGGAGTATAATGTATGCGTATTTTGTTTCTACATTATTAATTAAACTCTACTTGATGTGTGTGTCAGACATTCTCAGAGTTTCACCTATCAGCCACTGGGATCCAGTTAAATTCTTCCTGTGAAATGTAAATACTTATTATTTTTCTTTTACTTCCTGCTACTAACACACATCCAAAAGAGCAAATGTCCATGAAATACTCAGCTTTCTCCTGTAAACAAATGCCATACTGCCAAAGGCATGTGATTATGAGATAAGTTTTTGTGCCACGGCATGAAAGAGTAGTTCATGCCACTAAGGTGTTTGAAACTGTGTTTTATTCAAATTCATGGTTTTCTTAAATGTTAGGAATACAGAGAGAAAAAATTCTGATAAATAATTGTGACCTTAATGTTTAAAACAATAAAAATATCTCTGTCAGAAATGCTGAAACATATTTTGTGGTTCACAGTGTATGGACCACACAGGTAAACATCAATTTTGTTCTGTTAATGAAAGTTTTAGAGCATCTAAGTATAAAATAAAGCCATCAGAAGTTATAAATTCTAGTGAACCCTAACTGATCAAAAAAGTAGTTACTCATCTCATGCCTGAATGACTACAGTCCCTGGCTTTCACTAAGATATTGATCAGATAAAATTTGTGTAAAGATACATGGGATTTTGGGAGACAAGCAGAGAAAAGCAAACACTGGTTGAATAATTTTGCCCGTTCATTTTCTCACAACTGGATGAAACACTGAATTGTAAACTAAGCAGCTGCCTCGGGCACTACAATTTTAGCAGCTCCTATTTGTAGGAGTATCTTGCATGGTTAACCACCTTGGGTCTTAAGCAGTTTCCATCTGCGCTTTCTAAGATTTGGGACGTAATAGCCTTCTGCATTCTGAGCCTCATACCTGTCAGAGACTCTCAAAATTGCCTTCTTACAGTTAGGCATATCATGAATAGTGTATTCTCATATAAATAACAGAAGGAATCTGCAAATTCAACAGCACTTCTTTACTATTTTATTAAACATATAAGTTTAGTTAGGGTATCCTTGAATTTCCTTTAAATAGTAACCCACTGATCAATGCCTGAGCAGCGTCCTGGTTTTGTGCTGACCAGTACAGGAGAAATACAGCCAGTGACACAAAAATCCATCCTAGATTCTCAGTATGTATTACATTATACCAAAATATCCTTACATATACATGGGGTTGTGCTGAATATGAATTAATTTTGCTGTTCTACTAATTTTTGAAATCTTGGAAGTTTCATTTTTCAGGAATTTGTGCTGATGTTTTCCATCTTTAAGTGCCTGGTCTGCTGTTTTGCAACACTTAGCTTTGCTTTATAGTGTTAGATTTTACATAACCTTCTTGTCAGCCCCAGTTGAAAACACGTGAAATCATAATTTTGCATTATTTCCATGTAAAGTAAGTAAAAAGTTCATGAGATAAACTTGCCTTAATTTTACTGGGGACATAAATTAACTATAAGATATCTTGGAGGACATTTGCTGTATTATATACATAAAGATAAATAAAATCAAGTACGGTTGATTTTATTTGAAGTTTTATTTGAATGTGTCTCACACAGGTTTTTAATAAATAGATTTTTTCTCTTTGGCCTATCAATTGCTATCATCCTTGTTCCTCTGAATTGCATAAATCATTGTTGTATATATGTCTTATACTGCTGAGATATATATATCCCTCTTCCTCTTTAGAGGAGTGACTTCTCATGTGTGTTTTAAGGCTCAGTCATCTGTGTTTGATTTTGAGGAACTGAATAACAGATGTCCAGTAAGTATCAGATTCAATGCAGATCCTCTTCCTTAAGATTTCCCTCCATCTTTATCCATTGGCTGTACAGTAATCAGCCTAAACTAGTGCGAATTGCTGCTTGAGCAAATGAATTTGTCTTATACACCAGAGGAAAAAGTTCTGAATTTCTGTTTGTTTGGGTTTTTTTTCTTTGTTTTGGTTGGTTGGTTGGTTTGATTTACTTGGTTCTTTTGTGGGTTTTTTTGTGGCTTTTTTTGCGTTTTGGAAGAAAGCTGCTTCCAAATTGATTGAAGTTTAGAATAGGTTATGTCTTGAATTTCCCTGAAGTCTACTTAGATTTCACATTCAGTGTGTAGTGCTGTTCATCTGATGTCTGTTCCTTATCTGTCAAGAACATCTAGAAGAGCAGATAAGGAAGAGGGATGGGATTCTAGATGGATGGTAAATCCTTAGCTTTCACTAGGTAAGGTGCCCAGGTGAACAGATGTGTTCAACCTTGTCGTGGAGCAAAAAAAGTGACAACTTTCCAACTCCAAATAGAGGGGAGAATTCTAACAGAAACTTGAGCCACAATAACTCCTGGAGCTCTTTCTCGACTAAGGCAGGCCACAACCTTTAAACTGTTGCCGGCTACACCTAAAGTCATGTTCTAATGTAAATTTAAGACGTTAATACTTGGGAGAAGAAAAAACCTGAGGGGACTTCAAATATAGGTAGCATGTAGGAAAATGATACTTGGCTTCAGGCAGTGGTTCAGAACAAGCCATAGTAAATCTATAAAAGGGAACAGATGGCAGTATGAAAGGAGAAAAAAAGAAAGAAGAATGGGAGTTTGAATGACTTCTACACTTTCACGATGCCAAGATGGACAGAAGTAAAATTAAGTGTATACCAGTGTGAACAAATATGGGATTTTACATTCAGACCAGTTTCTACATCACTCCCTACATTAAATCCTACCCACAGAAACAACTAAATCTCATCATTCTTGTCCTTCTATTGAAACATATCTGAGAGTCATCATTCTCTTTTTAATTCTTTAAAAAATGTTCTTGTTTGTATCGCATTATTTACCTAGTGAGTAGAACCAGGCTTCCTAATTGGGCAATCATGCACTATGAATAAGATAAAAGGATCTCTAATGTCATTCTCAAAGATGAAAATGAGATCATCAAAATGATTCAACCCTGCCATCCTTTCACTTTGAACAGACAGGAGTGAGGGGTGAGATCCCTAAACATATAATTCAAATGAGAATTTCATCAACATGTATAGATTTTCATACTGTTCTGATAAAACCAGCCAAAAATAACTGTTGAGTTTGAACCCAGTTTTTCAGAAAGATGAACTGGATAGTGTACTTGACTTAATCCATTTCGGGTGTAATTTTTGGTCTCTCTTACGTCCTTTATCCTGTAATACACAACTTCCATTCTCATCAGTGCATTTCCTTCTGTTTTCATATATAGCTTTGTTTAAATTCTGTTCTTAAGTAGTTCAGTACTAAATAATGTTTTATATATGAATATGATTAGGAAATCCTGATACAGTTCTACTGGCTTTATGAGTGTCATTCATTTTTGTAGCAGTTATTCTAAGTTTTATTCTAATGCTTATGCTTCTTTAGAAAAGTTTTTAGGTTGTTTTGGTCTAAAAGTGGTCTAGGTATGTGGGCAGATTGTCCCACTAAAATTCAGTTTCTGAAATTTTAATTTCCTTAGCATTTACATATGATATTCTCCTAAACAAATTTAGAGTAGTAACACTGCAAGTAGTTAGATTCTTATTTGGTGAAATGAAGTGTTGATGAATTGACTGTGCAGGCAATATGGGGGGTAAGGCGTGTCAAAGTCATAATGATTTTTGAAGCTAAGGGACACAGCTTTCAGCTTTAAAAGTCTATATTTCCTTCTAGCAGCTAGGAACATTTTTGTGCACATGCTCAACTTCTTCAAATTTCATGTGATCATCCAAAGATATAGTGAGGTCTTGATGTCTCTGAACTGTTCAGTGTATGTAAAACTATGAGTACTTCCATTATTATATATTTACTACATTATGGAAGCTTTTTAACCTTAATACTCAAACTTCCCTGCCTGACTTTCTTAGGACAATGAGATTCTGCCTACTTTGGTCTCAGAGTGAGAAATGTCCAAGCATCAATCACTTGTAGCAGATATTCTAATTTTTTTTCCTTCCTTTAGTTGGTGTTTTTAGCTTGGAAAGTTTTCAAATCTCTTCACGTGTATAAGTAATGCAATGCATTGACTTCAGGTGTTTCAATGAGAGAGTACTTTTTGGAGAAAAGGTTGCTAAAAGAGGTGTTTGCAAATAGTTTGTGAAATACCAGAGTTAGCTATTTATATAAAACTGAAAAGCAGGCCAGTATGCAGTACCCACTGCAACAACTTCAAAGAAGAGGGGAAGGGGTGCAAGCTCAAGCAAATGCAAGTCCCCAATTGGATGACTGGTATTGTTTCAGAACAACTGGTGGCATGCTTTTTGACTGCTCTTATCATCACTGGGCACCTTTCCCTCTTATTGTATCCCTGAAAACCATGGACAAAAAATGTCCTAGAATTTTTTTAATGTGTGGCAGAAAAAATAAAACCTGCTACATTTGTATTCATCTGTATGAAATGGTTGATTCTAAAGGAAATGCAATTTTTTCTGACTGTCCTATGGTAACCCATCTCCATCGTATACTTGCATATAGTTATGCCCTATCCTGAATGAAGGTCAAATTTAGGTTGTTAACAAAAACTATTGAATTGACTCTTTTAGCAACTGAATTCTGCTGTTGTTAGAAAACATGACTCCAACACAAATTGCTCAGCATTTTAGCAATGTTTATATATATATATATGTGTATATATTTGATATATGCCACTTAGTAATTAAACTCTTAATGGAACCATTTCTGAAATATACAATAAAAACAAGAGTTTTATTTGAAGAAAACTAAAATTGGACTTGTCTTTTTACTCCTCTGCTTTTTGCACCCTGTTAATTCTTTCATCTATTGGAAAGAAAATTTAAGTGGGTGATACTTAATATTACTCTATTAACTTCAACAGCACTGTCATTAAAAAAAAAAAAAACAAATATAAAGAGGGCTATTATGACACAGATGGAAGGAAAATTTAAATTTTTTGTGAATATTTCAACATATGATATCTAATCCCTTTTCTCATTTTTCACACCTGACACTTAGGTTCATAATTGACGTACAGTCAACCTGATCTCCTTCTGTTTATATCATTTATATAAGAGTTATTTTCATGGAACCCGGCTAAACTCTCACTGGATGAATCTGGTTTCTTCTGTCTGATTCCTAGATGATAAGTGTTTTGAGGCAGGGACCATTCCTTTGATCCTTTGTTTGCTTGGTGGATGATGCAGTTGTGTTAGAGACTAGAACAATGGCTCTGATTAACAGAAGGTACCTCTGTCTAAGAGCTGTGACTCACAAGCTCTTAATGGGTTTAGCTGGAGCAGTTTAAGATTTCAGTGCCTCCATCTCTCTGACTCCCCCTCTTATGGAAATTAAACCCCCAATAGTATGAGTGATACAAACAAACACCATGCCATCTCTTCATTTATCTCAATTTAACAGCTCTGTGTTTTAGTTTATCAGCTGTCATAGAGGCTTATAAATTATGCATTTATGGGAATATAGAGGCTTGACACTGTGAACTGTGAAAGCTGAGGAGAAGACACCTATTTCCTTCTGCCATCCAGATTTGGGGCAATAACTTCTATAGGAGCAAGACAAATACTTTGGGTGGCAACACTTTAAACTATAAGAGCTAAATCAGTGTTCACAATCCAAAGCCTTTACCCTTGCTATTGCTGTGTTACAAGTAAAATAAAATAAAAAAAGGGTATCGTGCCTACAACCACAGTACGCTAGTTTGAAAGTGGTGTATTGTGAGAATGAAGATTAAGTATTTGTGCCAAATATTGTATTAATTCTATCTTATTCATATTCTAGATTATTGAATTTTCCTGCTTTTATTTCAGATTTTCTCAACCTTTCTCATTACAGTTCTGAGATGTGGGATCAATCATAATATCATTCATCGATATTCAAAGTCTCTTCAGGTAAAAGATGGTCCCTGATTAGTAGATATTGTATGTGTGGGAATAATTCAATTGACTTCAAAATAAGTAATTGACCTGTTATTTTGGAAGTGTTTCAGACAGACACAATCCTATGTAGTCATAATATCTAACAGTATTATTCTAGTAAAGGTCTTTGCACCATCTGAATGTATGGCTCTCTGTGAGACCTACTGCTAGTTCTTGGCTTCATGATTGATTTGTTATTGCTCCTTGACAAAACATCTTGACTTTTGAACTCTTCTTTTTTTCAGTTACCCAGAAGGAACTGGAGATGGATACACCATCTTCTGTAGCCTTGTAGAAGTCATTTTATAATCCTTATAGCCCCATGTCTTTGATTTGATGGCCAAAATCCTCAGTCAGTGTCACAGGCAACAACAACAGTTGAGATAATAGCGGCAGTAGAAACAGGACTGGTAGCAGAAGTAGCATTCAGATTTACTCTTTGTATTTCTGTTGGTTGATGAACACACAAATTGAATGTTTGAAGCACTGCAAATGTGGCTGTGCATCTAACTTTCACATTTTTACAGCAGCTTTGTTCCAAGACAGTAGCATTTGAAAATAGATGGGGGAACAAACTTCAGTGAGGTGGATCTGACTAGAACACCCACACACAGACAGAATAGCAAGTTGCTCTGCCAAACACTATGATTGCAACTTCCTTATTATAGGGTAAAATGGAGAGTTTGGAGAAGAGTCTTCTCAAGGCTGACAGAAACATCATTAGTTGCTCTTCAAATGCCATCCAGCTTTGTCATCAACAAAGAAGGATTATTATTGTAGCTGTAAAGATGGTAATATGTCTGGAATGTCTTTGAAGCTTTTGAATTAATCAAATGTAAACTCCCTGTCCAGAGAATAAGAAAATATTAAAAGTGTTGAGCTTTCGAGCTAGTCTGACCTAAGGCTGCAAAGAGAAGCACTAGAAAAAGATTAATCAAAGTTGAAGAAAAAACACAAAAAAACTCTGACGCAACAAAACCTACCACCAAGAATACCCTCTCTCCCTGAATCTGAATGAGGTGAAAACAGCAGTTTTTAGATGTTTTCCTTCCCTTCATTCTGTTTCTAGAAACCTTCACTGTACTAAACATCTTCAGGTGGTACATGCTAGGCAGAGTTTAGATTTTTCTTATAATTCACTCTATGAGTAGAAGAAAAGTCATGTTCATCTTCATTGAGCCAAATTTTTTGCTATTGTAGATGAATGATGTTTTTTAAACTTCAGCAGAGTTGTATCCCTTCCAGTCAGCAGACAATTGCACCCATTCTTTTTCATTTTATGTGATGTAAAGGATTTTCATAATGAAGTAGGGCACCGAAGAGGGGAAACTTCCTGTTTCTCATCTGAAGCAAAAATATTCTCTGCTTTGCTGTATATCTGTCAAGTAACAAATGAGTTGTGTTCTGAAGCAAGGAAATCCCATCAGTTATTTCAAGAGCAGGCCCTGTCACATATGCTGCAATCTCTGATGACCCAGTGCAAGCTGTCTAATCGTGAAGCAATAAAAAGCAATTTGAGTGAACTGACAAACAAATCATACACAGCTTCTCCCCCTTCCCCATTTTCTCTCTTCTTCCTTTATGCTTTTCTCTTTGTTTACTGCATGTGTGGGCAATTTAGTGGTTATTTACCAAATAAAGTTATATCAGGTATGTAGAGCAGAATTACTGCAATTTTGCTACTGAGAGAACTCCTGTGGGTGTCTTCTACCAGATCTTTGTATATGACTTTTGCTCCAAAGGTGAGGTTTACAGTTCCCAGGTCAACAGCTAACTAGTTATTAGGGCTACATCAACTAACATGGTTTCAATTTATTCTGTTATTTCAGAGAATCTAAAAAAGGTGGAGCAGCTTCTTTTCAGGAAGAGGGAATGAAAGCGTAAATTTCAAGTAGAAGCAGAGATTGCAGTGTATACAGGTTTAAAATGGGATAGTCATTGCATCATCATCTTGCAAGAATTTCTGAGAACAGCTGAATAACAACAGAACTGTCACTTGGTTTTTGCTTTAATGAAGTCTTAAGAAAACAGAGACTTGACTTTTTGTTGTGCTGCAATCACAATAATGGTTGGTGCCTCCCAACCTTATGGATATTCATAGTTTCTAAAAGAGTAACCTAAAGACTCTCTTAGCAAAGAAAACAGTAATCTTGGCCATCATCTTGATGGAGGCTAGAGCAGACTTTTGTTCCTTTGCTTTAAGAGGAGATGGAACATAAATAAAAAAGAAAAAAAAAACAACAACACAGAAGTTGGTTTATATCTCAGAAGATTTCAAATTGGACATAATTTTTTTGCTTAAAATAGATTAATAATAAAAGATTCCTAGATTCCGTAGATAAAAACGGAGACAGGAAGGTATGTCATTGGTTTATGAGTATCAACAGACAGATGAAACATTTTAATCCTCTTCTTTTGCATTCATGATGATCAGCTTCTCAGTGTGATTTATGATGCCAAGAATCCAGACCATTCTGTCTTAGGTAAGGACCACCTTCTCCTTTTCAAGTCACTCACTGCAACTGCTATCATCAACAGGAAGTTTTGGCATGTAGTTAGGTTAATAGTTGAATTTGTTACTTCATGAAATAACAAAAAGTTGCTAGAAATGTGAAGAATTCATATGTAAGCAGTCAGAAAATGAACCTTATTGTCACTTCATTTGTAGTTGTTCCTTTTTGAGTTCTCTGAGACTGATCTTCTAGAGTCTGAAAAGCAACTAATGGTTTTGAGTGCTTTAACAGAGCATTGGCAGAACAGGAAGAGTTTGGAGGATATACACATTTCCAGCACAACAAATGGGATATACACATTCCCAGTACAACAAATTCTTCAGCCCTTTTTGTTGTCATAAATGTTGAGTCACTTGAATTCAGGCAGCAAAGTTTGTCTAGATTTGTATCCATGAAACAGTGACATTTGGTGCAGCCTGGAGACTATTTAGCTTCCTTTCACCTGAAGTCATTTTAGCTCTTGGACTCCATTTAATTGCAGCATTGTTTAGAGTTACAAGGATTTGTCATAACTCTCTGCTCTTGCCTTTGGAATAAGATAGGTTGTTATGAGTTATGCAGGAAAAAAAGTCTGTCACTCCACCTACATAGGACAATTTCTGGATATATGCAGATTACCCCATCAAATTACTCAGATTCCTGCTACGCTGTGATGGGTTACTTCATTTGCTGCAATCTATAATTATGAAATGAAAGGGTCAAGATATGTTAGCTTTGACTTTTTTCTTTCCTGACTATTTTGACTTTGAGTTAGTCATTTAGGGCTTCTTAGTATACTGTATTAAGACTGTCTGTGGGAGTGTCTGTTCTCATTAGCTATTTCATCCTATACTGAATCTCCATTACACTAATAATAATAGATATCTTTTTTTTACACTCGCATAGTGTTTTCAGAGCAGTGCAAAATACTGAATGGACCTCATACCACTTTAATTTGTCAGCCCTGGCTATTGAGCTCCCTCACAGTTATCACAGATATTTTTACTTTTGCGTAAAGGAGAATAGCAGAAATATCTATTCAGTTGGGAAATGATGATGTTTTAAAATGGTGGTGACTGTAAACTGCTTTTCTGGAGCTACATATTAAATATCTATTGTTAAGAAATAAATGAAATTCTGCAGTGTTTTTCAGGATAGAAGAAGTCGAGTAGAGTGCTATCTACCTTTCAAAAATAAATTTTGGGGACAAAATATTAATAAAATCAGAGTCAATTTTTCATATATTAGTAACTGACCTCTTCAGAAATGGCTGAATAGAGAATTCCCAATAATTTCAGAGTGTCATGTTTCCCATTGTTGTAAACGTATTTTACAATAATCTGTGATCATGGTAGTAAAAGTTATTGCTTGCCAATAACTATGTACCAGCTCCCTAATATTGGAGAATATTTGATACAATTGCCTATGGTTACTAATATTTCTCCCTTCAAGCAGTATTACTCAACATTGACAAACACATCATAATCAACCTGTATGTCTTTCAAAACATGTAGTTAATAAAGATACATTTGTATTCAAACATGATTGTGTGTTCTAGGCTGGATGGATACACTGCTTACATATAGCACAGCTGTCTGTGCATGCATATATATAGTTAGTAGGACGATGAAGAAGGGAAGAGTTTCTCATTTGATTAAACAAGGAGACTGTGTTGATTCTGCATCATAAAAAGAAGACTATTAATGTCTACGACAACTTCTTTTTGCTTTTTTGAGGTCTCACAACTGACATCTCCCTTTCCTCAGCTGAAGTTGCTCCTCAAAGTTAAACCCCCTCCCTGCCTTTTGTTCCCATGGGTATTTCTGTTAGTGTAGAATGACTGTAAAATGGAGTGAAAATCTAAATCTCACCATAGCTGGAAAAGTGAGGCCAAGATTTTCTGAAGCAAAAGAAAGTAAATCTTGGTTCTCATGAGTTAAACTGATGTTCACCAAAAATATCACAAATAATTAGTGTAGCAAGCGACTACTAAATTGAAATTAGGCCTAATAGTGATTTTTGGTACACTCTGTTTCTTCAGTACATAAGCTACACCTCTGATGAATGCAGAGTTTGCCTGCGCTTTTTCATAAAAAAATGAATTTATAACATAAATTATATTTTTATCGGTTTAATTTTTAAATTATTTATGATTGTGATCGTCTGCACTTGATCTGCAGTAATCTTTGCTCAAGTAAAAAATAAAGGATTTGGTTTTTTGTATTGTTTTTTCTTTTTACAGGGACCTTTCCATGTAATAATCTACTGCTCTCAAATTGCCAATGTCCAGTAATCAGTCAAGATATTGCTTGGACTAAAGACATAAACAATACTATAGATTCAATTATATATCAAAAATGATTTAGTGGATTAGCTGGTTTTTTACATACTTTGGCTGCAATGCAGTGTAGTCTGTTACTACATATTTCATAAACCTCTAACTCTTTAAATTAATTTCACCTAGACTGAATAGAAACCAGAGTTTTCCATTTATAGAAAAGTCTGCTGCTTTGAAATGTATGCGTCCAATGGAAAATCAGCAGTATATACATTTATCTGAGAGCAAAGCAATGATAGAATGATGGTTTAATATAAACTGAAATATTTGTTTTCTTTTAACAGCTTAGATGTTTTTCAGAAGAGCTAAAAAATAAAAGTGGCTCAATTTCAGTAAAGGAGAACTGAATGTAACTTTTAAAAAAGCTTAAAAAATGTATACAGAGATAAAATAGTGGTAGCACATACACCAGCTTTTTTAGGAGCAATACAAATATAAGAATTTTCATATGAATAATCATATTGTTCCGATCTATAACGAAATGTATTTTCCTTATGAAAAAGTTTTTCTAATAGTATGCCTGTAAGATGAAAGTGATTTCACAGTAGATGTGCTATTAAATTTATGGCATTCACAACTTTTTATTTAATAACACAGTAGCAGAAAAATGATGCATCAGAGCTAATTATTTTCCATTATATATTTTAAGGTATGTTGTGATTTCCTGCCTTACATTGGGCCCTCAGTGTAAATAGAAGTAACCCAGGAACCCTTCAACTTACACAGTTTGTTTTCCAGAGGATATCTGATAATTTTCAATGTCTCAATTTTTTATCCTGTCCATCTCTCTATTGCCATCATATAGTGCTGCACCTCCTGTATATTCATAAGCCTGTGCATAACTGTGAATTTTACTGTATCAATGTAGAAAATGCAGACTGATATTGATAATAGGTTATTTATACAGTGCTGAACAAAATCCCCCAAACAAAATGTGAAGTATGTTCATTTCTACATGACAGAGAATGGTGGTATTTCCATTTTAACCCTTGTTTTAAAACTGATGGTCAAGCACTTGCAGACGACAACAACATATTTTCTGACAAACCCGTGGTCTTTCTAAATCCTACACAATAGAGAAACTATGTGGTGTATCTAAGGTTTGCTTAGATTTAAAAGGTAAGTTCCTTATGAAAATAGGATTGATACTAAAAGTAAATTAATTTTACCAAATGTTGGAAATACAAAAATTAGGTGACTGGTGCAAAATAACTTAGGAAGAAACACATCTGGATGAGTGTTTTATTTAATTTATCAGGCACAGCCATCTTAAAATGAAATGAGTCATTCACTGACATGGCCCTCTCTCTCCACACACACTACAGGGAAAGATAAGCTTCGATTTGAGAGTTAGCCCTAGGTGGATAAAACAAGTAGAGATAAAATCCACATACAGAAGTTTAAGGTTTTTTGCTTCTTCTGCTCAGAAATTCATTCTTCAGATTTTAGGAAGTAAGCAGATATCAAGAAGAATAGAACCAGAAAGAAGGAGGAATAACTGAGCACCACACTCTTCCTAGTCACAATTCCTGGTTACCTTGTTGATTTAGCCTCCTTTTGCATGCTGGTAAGCAATCAAATGAAAGCTCAAAATGCTTTACCATACCTGATTGTGGACTTTGTTTGGGGATTTTGGCTGCTGCTTCGGGGTTGGAGGTGGCACGCACACGCTGATTGGCAGAATTGTGGATGCTACTTGGGACAGCTGCTGAGATGTTTTTACGAGGTTTCATGTCTTGCAACCACATTGGGGATGCCTCAAAGGCTTGCATTCGTCGAGAGTGGCTATTAGCATTGACCTTGAGAAATGCCTGGGCTTTGTATTCCTGAAGGTCTCCATAGTTGGCATCGGTCACCCTGCACTCATACAAGCCTTCATCCTTTTTCCTCACTTTTGAAATCTGCAGCTTGTGGGAGATGTCATTCCCTTGTACTTTCACTGTCTGCAAATTTGCCAGGAAAAGAAAACAAAGAAACAAATATGTTGTCAGGAATTTTTCTTTCTCTGCAAACTCTACTGACTCTACTGTCATAGTGCCAAATTAATCAATGGTGTGATTGTGCTTTCTGCAGGGAGGTTACATCAAGGATGTGTATGGCTAATTGTGTCTATGAAGATGCCTGACATTTTCTTTCCAAATCTGCTTAGATGGTTTCCTCTGAAATATAATTAGCCTCAGACAAATAACCAAAACTACCATGCTCATTTCAATTAATTGCTTAAGATTATGAATATGCTTAATGAGCTTTCTTACGTAAACCTGGTATCTGTGCACTTCCCTGGTTAAACCTTTCCAGTTAGTTGACTTAATTGAATAATTCAGTTTTTGAACTAGTGCATTAACAATTTTGCTGGAGCTGTTTTCCAAGATTTAAACCACATTAATAAGATTAGTACATATTCAAGATCGATTTAAGAGTTGTCAGCTGAAAAAAGACTTCTGTTTTATTTTTTATTGGTTTTAATATTTGAAGGCAACATAACATATTTTTGTTTCAGATAATTAAAACACATGAGTAAGTTATACATTCAGAAATATGTGATAGGTATTAAGATGCATTGGGAAAAGTTAACACAGGTTCCTTTTTGTATATTCATCACTTTAGAGAATTTATATTTCATTAATGTTCTCTTACTCTCTATCTGAATTAATACCTGTTTCCCTACCAGAAGCCAGTTAAAACATGTTCAGTGGTCTCTAAAACTTCAGCTTTGAAGAACTTCTGAACCTGGTTTACTTTCACTGTTACATAAACATGGACGTAAAGGTTGCTTTGTGTCTTATCAATAACAGGCGATAAGGAAACATCAGGATGATGAATTCATGGTAGTTAACAAAAGTGGAGAACTGTTAGATTGAAGTTAGTACATGGTATTGGTGATTGTAGAAAACATTGTTTCTGATAGCTTGGCATACTGTAGTCACCAGTGCTGGCAAAGCACCTATTCTGCCTGCTTGATAAATTGAAGAGCAACACTTGTGAATATGTTATTGCTTTAAGGTGCTGGATGGACTTTATAGTCTGTTGTGTTGTACCCAGCTCTGAATTTATACTTGGCAAACTGAGTTGAAAGTATGGATTGCACACTTACAAGCATAATATGTCTGATATTAATTACACATAAAGTGCTGGATAGTTATTTAAACCATATTCAATAATAATAAATCTCTACTGAACAGTTCATGTTCAGGAAAAGTATTAAAGAAGTTTCATATGAATGGAAAGAGGATGCATAGGTCATATTTTACCTTCATTTGCTTCCATACAATAGCCACAAAGTTAACAGTGTTGCATAGCACTGGCGAAAAACAGGATTAGTTTTGGCTTTTGCATTTGAAATTTAGAAATTGTTGCTGGCAGCACGTATGCATGTTTTCAATTTGTCCCTGATAATCATTTAAAACTGATAAAGAGGTGTATTTTAGCAAACATTCAGTATATTTTAGCATTTTGTTAAAGATTACTAAATGCACTTAAAACTTTTTTTCTTCTTTTCATGATGATAATTTACAGTAATACTCATGGAGACTGAGTATGTCTTCAGAAAAAAAAGAAAAAACAACTACATTTGTAAAAAGTGATTTTAGACATCTATGAAACATTGACTTTCTTTTTATTACAAATGTAAAATAAATGTTTTATGCAAGCTTATAGAAACACTATAAATACCCCATTATGAATTATTATCATAAACAATGAAAGAGATTTGTTACTTCAGAGATGAGACAAGCTTTAAAGCCTATATTGTGTTTCAGTTCTTATGGATTACTACAGAGATTTTAAAGGAGACAGTATTGATAGGTAATGAATTGTCTGCTAGGCCCATGTCTAGTGGAGTAGTATCCAAAGACTACATGTGGACCTCATTTGTAAGACAGTCTACAAATGTAACTGAATATACAGTCCATGACACAAATTTTTTATAGTGTATGGTGAGAAGTATCATAGGAAATGTAAGTATGGCTAGAATAAGTATTGTTTTGAACATAGTGTATCTCAATTCTCATTTATAAATGCCCTTCAGCTATACCTTGCTGCACTTTGACCTGATGTAATTATTTGGTTAGTTATTTGTAGGCATCAAAAGCAGCAGAGTAAAAGATTTAACAGAAATTATTTACCTCTATTTGTTGCTGTTTTAAGTCTTGCTGGTACTTACAGCCTTGGCTGTAGCTATAAGGCACTTCCAAAGGGATTTTGCCGGAGAAAGAGAAAACCCCTCTGGCCTCATAGAGAACACTCATGCTGCAGTATCTGCTAAGTATCTGTGTTTTTCCACTGCAGTGAGCACCACACCATGACTCCACCACTATACATTTCTTGGGATGCTGAGGAAGGAGGGTCTGAACTATTCTGAGGTCAGAAACAGCCCTGTGGCTGTGCCTGACTCAGGATATGGGTCTGCTGAGGAAGAGATCCTTTCCCTGGACAAGGGCTGGAGCAACGCTACTCATAATTCTGTTGAGACAACATTCTGGTTTAATCTCCAAACAGCAGACTGGTAACTCTGATGTCAGAATCTTACTTTCTTAGAGTCTCAGGGACCAAGAGTGGAAATTACTCCCAAGAGGGAGGTCTTGACCAAAGTCTTTCTGAGCTTTCTTTCTGCCAGAGGGCATGGCCCTGGGAAAGCACCCGTTTAAACAGCTGTACAGCCCACTAAAGGAAGTGGAGCTTCACAGACAAATTTCAGCCTTAGAACCAGCTTTGGAGTGCTAAGGTAGGCTCAGCAGTTACCCAGGGTAAATGAAAACAAGAGGTACAAGGAAGGATTGGTGCACTGCTTCACAGAGTACAGAGTCTGTCAATGGTCTACTGACTGTGCCATGTTGGCCAATGCCTCCATGCCCAGGAGTGTGGGGGGCCGCATGGGGCGGGGATGCCCTGGCACCTTGCCTGGGCCGGCAAGGAAGAAGTCATAGAATCACAGAATCAATTATTTAGGTTGGAAAAGACCTCTAAGATCGCCGAGTCAACCGTTGAGCTGCAGACTGCCAGCCTCCTGCAGCCTGCGGTGCGAATGGGGAGGAGATGCGGGGCAGGAACAGACTCGGCCCTCCGAGGGATGGGCTCTGACTGGGGAAGGGACCCCGGTCAGCGGCGCGGGGGGCTGCCCGCACCCTGCGGCGACACTTACGCTGATCTTCGTGCCGTCGCTGTCCAGGTCCCGCTCGGGCAGGAGCTCCACCTGCAGGGAAAGGAGCGCCTCCGTGGGTCTCCGGCCCCCGCCCCGCTCCGCGCCCCGCTCCGCGCCCCTCTCCCAACCCGCCGCGGAGCCCGTGCAGCGGCGCGCCGCGCCTGCCACCTGCGGGCCGCGCCGGGCACAGCCCGGGACAGCGGGGACAGCCGGGACAACCGGGATGCGTGGCCGAGGGGCGCTGCCCCGCGGACCCACCTCCCTCCCGGCTGGCGTGGGAGTCTTTCCGGGGCAGCTGAACGCCGAGAGCGGTGAGGAGCGGGCAGCGAAGGCGAAGGCGGGGAAGAGCGCCCCAGATGGCAGTGTAAGTGGATATGGCCCCTCCTGTCCCGCTCGGAAGGATGAAATTGCACAGTTGTGTTATTTTGGGGGTTTTGCTTCTTCTGGGCCATTTGTTCCCTCCTGCTTTCCCCACCCCTGCCAAACGTGTGCCCTCCTGTGGCAGCTACCTACGGCTGCCAACTCGACTGTGCTAGCTGTAAATTGGAGGGCATGTGTAGGATCTTGCCACTTGGGAAATAAAAAATTCCCACAAGGAGAAGTCTTTGAACAGCTGCTTTCCAAAGAGAAAATCTAAGAGAGGGGAAAAAAAAAAAAGAAACAGAGGGAAAAATAATAAAAAAATTAGACTTTGAAAAATCTACGTGGTTTTGTGAGCATCCCTAGCTACATTCAGGGAGCGACAGGCACCAAAGGCACCATCCCTTGAGGTGGATATTTTTGTCTGCAGGTTCCTGCATTGTTATTTCATGGTCAAAACTAAGTCCCTGGAGAGATACAGAACCTCTTTTTGGTCCTTCCTTCTGACCTCCCTTTCTTTCCTTCCCCCCTTTCCTCTCTTCTGTGGCATTCTCCAGGTGGTTTGAGGAATCCATGGCAGAGGATTAGTACCTGAGTGCCTGTCACCTCAGCTCCAGCCTCTTGGTCCTCAGCTGCCCGCAGAAACCACCACTGGATTTCGAGGTACACTGAAGTGGAGCCACTTTGGAAAGCACAAGACATCTCCACGTTCTGCCCTTCTGTGGCTGTGACATTTCGGGGAAACTCTGTGAATTTTGCTGCAAAACAAATGCATAATACGTTGGGATCTCTTGCTACCTACTGATTGTTTATGCTCTGCTTTTTATGTTGCCTTTTTTATTATTTCTGCTTCCCCTTCTCTTTTTAATGTCACTGTTTATTTTTCTCATTCTCCCTCTTTTCTGCTTCTTTTATTTTTTTTTCCAGTTTTCCACACATTATCTTTCCTGGTTTCTCTCACACCTAGATATGTTTTTACTCCCTTAGGCACAAATCCATTCTCTTACACTCTCAGTTCTGCTCACAGGAAATGCTCTAGACCCCCCTGCTTGCACCCATGGGCTAGTGAAGTTTCACATAATTAGGTCCAAATACCCTTGGGCAGAATGCAGTATTTCACCAGATTCACTGAGGGATTTTGTGCAAGACCAATTTAAGAGAGAAACAATAATTCGGATTTTGTATTTTGGAGGGCTGAGCTGGAAACCTGTAAGTTGTTAAACCTTCTGCAGCCAGCTGAAGCAGCTGTTGGCAGGGGCAACTCTGGACACTCTTCTGAGTGCATGTTACAATCACTCATCAAATGTCCATTTTGAAGGCTTTGTCTGAATTAGTTACTGTTTCTGAGAACCTCTGCTTGCAAGGTTATGTATAAATAAACCAAAAATCAATTCATCTTCTGTTTCTCTGTCCTTAGCAGACACTTTCTAGAATTAACCTTCACATTTGTATCCCAGCCCTTTAGCAAACCGAATCTGCCCATTTCAGTGTACCACTACTAGGTTTAAAAGCTAATCCTAATAGAAGTAGTCCAGGGCATCATTAATTGTTTAAGTCTCAGTCTTTACTTCCTTCTCATCCTTTCCTATAACTCACTTTAAAATTGTACAACATAATGAGTCATGATAGTCAAGTGAGGGGGACTACAGACAAACAATGTAATAAATACATACTGTGTTTTAAGAAGAGGAAATTTGGAAAGACACTGCAATGTCGCTTTCTGTTATGCATTGTTAACAGATTGACTAGAGCATATTATGATGTGAAGGAAACGCGATGTGAAGGAAATATTGCTCTTTGTCTCCTCCCCTCTTCCTCTCTATCCAATCTTCCTAGCCAACCTGGAATTGGTGGGATAATTTGGTAACCAGTGTTACTTCTCCTTCGCCTTTTATTTGTGCCTGGGAACACATACTTTCAAAGCTGCTATCTTCATATTTCACAGTGTCCCCTTTTCTGGCTCCCACCCCCACCAGTCAGCGATTGCTAGTCACCGAGTTAAGCTGCCAAATGGACTGTGCATTATGCGTGTCCGGGGCTAGTAAGTTTGTTTTGGGGCGATTTTTTCTTGTTTGTTTGTTTGTTTGTTTGTTCTGTCCCCCTCCTGCTCAGTGCGCGTGAGCGGTGTGGGGGCACACGGAGGGGAATACAGACGCCATCCTCCCCGGTCGCACCGCCAAGCGCAAAGCCGGCGGGGAGCTGCCGGCAGGGAAAGGCGGGCAGGGAGCAAGGGACGGCGGGCTGGGGGCGGTAGGAGCGGGCATGAGACTGAGGCACCGGGCGAGTCAGCGGGCAGCGGGCGCAGGGGGCGGCCGGGAGCGATCTGTCCATGGTGCTGACAGCGTCGCCGCAGCCTCGGGGTCCCGAACAACCGGCTCCTGCAGCGGCGGGGCTGCTTGAAATGCAAGGCGCGCCTTTCGGTGGAGAGGGAGGGAGGAAGGCGGCGGGGGTGGGGGGAGGTATTCAAAGAAGTCGATTTTGTCTTTTTCTCCCATTTTTGATGGGGGTGGGGAATGGTAGAAATACACAGTCACAGAATCGAAATGAAGGTCTGACTCCGAGGGTTGCAGGATAATAAGAGAGGAAAGAGAACACAGCACGAAAGGAGACTGCAACATCTTAAGGGAAGCAGTAGATTTAGCCATCCAGTATTTGGTCTAAATGCAATAATTATGCATGCACTGGGAGGTGTTTCTTGTACGCATACATGCCTATATACAAGCGGTCAGAACTCAAACACATGAATGTCCATTCCCCAAAACCCCTTTACTCTTCTGCAAGATGCCTGTTATTTCCCTCTTTGCAGTCAAGTAAAGGAAGCCTGTTATATTTCTACTTTGTGGAACTTCTCACTTCTTTTCCTCTTTACAGACAAGTTTTTGAACTAAATGTAAACCTGATTCTTGTTGTCCTCATCTCTTATCCACTTTAGTTTCTTTTTTCTTCTTTCACCTTTCTTCCTTTATTTTCTCTTCCCTCCCCCCCCCCCCCCCCCCATCCGGTTCTCAGACTATTTTAGCATAGAAAACCACACACACGTATTTGACAATAAGGGATCTTACCTTGGGTAGAAAATCCTTGCTGAATATACATAACTGAAAAGAAAATGAATCCAACATAAGCCAGAAAAATCCCCATCATTCCAAGATGAAGAAGTCACATCAGGGTAAAAAAAAAAAACAAAGGTGCCCTCAAAAAAAAGAAAGAACTGATGTATGAGTGTATGTACGTATCTCTAAATGTATGAACAAAAAGAAATTTCTAATGTTACAAAAAGGCTCTGTATTGTAACCCTAACTGCGACACTGGCAGCATTCTGCTACTCGATGGAGTCTTTTTCCTTGAGAAGAGCGAGTATTGCAACACAGTGTGGTTCAGATGAGCTGTCTCAGGCGCTGTGTTGCTTGAAGTCCAGACTCAGACTAAAAAAACACAAACCGTTGAAAAGTGGGTATATCAGCTGCTTTCTGCGCCTTTTTTCAGCTACCTGGCAGCTTCGCCCAGCGTCAGCTCTTGCTGCTCAGGATGTCGTGATGACTGCCCTCCCTACACACTGATCCAGTTTGGGAAGAGAGGAGTAGGGGAAAGAAAGGGGGGGGGGGGGGGGGGGGGGGAGGGGAGGAAAGAGAAGTCTACCGTGCTTGCATTGCTTCAACTTTTCCCTCTAATGGCTGCGATAATGTCTTTAACCCTTCCCTCTCCCTCCCCAGTCTCTACACCTCTCTACCTGTTCTGACTTCTGCTGGCTCTGATGCTGGGGTAAAGCTGCGGGGGTTTTGTCGCTTTTTTTTTTTTTTTTTCCCAATAGTGTACCGTTTATGATCGTAGAGAGAGAAGGGAGCCTTTACTGTACTGATGTAATCTTCGGTCTTACATCCCAAAACACTCAGTGGCTAAGAGGGCAATGCAGTGGTTTGATTTTTGGTGAGTTAAGCTGTTTCTGTTTTCTCCTTTTCCTCTCCCTTTTACAGGGTCTGAGGGGAAAATAGTTACTCGGTAATCCTATCGCACTCACTACTGCCTGCTCCAAATAACTATGCTTCTAGCAAATTATGCTAAAATGTTCTTCATTTTGTCTTCAAAGAGGAGGATACTTAGAGTGTGTTTAGGTGGCATTATACAGATTTCTGCAGAAAAAAAATATTTAGCTAGATAAAAATGGATTTTGATATGTTACAGATTATTCACAGTAATATGTATATATATTTATGTATACCAGAGAAGGTGTTTACAGCATATTAAAGAATGTTTCCTCCTGCAGTGTTTTCTTCCCTGTTTCCTGTTTTCTGCCTATGTATGTTAATACTGTTTAGACAAGAGAGTAACCTTGACTGTATTAGGTGATCAAAACACCTTGAAACACATCTGCACTGAGAGAAGTTCTCTGACTGAAGTCGTCCTGCTACTTGTAGTAAGAAGACATCTAGAAAGTGCTTGTTGCACGAAGCAATCACCAAATACCTTCTTAAGGCTGAGACATAGATTAAATAGGAACTGAAAAGAGCACCTGATAATCTCTCAGAGTGCCAAATAGCTGAATGTAACTGCTAATCACAAAGTGAAAAAAGCTACAAGCCATACCGAATTAAGAGAATTTTTTCTGCATGGGCAATATGCTTTTCTGCAACAGAACAAGTTCTATCATTCCTGGCAATAGAAGTGCAGCAGTTCCACAATGGTACAAGATGCAACTTTCACCTTACTCACTGCACCAGCCAAATTATTGTGTGCATACAAGACATCTGACATAGCTGCAGAGATCTCCTTCACAGGACTAATTCTAACTGACTGGAAAACAACCTTTTTGTCTACATTTTAATTTTTTTTTTTCTAATAATTGCATGAGTTTCCATCTTTATTTATGAAAATAAGGGATCCATTTCCCCATGGTAATAACCTATTCCTC
This sequence comes from Corapipo altera, assembly GCF_003945725.1. NCBI lineage: Eukaryota > Metazoa > Chordata > Aves > Passeriformes > Pipridae > Corapipo > Corapipo altera. The sequence continues at coordinate 9,552,605 of NW_020884888.1, forward strand.
TGTTGTCATATATAAAGCATAGCAATAATTCTGAGTCAAAAATTAGTAAAATAAATCAACTATCATAAATCAAATAGGAAAACAATTATGTTACCTGAAAGATTTCCTATTACCACGGAGTTTTAATTACTTCAAAGGAGGTCATGATAGATATATTCAAAACCAAAGAAAGCCTGTAAAACAAAAGGAAAGCACTAGTCTTTAAAGGTGGTGGACCTGAATTATCTGAAATAGCCAAGAATTGTCAGTGATTCAGGGATTAAACATACACTGCAAGGTCTTTATAGGTTCAGATGGTGAATGTTTCAATAATTTCTATAAAAGAAATCAGTTCCTTTTCAGATTGGTAGCCAAAATCCTAAGTCACTCCTGAAAATGAAGGCTGATTATAGGATTCACTTCAAACCCATGTACGTCATCAGTAATCAGTTGAAATTACAAATTAGAGACATAATATCACCAGTCAAGTTAAATGTAAATTAGACAGAAGGAAAAAGAATCTGAGCAGTATCTTCTGTTTTAGAGGGAAAGTAGAAAATAAAAGTAGATCACTTTTTTCTCTTTTATTTGCCTATTTCAATTCATGACACTTGATAGGTAAATTTAATTTTTTCAGTTTGTAATTTAGAAAGAAGAATATTTCTCCCAAATACCCTGTAGTCAATGGAACTAATTAAAATTGTATTGCTGTCACAAGGACATACAAAATTATGTATGTGGTTATTAATATATCAGAATTGAGGATGTATTAGGAAATAGATTTAATGGAAAGAATCTTAAAACTTGGTTACATAGTTATTATTTTTATTTTATTTATGTGCTGCAGCAAGCCATATGATTCTGTCAAATACTTTAAGTAGAAAGCAGAAATAACCCACCTCATGCTGTCAATGTTGAATTTCACCCTGATGGATGTGAATCCTCCATAATCAACCATTCTGTATTAATCTAGGCAGTGAATGAGTCTAGTTACTTAGTGTGAAATCTCTGCCTTTTGTGTTGTAGAAAGTTTTGATGTAGCCTAACTTAAGCATGCTTTATGACAGGAGTGATATGGTATATGTGAGCTTTCTGATGCATTTTTTCTCACTCTCAATGACTCTAATAGATGAGTCATCACTGGACATTCTCTCAGGTCATAGCCAGAACATTAATGCATGGGGGAATATTTTCAAATATGCCAATGAAATGTAATAATAATAGAAGACTCATTTATGATGCTGTGGAGCTGAATTATGTAGATCTCCTTGTATCTTACTACTACTTCAGTACATGTTCCAGATCAAATGCTCCTTCAAAATCTTAAATGCCCATGCATGTTCACCATTCTGCCCAGCTTGCAGATCCTGGATCTATGCATCTGTTTTAACTATTAAGGAAAAATGTTTATGGAGATTATGATTCCAAGTTCAATAAAGGTTAGAAATGAAAGCTATTGTGCTGCTAGTCAGCAATAAGGTTGGAGTGCTTTGGTCCCATAAAGCCATGGACCAGTATGGGCTGCCTAGCCCTGCAAGAAGCTGATCAGCTGATGACTGAAACAATGGCTGAGTGTTGCCATCCAACAAGCTCAGTTAAAAATTAAAACAAAAAAGTTACTTTAATATTTTGACTGATATTTTCAGCTTTCTTTTTGGTGATTATTTCAAATATTTCTTTACTATTAAAAGGGAAAATTTGTATTGTCTGATGAAACTTGTAATTTTTAGAAGTTAAAAAGGAGGTTGATTCTCTTTATTGAGGATTGCTCTTTGGTTTTGTTACCCAAGTGTTCATTTGAACCTCTCTCAGGATGTCACTGTTGCCTCTTGCAACTCCCCTTGCAATTAGAATCTGGGGAAACAGAAGAAAAACAAGAAAAAAGAAAGATTTGACAAGGAGATGAGGCACCAGCGAAGGGGTTGAAAGTTAGAAAATGTCAAAATGAAGTTTGTCCATCAGCTTAATTCATTCCTTTCATTTACAAGCAATTATGATGCATTTTAGGTGAATCTCTCTTAATCTTGACTTTGGTTCATGCTTCACCGAGCAGTCAAAATTCTCCTAGTATAAGAATGGCTTCTTGCTCAGGCCCAGAAAATAAAGGATACTGTAGTACTTATGCTTTACAAGTATTGAAAGAGAATGGATGCCTTCATCTCAGGGCAACTAAGTTCTGGCTTGGAGAAGCAGAACCTCTCTCTGACTGCCAGAGGTCCTGGGGGATGCTCCACAGTCCCTTACATCACAGAGGCTCCATTAGAGTGTGCTTCTCATTTCTGAATACCTGCCTCAGAATCCTGATGGTTGAGATGAAGAAGCACTGAGCAGTCACAACTGCAATTAAAGTGAACGGGTGCTGTGATTGAAGGTGCAGATTATTGTAAAATGTGACAAAACCCCACAATCTGGACCCTGGGTATCTTAGCATTGATCATTGTCTATGTCTCTGTTGTCTGTCTGTAAAGTGGAATATATTACTGTGTCACTTCAGAGAGGTCTTGTTAAGACAAATTAACTTTCAGGAAGCTCTCAAAGATTTGCATGATGAGCATCATAGGGAATCCCAGAAGAAAATGCATAATTCTGCCTTCAGCTCAAGATTTGAGTGGTGTGTGTGGGTGAGGCCTAGGACACACACTGGACAATCAAAATAAACAAAATATCAAAGACCTGCTGATTAATTGAATTCCATTCTTTGCATACTCTTAATGAGGTGGGCTAAGATCTAGAAAAAATCCCTATGTCATGGTGCATTTAAAGACTACATGGTTTTACGTATGAAGGGAGGCAGTTTAAGACTTGCTTTGCTGTCTTTGAGTACTTGATTTTGCAACTTTAAAAATGTTCTTTCAGTACAGCTTTTTACTTACAGCAGAACATTTTATGACTCTACCATTGTCTCTCTCTACCATTAGGTAGCTGGGAGAAAAGGCCACAGAACCTTAAAATGAGACTTTAGGCATCAATCCAAATGCTTTTTCCTAGTTTTCTCTTTGCTTTTAATAGAGAAAAAAAAAAAAAGCTGTTTTAAGCACAGTCTGTACCCTAGGTTTATGGAAAACAGGCAAAGCTAAACATACCATGCAAAAAACCTTGATAGTGCATTACTTTTCTTACGAACCTCCTCCTTTTTCTTGTCCTTTTTTTTTTTTCCCAGTTGGTTCATAGCCAGAATAATGTAGAAGTATCTTTATAGTATGATGAATTCATTCTGATTTAAGTAAGTTTTTAAAAACAGCAGTTCCTTAGTTCCTTAGTATCATGTGATCAGATCTTTTTAGCAGATCAAACAAAAAAATTAGATGTAGAAATGCTATTGTAGGATTTTATACTGCCTGAATTATGAGTATTGACTGCAGCTTTTCTGAATTCAGTCTTCACTGAAATCCCAGTTTGATTTCCCCTTTTTTCCTCTTGGTATCCTTGAGAGTGTTATACCCAAATACAACAATAGCTGAGGTGGTTTCTTGGAAGAAAGGCATACTGGAGGTCAGATAGTGACTGGGCTGTTTTCTCCGTGTTATTCAGTGTGCTGTTACTGAGGGGCGTGCTCACCATGTTCAAAAGAATGGGGAAGACTGGAGACAACTGTCAAACTGGTCAGACAGAAAACTTCATTCCTTTCTTTGAAGGCAAATAATACTCTGTCCGTGAAAGAAATACTTTTTTTTTTTTAATGTGGAGTTGGCCCCCAAATTTACTTGATTCCTTAAGATTTGTCAGTTTGGTGAAGGAAAAGTGTTCTCACAGTGCTAAAAAAGCAGACTTAATTATCTTAAAGGAGTAACAACAGGATACTTCCTGGTGAATTAGTATTTTTTCACTTAGTTTCTCCTTTTTCCCTGTCTTCACTAGAACAGGCATTTTGGGAGTAACTGCACACTGAAATAGCAGCAAAGAAAGCAGAATATGTGTTACATGGGGTTTTTTTTGTTTGTTTTTTTTTTTTTAGTTTAAAGTTTTACAATGAATCCTGAAGGTAGAGAGTAGCCTTAGGGAAAAACTATTTTCTTGCAAGACAAGTTCTTTATTTAGCACTTAAAAATACTTTTTCTGTTGTTTCATGGTAGATGTTATTTGTTAGTTTGTTTTTGAAGCAAAATCTTATTCAAATAAGTCTTTATGCACAACATTTTTCTGTGGTAATTTTTGTTATGTTGTAATTTGCAATTAAATTTGTCAGTTAAGCCTTACAAATGTCAACAAGTTGTACAAATTTAACTCTATTACAGTCTTATGAATTTCTACCTACTTTAACAGTTGCATTTCAGAAAAATCCCAGTCTGTATCAAAATTAAATCATGACATTGCTGACTATGTTAAGTTTTTAAAGATTTTTGGTTTGTTTTTAATCTATGCTAAGCCTAGCCCTCTGGTGGACAGTTCTTTAGGGAAGGAGACAGCTGAGGATAAGAACAGTTATTTGCAACCTTTTCCAGCAAGCTGGAGAACTGGAAGCTGGGAGAGTCTGTGCAATTTGCAAACAAGATAGACTGTGGAAAGTACCATTTGGTCATTGTCTGTCTGTGGTTAGCTAGGACAAGATCACTACTCGTGATTATTTATCCAGAAAAGTATGAGGCACTTACAAAGCTTTTCGGTTGAAGAATTCAATTCCTTTCAGCTATTCCCAAAATGCATTTATAGGTTTTTTCTTTGTTAGTTTATTTTGGTTTGGTTTAGGTTTTTTTGTAATTTTAAAAACAGTGAAGAAACCAAAGAAAAGCATACTTCATAAACCCGTGCAGTGAAGTACACCTAGCTTGCAAAGGAAGAGCTCTCTGATTTCATAAAACTAGAACCTTTCATTATGCTTCTGATGGGAGCAAATATAAATTTCAAAATATAGTAAGCTGTTTGTGTCAACAATGGATATTGCATATCCCTTTGAGGTAAACCAGTGACATTGCAAAATGCCTACTATAATGCCCTTTCAACATATTGGAAAGCTTCATGGAGGATATGGTGAAAAACACTGGCATAACTTCAGCTCTTTGCATATAAAGTTATTCATTTTTTTTTCTGTAAATAAATCAACCTTCATCATTTTAACTACATGTATTTCTTTTGTTTTAGTTTTTATGTAGTTCAGGGAAACAGCTACCATAGCAGATTCAACCTGAGAAAAGAATTATTTTCTTCAGAGAGAAAAAACAAAATTGTCAGCATTTGTCTTTGGGCACTATTTTACTGCATTTACCTGCCTATGAGACAATAGCTTTCAAGTAAGCGCAATAACTGTGAGGTTATCTTCACGATGCAGGACCATGAAGCCAAGAGGGACAGGAGGCCTCAGAGATCATTGCAAATAGAAAAGTTTTTATTACAAAAGTAGCTGGTAAGCAGAAACTTATCAGAGACTAGTTTTCATCTGAATTTTGTCAGAAAGAAACTATCCAATCTTTGACATACTTACCTTAGAAACAATCTGATTTTTATCTCATCTTTTCTTTTTTTTTTTTTTTTTACATTTTATTAAATCTTCCTTATCCAATGAATCAGCAAGAATGCGTTCTACTGATTTTTCATACATCCACACTCTGTAAAGAAAATTACATCCTTGTTATGATGTATGAGTAAGGATGATATTATTTACCCCATAGTACCTACTTTGGTATAATCAATCCATCATAGTAGATAACATCCATAGACCAACAGTCCACAGCCTAGAGAGAAGTGCCTTCTTCAGTAATCATTTATTAGATATTCACTTTCTTTAACATTTAAAATTGGATTAAAAATGGCAAAAAGCCTGTAATTTTGATTCTTTGAACTTACTTGGGGACATGGTTTAGTGGTGGACTTGGCAATGTTGGGTTAAAGGTTGGACTCAATGATCTTAAAGGTTTTTTTCCAACCTAAAGTATTCTGTAATTCAATGATTCTACTTTAAGGAGGCATATTCTTTAACAACTAAATAAAATTTTGATTGTCTAAGTACAAGTATTCATCATCTTCTGTACAGGAAAAGCCTTAAGGACTATTCATGATTCTGCATTTTGACAACACAATTATTAATTAGAAGCTTAAAGACAGAAGTGGATCTATGTTGAAGTGTGAATATGCTTGTGATTAAATGTTAGGATTTTTTGATTGGAAATGATTGATAGGTTACTTTGTTTTTCAGGATGATTTATCAGGAAGATTTAATTTGACTTTTTTTTTTTCTCTGTTTGTTTGGGATTGTTTTAGGTTTTTTTCTTTTTGTTTTAGTCTGGTTTTTTTTGCTTTGGTTTGGGTTTTTTTTGAGAGGTTTTTTTACGACTGATTTAGAATATTGTTAAACAAAGTAAGCCATAAAATAAAGCCTAATGAACTTTAATTGGGCTAAACTATTAAAATATTTTCCTCTATTTGGGACATTCCTAATATCTCCTCATTTTTAGTTTGATGCAAAAGCTGTTTTAGCTAATGGGAGTCTTTTATTTGACTTCGGTGGCCTAGAGTTCACAATTTCTCTGGATAATATAGAGTAGTGTTGACTATAAAAATTCCATCTGTCTCACTCACTTGGACATTGTCAGTGTGTTTATTAAAGTCAAACTCTTTAGAATTATTCTTAGAAAAAAGATTCTTATTTAAAAATAGCATTTCTGAGTTGGTTAGTCAAACTGCCGATGTTTAACACCTGTGTGGTCAGGAGGTCTCGTATTTTTGGATTATAATGAAAAAGCTTTTGGGATGTTTAAGGTTTGATCAGAATTCATATCCAACATTGAATGGACTGGAATGAACTACCCAGGGAGGTGGTGGAGTCACCATCCCTGGAGGTGTTTAAGAAAAGGTTGGATGTAGCCCTTAGTGCCATGGTCTAGTTGACAAGCTGATGTTAGTTCAAAGGTTGGACTCAATGATCTCAGATGTCTTTTCCAGCCTAGTCGATTCTGTGATTCTGTTATTCCATTGAACTGGATCAACAACTTCAGTATCTTTTTAGTCACTATCTGTTTTTCTTCACTTAAACATTCCTGTCCTTTTAGGTTTACACAATGTTAGATATCTAAGAAATACTATTTTTAGATGGGTAGGTTTTCCAATGCTTCATTTGTCATCTTGATTACTAGCTTGTGATTTTGACAGGTTGAGAAAAAAATGACCTGAAATAAAACTTCTGAATCTTTGTAGTTTCGTTCAGCTTTTCCCTTCATTCTTTTCTTTCATTATTTTTTCTTTTTCAATTTCTTTCTGAATAACAGGGTAATATCTGGGATACAGGAAATACAAAAAGCCACACACCAACCCTAACATTGTAGAGCGTGCATGATTGTAAGTGCCGTTCTTTGAAACACTTGTAAAGGATATAATTCAGAAGCTGGAAGGGGGGATCTATGAGAGGAGACTGAATTCAGACTCAGCATGCTGTGTAACCAAACAAAAGAATGTTGCCTTTCATTGTTTAATATTCCTAGTAGTAAGGTGGTATCACTTATGATGTTGAAAAGTAACACATGGTGGGGCATATAATTAAGTGAAGCCTAAAGAATAATTATGCAAGTACAGCTCAGTATAATGAGGAACCAGGGATGGGGGTTTTAATATCCTATTTTGACATTAAGTACAAAATTGAAATGTGACGCTAATATGTCTGTTGGAAATAGAAGAAACCTGCAGATGCAGTCATTTCAACAAAAAAAGACTATTTTTGCATTCTATAGAATAGTACCATTCCATATTTTATTGAAGTAAAATAAAATTTTATTTATTAAAGGTTTGATATAATTTCAGATGAAAAACCTGAGAATATCCATTTTCTCTAAATGGAAACTACCTCCATCCCTCTGTTGAAATATTTATATTTTTCTCTTTAGTCATACAAATAAAACGTTACAATTATTCTGAAAAGTGCAATAGCAGTTAAGGTCAAGTTTTTCTGAGCTATTCAGAAGAAGCTATTGTAAACTGAATATTTTGCCATGAGCCTGTTCATGAGGGACAGCTCTAGGGTTGCCACAACAGCAGCTTTTTGCTGCCACTACAGAAGATTACAAGAGAATTTAATTAATACAACATTTAGAAGAGTAAAAAGTGTCTGTCCAAGATAATTCTCTAATTGTGGGACCTAGCTTGAGTTACAGTGGGCTTTCCTCTGACTATGTGAGATGTATTTTGAAAGGAGAACCAGAAGGTGTCTTAAACTTCATTCTTGTTGCTGCCATTGCACTGTAGGTAAAGGTCATGAAAGTAACAACTCTAAGCCACATTTTGCTGGCAGGAGTTGGATGTTTAACACTTCTCCGAAATAGGAGAGTGTCAGAAACTGAAAAAGTTAATGACTCACACATTTTAAGATCACCAAAAGACTTTTGCAAACTGAAAAGAGGCAGCTACTCACCCAGCAAGGCCCACTCCTCCCTGAATACTGCCAAAGGACCTTCAGATCATATAAGTGGGAGCCATTGTCCAACCATCCTGGGTGCAGATTCGTACCTGAAGCTACAAACTGAATTTCAAGATAAGGGAAAAGACTAAGAAGAGGCAAATCCTGCAAGGTGGGAGAATCCCTCTTATTATGGCAATGTCCTCCCTATACATGATAAATCTGGGCATCCAGCCTGGGCTATGCATCTCAAATGTTGGACCATGATGGACTGTGATTGATGCTGACGCAATAAGCAGCTGCAACTGTCTTAGGGGATGTCAGAGGCTTATGAAGTGTCCCATGACATGATCCATGGTTAAACTCCCTGCCCTGGGGAAGTTCAAGGCTTTCCCACCTGAGTCTAGACTGTATAATTACTCATGACATCTTTGAGTTTTGGGGGGGGCTTCCCCCAGCCCCAGCAGATCAAGACCACCACTTCCACTAGTAGGCATGGAAGCTGCAACTTCCAAGTTTCATCACTGGATCCAGTATGCAGTGACTATATACATCTTTCCACCTTTATCCTTTCTTCCCCTTTTTCTCCCTTATGCATTTCCTTAAGTCTTATTTTTACACTTTAATATTGCTATGCTTTAATGTTGCTATATTGCTATAGATGCTTTAATATTGCTGTATTGCTATTGATGATAACACTCAAAATGGCAACATACCTGTTTACCTTTGAAACAAAATTGTTCTAAAACAAACCCTACATATATATGTTTGCAAACACCAATTGTTCAGTGTCATTTCACTCTAGTCAACCCCAAGGTATTTATTAATAAGAACTTGGATTACCCTCTCCTTCTGGGACGGGTCATAACAGAGCAATTCAGCTGCTAATGCTAAAGCTGTCTACTGATATTATTAGGTTTCCTTGAGTATCTCAGGCATGGGGTTGGCAGATACACAACAGAGCTTAGAGTGATCCTACATCTGTTTGAGAGTGCAGCTAGAGATGAGTCAGGATATCCTACGGTGCCATTTAGGCACTAGGTTCCTACGCTTAATCAGTCGATGCTCTCATAAGTTTTCCATGGTTCTATCTATTCTTCCATAAAATAAGAGACCGAGAGAAAGACATTAACATGTATCCATACTCATATAAACACATAATGGAATGAAAAATCATAAGATGGAATATAGATATAGAAATCTATGAAAAAATCAAAATAAATACTGGTGGTAATAACATTTTCAGAAAATGGTGATATTAAGCTCTAGTAATAGAAGAAAGCTTTGGGAAAATGGTTCTTCTGTTACTGAGATCAAGGAATTCTTTCTGTTTCTTTTAGATTAAAAAAAATTAAATATTTTCCTCAGGAAAATTTTGGTAGGTTTTCTACCAAAAGGTTTTGGTAGAAAAAGTTATCTCTTTAAACTTTATAAAGCTTCACCTCTTGGTACCAGGAGAGATGGCAAATCGTTGGTGTTGCACCATGAATTCCAGTGGTTTCTTGCACTCCTAATAATCTTATTCTATGATTTCAAATCAGTATTCTCTAAACAGTTGAAGAAACAATTTCGAGTCAGGGAAAAAAAATTCTACTTTGATTTCACACTTCTGTACAGGCTCCTTCAGCAACTGGAAACTCCCATCTGCAGGAGGCTTTTAATTGTTTTAATTGTTTTCAATTATATACACAAGCCATAAATACATTCAATGGTGTCTGGTTTGTACTATTTCAAAATAATGCTAAGAAAATCTGAATTATTGGCACAGGACCTGAAGGACAAAGAAATAACCCAAAATATCTTTTTCATCTAGACACCTAGTTGATTGAAGATAATATAAAATACAATTCAAAAGTTCCTTAAAAATTTTGCTTGGAAGACAAAGATAGGGATAAGGTGAACAGAGCACAAAATCACTTAGATGTCTACAAGTAAAAATGTATGTCACTTATTGTAGAAAAGAAGTTGGCTGACCCTACTGTTCACGTCTGACAACCTGACCCATAAACATTAGGAAGAAGCTACCTGCCAAGAATGTTCAATTTACATTGCCTGCCACATCTTTACAGCTGGAACAGGAGATGCTTGAAAGCTTTTGGTTTAATTATTTTTTTTCCTAAATAGCAAGGCAAAAGTCTGTCTTGTCTTGAATCTGAAGTAGGACAGTCAGTCATTCTAGTTCTTTGTACTGTAGTATTGCAGAGGGCACTGCTCTGTACTATAAAACCAAAGTGAGTGTTTCAGGTGCAATTCTCTCCAGTGCTGATGTGAGTACTGTGATGGTAGTTACCACATAATGCACAGCACTGCTACACAAGTTGACTCCTGGGAAGCATTTAGTAAATTTCAAAGGTCTGTGAAAGCATAAAGTAAAGAAAGATGCACTTTTTTTCTGAACACACTGGTCTCATTCCTGCAGGTTCTGTGAAGAGCAATAAGGAAATTAAAAGTTGTCCAGCAGCAGCAACTACCCTTGCACTTAGTAAAAAAGGCTGTCTCCGTCCTTGGCCTGGAAAACCACAAAGTGATGCTTGCAGAGAAATACCTTCCACCAACAGACGACAGGAAGGGTGCAGGGCAGAGAACAGGGTGACTTTCATACCATAACTACTGAGGGCTTTTTTGAAATCATGTTGATTTCTCTGTCTCTCACTGTCCCAAACCATACTCTGGCTATGCCCGTTAGCTCTGACCAACAAATAAAAGGCCAGCCTCCCCTCCAGTGTGATACAGAAACTGACCTGAAACGCCCATGAGATATTGTAAAACAGCAACCCACAGTATGAATTTCTTTCCCTCAGTGAGTTATCTACATGTCAAAATGCAGTTTTAGAATGTTTGGATAAAAAACCGAAGTTCAGCCTACCAGGCATGCATTTAGAGGAGCTCAGCTCTGATCCTTGTTCTGGCATCAACGTCCTCTGCTTCCTTGGGAACACTGCATATAATTAGAAGTCCTTCATCCAGGTTTAAATTAAGGATGATGAAGAGCTCTGCAATTCACAGATGAAAGCTAATGTGTTGGTCCTAAGTTTAACTTATCAGTGGTAACTCTCTAAAACTACCCACTTGCTGTAGCACAGTGTCATTACTTTGTATGCCCAGTTGATCTGAGGGTGATATTGAAATGACTGGGCCTGACTGAGCTTTTCTGACATAGTACTGCCCTTCCTGGGAGTGCCATATGCCAGAGGAATGTGAAAAAACCTTAAGTCAAATCCTTAGCCTTGATAGCTTCAGTGAGTTGCTACATTTTTATCTTGTATATTCTTAGTATTAAAAATGCAGAGACAGACAATTATCTGCAGGATTTTTTAAAAAATTATTTTATCTGGGTTTTTTCTCTTCCATACTTTGGAACAGGAAAATGGACTAAAAAAAAAAAAAAAACAAAGATAATCTTAAGTATACCTTCTTTTTAAATCTAGTGTGCAGGTGTGACTTTTTCTCCTGCTGCTTTTCCATAGTTAGTTATAAAAATATGTCAAGGCTTTTCACAAAACAAATTCTTTGAAAATGTGTCTTTTTTTTACTTATTTTTATTTGTTTATTCTTAGAGCAACAGCCATGTAAGACCTCTTTAAAAGTAAACAGCAGGAGCAAGTTCAGACAGCAAATGTAGTACATCAAGTCTTTTCTTATGAATTCTTTCCCTCCATCTCCCTCTGTCTCCCTCTCCACTGCTAAAAAAAGGACTGAAAAAAGGAAGAAAAGGCTTACACAGCAATATTTGCATCCCTGCCTTTAGCTAGTCACATTTTCCTAGCTTGAGGTGATATGCATTATTGAAGAAAGTCCAGTGTTCTCAAGTAAATATATGCCACTCAAATAGCTGCACACTGTAGTCCTCTGTACTCTTGGGCAGTGTTTATAATAACTTGCATTCAACCCAGTTTTCATTTTTTCATCCTTACTTTCATTTTTAAGGGAGCAAATGTTTTAGCAAATGTCTCAGATATGCAGGGGCTAATCAGAAAGAAGTAGCAAATTGTAATAATTGTTGAATCAACACCACAGCATTGTGATAAAGCAATATTCAAATGTGGTTGCCAGCTTTCAGCCGTGTAAATCCATGCTCAGGCTAAGGATTGGTATAGCAGCTGTGAGATTTTGGGTGTCTAACCTCAGATGTTTGGCTTAAAATATTAGGTTTGTGTTGCATAAAAGTATAATTAGTTATTATCTAGGAGTTAATTGACCAACATAAATTATTTTAGTAACACTTCCATTTATTGCAACCTGACACAAGGAATCTGCAACAGTATCTAATAGATTACAACTTGAGCAATTCCCCATTAACTGCATAGTTTCTCTCATAGATCCTGCTTCCATAAGTTGTCCCACTAAACATTTTACTACTTATAAGTTAGGATAATTATAGTGGGCTGAACAGTGTCTGAGATTTTAAAAGAAAGCTTTTGGGGGTGATGTATAATTACTCTTTCTTTTTACAATGACCTGATAAGGGTCAGTCATTTATAATTTTTATAATTTCCTTGAATTGTGGTTCATTTAACTGATATCTACCTGTATGGTTTTGGTGCATGGCTGCTAGTCTGATCTACTGGCAAGACATAATTGTTTCAAGGTTACGTAGCAGAACCTCTCTAATCATATGAGCTCTATATTCCTAAGCCATTTAGAGTTTAGTATTTTAGCAACCTCTATGGAATTCATGAAAGGAATTTAGGGTGAAATGCTCGACATTTCATCATATGGTGGAATGATAGCTGGTGTATGTCCAGAGGAGATTTAAAAAAAATATATATTATTTTTAAAGAATTTTCTTCAAGTTTTCTTTCAGAGACAGATTCATTACTTTTTACATATTAAAATGACCACATAATTTCTGTGAGTAGATGTGTATATTTACACATGGAGAGAAAGTAGGCAACATTATTTGTAGTGGACATTCAGGTGTATTGAACAATGTCAGCAAAGCTTTCTCAATACCATGTACTTCCAAGTATAAACTTCCCCTTGACTATATGTGAATACCTTGTGTTTGTGTTAGTTGAGAACTGTAAAAGATATTATTCAAGGGTTATTATTGTAGACATCTTATATCAGAGGAACTGCTACATGTAATGGGAGATGGATGTGAGTTGGAGTGCCAGAAGAGTCTAAACATTCAAAAAGCTTCTCTGACATAGTCACTGTCTTAGGTTACATACAGCAATCAACGCCTTGGTTTGTACATTTGGGTTAAAGCACTCGTCATTGAATGTGCAGGATTCAGGATAATATCTCTTCCAAACCCAAGGCTTTCAAATGCACCGTTCTATCTTGCAAGGATATTGTACTAAACACTAAGCTATTTTCGGATAAATATATTTGTTGTAGTTCTCAATTATGAAGCTTCTTGCTGTAAGATATTTTGCAGGAAACAAAAATGTTTAGAAATTAATTAGGAAGCTTTATTTCATGAATGTCCATTGATGACTGTTAAATGCACTAGCTTGGATGCAACTTCTGCCTTAAAAAAAAAAAAAAAGAATTGTGTGTGAGAGAAATCTTAAGCTTCTTGTATTTACAAGGTGGAAAGTTATGTCTGTCCATATTTCAGCTGTTTCTTACACTCTTCCTTTAAGTAACCTCTACTAACCATTGTTAGACATGAAACTGAGTGACCTTTGTTCTGTTCCAGCATATATCCCATTGTGTACTTGATGGCACATCTCTGGCTCTTTTATACCACAGCACCCAACTTCAGCCTCAGAAAAGGCTGACTGGGCTCTGGGAATGAAGTGCTTTGGAGCATGAGGGAGGTTGCTTCCTCAGGGCCCCCTGCCTCCCTCTTACAGAAGCTGGAACTGCTACCATGCACAAGGCAAGGCTACAAAGGTTACCTCATGGTGAGGGCATTGAAAAGCTGATTTCTATTTCTGTCCCTGATACTGCTGCAGAGTTTTTGCCTGATGATAGGTAAGCTGCTTAAAACACATTTGTCGGAATGCTGACTAATGACCTTTCCCATTTCTCTAAGACCTGCTTTTGATACTTGGTGGTAGGAAGTCTCCAAATGGAAAGGCAGCTGGTACTGATGGACTAGTGTGGAGACTCTAGTTACTGGCAGGTGTGATTCGAACAGGGTGAGCAGGCAGAGCACTCAAGTCTGAGTCATCGCAGAAAATGAGTTCTCCAAATCAATGGTTCTTAATCTTGGTACTTTAGCTACCCTGTGTAAAATGAGGATAATATTGCAGTCATACTTTATAGGTAGTTGTAAAAGCAAGGCATTGGTGTTCATGAAATATAGTCATGGGCACCACAGAGAAGTCTAAACAAATGACTTCAAAGGAGAGCTTGAATGATGCTGTGCAAACAAGACCTAAGGCCATACTTTACAAAAAAAAAAAAAAAAAAAAAGATAAAAATTTTTTGAACACCTCATTACTTTCCTGAATGTAATCCATTCTTGTACTGAGAAAGACAGGGGTCATGTGTAAGTACTGACCAAGTGATAAAAACACAAGACTAAATTAACACTGCAGAGGTGACTTTTTCTGCATGTCTGTCATTTGCTTTTGTTTTCTGGCACTGAGGGCGTTTTTTAAGGTGGCATATGTGTGCAACATGCATACAAGCTATTATGAAAATGAGGTTAACTGTGTTCATAAAATTCACTATAAATTAAGAAAAAATCACTGACCTTACTTTTTTTTTTTTTTTTTTTACTGGTTCCATCCAAAGACAGGATAATTTTTAATTTGAGGAACAAGCTCCTAATAACTGGTTTTAGCTGCAACAAGTTATATGGAGGCTGCCAGAGTCACTTGGTGTCACCCAACATCTGTCAAAGATTTTTGAGGGATACACTCCATTAGTTTCAGAGCCACTAACAAAGATAGGGGAATATTCTCCTGATATTTTCTATAGATTGCCTGATGTTTTTAGATAAGCTCTTCTGTAGCCTCAGGATGTATTTCAAAAGAGAAAGTAGGATACTCACAGAAAAACAATTATGCCTTGGCATCAAAAGAATGGTGCCATGCAAAAATGGATGCTTCAGGCAGATAAATCAGAAACAGGGAAAGAGACCTCAGAGAGAAAGGTGTGATGTAGTTTGTAGACAGGGTTTAGAACAAATTTGTCAGGTATGTCAGCTTGCTGGGAACATTTTCTTCCCAAGTTGAATTGTATGAACACTATTCCTGATTTTTTTTTCATGTGTCTAGCATGTTTTTGAACATAGACTCTTCTGTGTTACCCTGAAATAGAGAGCCAATTAGAAGAGCAAGAAAATCCTTTTTGGAAGTTGGCTTTTAAAATTATATTTAAAATTTTATTAGACTTTTGGTCTAGTATGAGCTAACAGGTTTCCACAGATATATCACTCAATTTCCCTTGTGTATCATGTTTATCTAAAAAATAGGTGTAACAAAGTAAGATCTCCACTAAAAAAAGGAGAAGGAAAGGAAGGGCTAAAAATCATCAACACATCAGCCATGTGTTTGTTTCTGCTATACATGGTGAAACATATAGTTTCATCTAAATTTTGGGGGTGATTTTAGCTTCTGTGCCTTTTTTTTTTTTTTTTAATCTTCATGCTTTTTAAGTTCTGATCCCTGTAAAAGCTTCCTAATGTTTTAAAACAGAAATGAACAATCTATTTTATTTTACATCCTTTGGGAACAACAGATTGATTCTTTTTGGAGATAAGGGGTAGGAGTTATTTGATTTACATGTGTAAAGAATTAATAGAAGAAAGCTCAGCAGAATGAAATGAATTTTGTATTTAGTGCTGAAAGCAACAAAGGGTCATTTCTCAACCAAGCACCTGTGAAAATTTTGTGTTCCATATTCACAACTTCCTCCTGCAGGACAGCAAATTTATTGGTTCTAGTGAGAAGACATTATTGCTGAGATCTTGTGGTCACTGTGAGAACTGATGTCTGGGAGTTAGATATGATCTCATAGAGTCCTCTCAAGACCAGTAGATTCGTCTCCAACTGAAAACAGTCTGATTTCCAGATGCTGGAATTACACATTCGCAAAAGCAGTGTAAGGCAAAGTAACTGGTGCTGATTAAGGATGCAGATTCATTTCTTCCTAAGGTTTATTTTCAGCTGTCTATACCCTTTTTTTTTGTGTTCTTTATTTCTTCTGTGCTTGAAATTTGACATGTAAGTTCTTAAGACTGAAACTCATACTTAAACTGAGCAAGTGCATCTCTTTTCTGACTGAAAAGAGAGAAAGAAGAGTCATTGCCTTATGTAGCTTTCTTATCTAACTTCATTTCATATTACATTTAGTGAGTGGTACTGGGAGAACAAAGTCCTCAGATCTCAGCTATGGATTGCATCAATCCAGGAAAAAAATGGTGCACTTTTTCACATTAAGAACAGTTTGGAAGCAGACTTATACAGATATCTCAGGGTTTTTTCTGCAGTGAGCTACTGATTTTCCATAATTCCTGATAATGAAGTAATTTGAGGTTCTTTTAGGGCATGGAGTTATAAAGTCTGGGCTTTCAATTCAAAACAAACAAAAACCAATGTGCAGTACACTGAAGCCACAGACTGAGGAACATACACAAACATGTATGGAGACTTGCATTGCACAAACAGTGAAAGAAGTTCCAGAAAGAGTCGCAGCTGGTATACACACCATCCATACCCTTTATCCCCCTTTAGCTGGTCATTGTGTTAACCATGAAGGAATAACCAGGGAACAGTTGTAAACAGTCTTAACACCAATAAAATTATTATGGTAATGTATTTTTGCCTGATACAGGTTCCAAGAAGGAATTGCAAATTGTAGATGGGTAGGTAAGTAGATAGCTAGTTATTGAAATAACATGTACTACTGCTCAAAAAAAAGCTTCAGAAACTGATGTCATTAAGCACACAGGAAAAGTGTCAGTCCTCTTGGTAAAGAAGGCATGCTTAAGAAATTTCACCTGTGTACATTCATAATGGTGTGGATCCTTCAGAAAAAGGCTGTTGAAGTGATGGAGAGTGACATTGGTATAAATTGACATAATTCATTTTAGGTTGTTATAAATATCTAAACTTGAAATCTCACAATTATAAAACATACACATTCCTTATTTCTCAGAGAGAGACAGCTTTTGTCATTGACTGACAGAGGATTTTATCTCCCCACTTTTAGTCTTCCAAATAACTCTGACATTCAAGACAAAAATTATTGTGGTGAATTTTCTGCATTGTCTTGTAGTGATTGCCTTATTGTTTTTTTGGCTTGTTTAGGGTTCTTGTTTGTTTTGATTTGTTTGGAGTGTTTGTGTGTGTGTGGTGTATGTATGTGAGTCAAAAGATTAATATTTTTAACTGCCTACTCTGCAAATTCAACCAGGAGTCTACTCTTCCTCTCTGTTACATCATCATCAGTAATAAATATTCTGCAGCTGGAATTCATCTGTCAAGTTTGATGGTGATATATGAGCTAGAGTGAAATCTTGTGCAATCTTTCAGATCTGTCTTGGTTTTGCAGTGTTAACATTACAAAACCTTTGTTTTATTCAGTAAAGTAAGCAGATATACATCAAGTGCATATGGGGAATAGACTGGCTGGGTAAGAATACAGAATTTTTATAATAATTTTTCAAGCTGTAACTGCACTTTAAAGCTTTGAATGTGGTGACACAGCTAGTTTGACAGCATCCACTTTAAACCTTTTAACATCGCTACAGGGTGTATTAACACACCCAGCCTTACCATCAAGGAAAGGATCACACTCAGACCCTGAAATAATAAAATAAGTGCTCCAACACACATCATCAGCAGATAACCACTGACCCACCCTCTGCCTGGGGTAAACATTTCTAGCCACTGAATTTCAGCTTATGTTCTTAAGAAAGAAATTGGTTACAAAAGGACAGTTTTACATAATAATAGTGCTCCTGAAATTGTATTTAGAGTATAAATTTGACACTGCAATTTTTTGACATACATAAAAAGAAAAGCACTCTGAAATTTCAGAAGTATACCACAATTTAGCATGTTTTACCATAACACTAACTACGTAACTTGACATGCTTTAACTCATTATTTTGAACCTTAGATTTTCTAGGTTGATTTTTCAGAGTGAAGAGTAAATATTTGTTTCTTCCTGGCATAAGCAGATGCTCATGTGTGTATTTATGTGTGATAGTTACGTTACTATCAATTTACTTAGAAAAAAAAAAATGAACCTTGCATACGTCTGTATCTTAATTATGTTTCTAATTGCTGCTGCTGACCACGCTGCGCTGGATGCCAGGCGTGCTGGGCCACGCTACATTACACAACAACCGCTGAAGAATGAATTGGATACTGCCACTACTATGGAAGAAACTCTTAACGCAACACAGTAGGTGAAAATCAGCAAGGCAGCTGGGGTTGATGGAATTCCACCCGAAGTCTGGAAGCACAGGGGCCAAGCACTCCATGCTAAATTTCACGAGTTTGTGGTGCGCTATTGGGAACTAGGCGAACTACCATCAGACCTTCATGATGCAGTCATCATCACCTTGTATAAGAAGAAGGGAGATCAATCAGACTGCTGAAACTACCGTGCTGTTACTCTACTCTCCATTGCTGGCAAGATCCTGGCAAGAAAACTTTTGAATAGACTAATACCCGCTATAGCAGAAGAACTTCTACCTGAAAGTCGGTGTGGTTTCAGAGCCAACAGGAGTACCACAGACAAAGTACTTGTTCTCAGACAACTGCAAGAGAAGTGTAGGGAACAGAACAAAGGTCTCTATGTTACCTTTGTGGATCTCACCAAGGCTTTCGATACTGTGAGCAGAAAAGGTCTGTGGTAGATTTTGGAACCTTTAGGCTGTCCCCCCAAGTTCCTCAAAATGATCATCTTACTTCATGAGGATTAGCGCGGTCAAGTCAGATATGGCAACACACTTTCTGAGCCCTTTCTAATAACTAATGGTGTGAAACAAGGCTGTGTTCTTGCACCAACCCTATTCACAGTCTTTTTCAGCATGATACTCCAAAGGGCCACGACAGACCTTGATGAAGAAGATGGTATCTACCTTTGATATCATACCGATGGAAGCCTATTCAACTTCAGGCGACTGAAGGCCCATACTAAGACCTGAAACCATCTTGTCCATGAGCTGCTTTAAGCTGATGATGCCACACTTGTCGCTCACACAGAAGTAGCTCTGCAGCATTTAACATCCTGCTTTGGAGACGCTGCTGAGCTCTTTGGGCTGGAAGTCAGCTTGAAGAAGACAGAAGTTTTCTATCAGCCTGCACCTCAGGAAGTCTTCCATCATCCCCATATCACCATTGGCCAATCAGAGCTTAAATCAATCAAACAGTTAAATTACCTAGGTAGCCTCATCTCCTCAGATGGTAAGATTGACGGAGAGATAGACAATAGGTTAGCAAAGGCATATAGAGCTTTCAGAAGACTCCATAAAAGAGTCTGGCAAAATAAACACCTGAAGTACAAAGATTAGTGTTTATAGAGCCTTTGCACTGTCTACTCTCTTATATGGGTCCAAATCATGGGTCATCTACCGCCACCACCTGCGACTCCTAGAACGCTTCCATCAATGCTGTCTCCATATAATCCTAAACATCCACTGGTCAGATTATGTAACTAACACATCTGTTCTAGAACAGGTAGCAGTTACGAGTATTGAGGCCATGTTGCTGAGAACACAGCTGCTTTGGGTAGAGCACATCTCCAGGATGAGGGACCACCGCCTCCCCAAGATCGTGCTCTATGGTGAACTTCCCACTGGGTGCCGCAAGAGAGGAACCCCGAAGAGGACATATAAGGACTCCTTGAAACGACATCTCAACCTTGGCCATACTGATCTTCATCACTGGTCTACCCTGGCCTCCAACTGGGAGGTCTGGAGACACACAATCCATAATGCTGTTGCTTCCTTTGAGAATGCACACAGGATCACCATTGAAGAGAAAAGACAACACAGAAAGAATCGTATCCTGCTGACACCGTTCAAGTAGTCTTTCTGCTGTGCCTTTTGCAACCGGACTCGTCTATCTCTCATTGGTCTCTTTAACCACCTTTAACCGCCTGTAGCAAAAGTGGGTAGAGCCCTTCCCAAATCTTCATTCGTGAAACCTAGCCATGATGTTTCTAATGTAATAATTCTCTGAAAAATGTCATTCCACTCAACATATTTTCAAGAATTCATCAAGAGCACAAGCCCTTTAGGTGTCTGTCCACTAAACGTTCAGTTCATACATGTTTATGGATGAAGCTCTGGGATTCATCTTCGTAAAATTTACAACAATGTATTTTAATAATAAAAAAATATTTGCCAGCAAAATAGTGTGAATTTTATTTCAGAGGTGACTGAATCTTTATATAAATTCAAAATCATAGGATCTGCTTACACACTGCCAAGAATATATACATTGGAATCAATCCTCTTATTAGCACTGATGCACTGGTGAAATAAGAACTGGGCGTATGGTGATTATGCAGAGCTGCAGTGTATATATAGTATACAAAGAGTACAGTACTTTTGTGTTGTCACTACTTAAACCCTTCATGACTCTGAAAACAGCAACAATCATCACTCTTTTAGGTCAATATATCCAAGGAAAATGTACAATACTAACCAAAGTCTTTGTAGTCTTTTACAGTTGAACACTGAGTGTTCATAGACACCAGCAAATTATCATTTTCTTTCCTGAATCCGAGGCACTTAGGCTGTAGTACAGCTTCCTACATACATTTTTTCTTTCTTTCTTCCTTTTTTTTTAATGTCCAGAATTCTTTTTTATATCGTTGTACCTGATTTTTTGGGTCCATCTAGCCAAGGAATTATTGAGAGAAAAACTAGAAAGATTCCTAAAGACTGCTAACTCCAGCAATTATCTCCAAGGAATATAGTGATGTATTGTATCTAATTATGTTTCTCCAGCTTACTCTGAACTGCTTCTCTATCCAGAATGGTTGGATTATGCAACCCTCTCAGGCAATTTATTCTGCTTTCCATCTTTCATTAAAAATTGTATATGATAACATACATATATATATTCTAATCTAACTTTCTTTCTTTGAATGAGCCCTGTTATATTTTGTTCTGTGCCTGGTGGTATAAAGAAAGCATTTACCCCATCCTCTTCATCAGCAGAAAGTGACAGTTTCTATGTCTATGACTTCATGTTTTTCTATCCTGTCTAATACAAGCCCAACTATTTAATCAGTGGGAGCTTACTTAGACTATTGATCTGTCCTTGTGCTCTTTCTTATTCATGCACAGGTCTTCTTTTTGTTATTGGAAAGCTAGACTTTGTAACTCTATCAATAGTGTTTCTTTCTAACATGGTCTGAATAATGCCCAAGAAAATTTGTTGAAATGATCTCCCTATAACTAAATTTTGGTTTTGTGTTAGAAGAATTTTGTGTTAGAAGAATTTTGTGTTAGAAGAATTTATAAACTTGCAGTGCAGTAAATATGATTTTGCTGTTGCTAATAACAGACCACAGCTACTCATTAACCTCTCAGGACATCTTTCAGTGTTTTTGGACTTGGCCTTTTCGGAACCATGTTTTAGTTCGCATAACTAAAACCCATTATCTAATGACCAGGGGACTGTTACATCCTACAGTTAAGCTTTTGTGTATGTATGTATATAAACACGTAAGCATACATATTTTAATACACATATACAAGTGTATAAAATACCAGTTGTAATAATAAGTAGTTATTATATGCAATTGAGCTATCCATAATCCTGGATTAAAATGCTGTGTAGACAAGTATGGGCACGAGTTGGTAAGAGTGGCAGAGGAGAATATGGGAGACTCAGGGCTGTAATAGCTCAGTTAGGATGATTACCACTCATTCAAGAGGGGTAATCTCGGCTAAAACACCTTCGGGGTAACTAAGAAAATAAAATGAACAAATATCCAATACCATATATAAATTTGGATGTAAAGTGGAGCTTTACAGTGGAGTTGTAAACCAGTAAAGAAAAAGCGTAGTATAGGACTAAATGCGTAATAATTGCCCCAGGTGGACCCTATAATAAGGAAGAAGAATTCATCAGTGTCAGTGTCATACTCCTTCCAGCACAGGACATAGGACATTTGTCATCTTGCCCCAGCTGAAGTCACCAATTAACTGGGGAGCCAAAGTGGCTGTGCAAGGGTGGGCAGAATGTCAAAGAAAGGAGGTAGGCACTAGAAGGTCTGTGTGTGCATGTCAGTTGAACTGCATTTATCTTGAACTATCAGAATTAGGATCACTGTAAGGAATCTAATAATAACTCTCTTGTTACTGTGTTAAGATTTAACTAGACTAACAATATAATCTTTGGGTATGTTCCCTTTACCCATAAGAAGACTTTGAATCTAATTAACCTGTAAAAATTAAAACACTCTGTGTAACATAGTGAAACAAATTGATATTAAAATACAGTGGAGGTTAAGTATTTCCAACTTGTAAGTAGTTTTAAAATTTAATCAAAATATACTTCTCACCAATATTTTTATATTAGTCTTCATTAGTTGATGAAAGTAAGCAAGATTCGTTGGTTACTTAAAGCAAGTTAGCGAAAGTAAGGAAAGTCTTTTGGATATGAACAACTTTTTCAGTCAAACATCTGATAAACCTGTTCAGAAGCAGCAAACTGAAATTTAAAGATCAAATCAGTGTAAGTATGCAAAATGTTTTGTGTTCATGTATATAAAGTATTTTATTTCATGGTTCGTTATAAATCAAGGCTGTGCCCACACTTACTAATTGCAGTGTTCTCTTGTTGGCCCTGTTTGGAAAGGATGCTGATTGCTTTAGTACATACAGGATCCAGATTAATTTATTTCTTGGAGGATGAGCTGAGCAGAATTACCAATTATCTTTTTGCAAATACTTGGTATATTACACATTTATTTTTAACTTTGAGACTGCTCCTTCTTATTTATATTTTGCATTTGGAAGCCTCCCTCAGTGAAGTAAAAAGGTATCACACTCAACTGAATGATTATTTTTTGTGTGTTTTGTGAATGGGGAAACCGTAAGACTGTTTCTTAGCTCTACAGCTAAGAAGCCCGGAAGAGGGAGAAGAAAATGTCAGATTGGGTGACCAGTAATAAAGTTTTCTTTTCCTGCTGTATTAAATTGAACATTAGAGCAGCCTTAGTAAATACTCACATGACATTACAGTTAACAGCTGTACTCTGATTACAACAGCTGATTACTTAACTTGTACTGCTTTATGAGACATACTCTTGTAGGAATTAAATAACTGCAGGAAATTTTGAGAGAAAAGGGTGTGATGAACATGGAAAAGAGCAGCCTTCCCAGATTTACTTATATGGTCACAAAAGACTGTGATGGTGTATAGGACAGATAAAGGTTCACTGTTTTCTTTTTCTGTTGCCACTGATTCAAATACTGCAGCAGTGTGATTACTTCAACCCCTGCAATATGGTATTAGCTACTTCAAAGCTATACTCTTTTCATTGGTCTGAATGTACACTGAAGTAAAAGCTTCTGAAACAACATAAAAACAAAAGGTATGCTCACTTTCATGTACTAAACACAATGAAACTCATCTCTAATTTCAGAAGACCTCAGTGTAGTTGTTCTGTCAAAGTTACAAATTGCAAATCCCTTTACAATCACTGGAAACAGAGAATATAATTTAAATATTTGCTTTAAGATGAATTGCATCTTTGACTCCACTGATCATGAACTTATTTTTATTGCTTCTAAAGGAAGCTTAAGGTGAATAGTTCCGATATGGATCTCTGGTTGAACATTTCTGCATTAATCAAATAGCCCATTACACTTAAAATATTGTACTGACAAAACAGAAACACACTTTACATGCAAAACTAAGAATTTACTTTTATTGTAATAGAAATCTTAAAAGCCTAATCAAATAAGTATTGGTACAGATATAATTAGTTCATGGAAAACAATAGAGAAGAAAGTAAAGAAATTATTACAGAAAAAGGATTAACAACAATAAATAAGAACAATAAAATTAAAATTCTTATATGCACAATTTTTAGTACATGTTTAATTTCTCTAGTGTTATGCACATCCATCCAGAAGCCTCTGAGTCCTGAGGTGAGTGGCTTCAGTCTGACTGCAGATGGAAGGGGGATTTAAAAGGAGCTGACAGTGTACCAGACTCTTCACCAGAAGGGCAGTGATGCTGTTGATGGTGTTTCTTTCTCTTTTTTTTTCCCCAGAAAAAGTGTAAAATCAATCACAATGGCATCCTTTTCCTCACCATAGGGTCTATATGGGACTAATTTTTATGTTTTCTAACATGCTTTACATCCTGGTCTGACTTGATGTCCAAGTCCATGTCACACTGAAATTTCCTATATACAGCGTGGGTTAGATATGTTGAATACTTGTTCATTGTTTTCTCTGTTACCCTTAAACTGGTTTTTCCCAGTTCCCACAGTTGTATTTCTTTATTTGCACTTTGGTGAGTTGTTTCTAACTCTAGACTCTTCAATGTCAATCTTCCTCTTACCATCCCACACCTGCACTGTCCTACACTGCATTGCCTATTCTTCATTTCAAGGGCTCTGTTGTGATATAAGGTCTGTGTTTCTCTCCATTGCATCATATGCTGTAGTTTTGAATATTCTAGTTTATCCAGAATAACTGTTTGTCACTATTATGTATATAAAATTATGGTTACACCATAAAAAGGTAAGAAATATAATTAGCCATAGCCACCTGGTCATTGGAGAAATTGCTGTTGTAGCTAAACATGCTAAAAAAAAGGCAAGTGAAGTTTGGACAAAACATGCCTGAGGGACCTCAGCCCTGAGGAATTTGAGCATCAGTGTCTGGCTGATGTAGACACAGCAGTACTACTTTACAAGTCAACAGGGTGCAAGTCCTCCAAGTGATGCCCATAGTAGCAACAGCAGGAGGACCAGGAGAGCTAGAAGACAGACAACATTTGGCTACTTAGGTCACTTGGATTTGTGACATTTAGAATAATGAGGATGCCAAGATTCTACCTGGAATTTTCAGAAATCAATTTGCATACTGTATAAACAGTGTGAGTAGTTTGCAATGAGATGTTACATTACAGGAAGCTGATGATTTCTATTCTCTAGTTGATGAGATTTCCATTGCACAGATTGAGCAGTTTTAGCTCCATTAAACCATGCTACCCTGCAAATGAGACTACATGATTATTACCAATGGCCTGAATATGAAGGAACTTCTTACCTGTGAAGGTGTGATGAAAAGAAGCAGGAAATACAGGGGCCAAATTGACAAAGTTCATTAAAAAAACAACTGGAAACTAGAAGAGTACTTTAACTACTTTAAACATGGATCTACCCCATGTATGAATGAGAAAAAAGTCTAATTCTTAGCTCTAAAGGGAAAAATAGTACCTTATTGGGATAGGCAATTATAAAGTGAATTTCAAAAGAGAAAATGTAAAAAGGGGGACATAGGATTGTTTTTGAGATCCTTTTCCAACTAATTGATTCAATGAGATTGATTCAAAGGAGATTGTTATTGAAATCCTTTTTCCACAAAATTCTGTATGAGCAGGATTTTGTGGAAAAATGAGTACCAAAGGACTGCCAAAGGGAAAGAGAGTGTACATTTATGGATGAAGAGACGGTGCAGTAAGAGGATGGCAAGAACCATTACATTGCTATAGTGCACACTATCAGCAAGGGAAGGACACAAGTCCCTTTTAGTATGTTCCTGACTTGCTCAGCAAGGATATTGCACAGCAAGAGGTAATGCATTACAGCCAGCAGCTGAAGAAGACTGACACAGAGCAGCTGCTATAGGATGCTGATGACTGTTGGAGGATTCACAGATCCATTGGAACAGGGTGAAATCCAGACGTTTGCTAGAATTTCATTCATTCCCAATCATTAAAAAAAATGTCTCCTTGTGGCATACAGTGGAACGGAGGTTTTAGAAAATCATTAAGAACATTAAAATTGTGAAGATTTGTTTTTATACCATAGCAAATCAAATGTGAAATAGTGTATTTTGACTTTACAGAAATAAAGCAACGTGGAGCTTGGAACGTTTGTGTTATTGGGGGCTACCCCTATGCTATTTAACCCTCTTATGTGTTCAAATGTGGGTTTACTGCTTTTCTGAAGATCTTGAGTGTATTTGTGGAGGAATGATAACTAGAAACTGGTACAATTTAGGAGTGTTGGGGGGAAAAAAGGAGCACAGAATTAGAATGATGCTTCTACCAACCACCTGTGTAAGCAATTATAATGCAAAGTGCATCTGAAGCAATTTAAATCCTTTAGTTGAAGTTATGTACTCTCTAGTTAGAATTACTGAAGTAACATTTGGTATGATTTTTACCCCAAATAAAATCCAGTTTGAATCAGAAGCTGGTGATGCCCTTTTACAAAATGTGATGGGTTTTTTTGATTAATTTTTTTCAATTTAATCATCACTGTTAATATTCATAAAATAAATGAATGAGTGAATGACTAAATTGTGCTTGTTAATAAAACAGAAGACAGCATAATTCTTAGCTATTCACTCTACAGACTTCATAGAGAAAATAAAGGTAATTTTACTGATCATCTCCATTTTCATTAGATATTCATATGTTAATATAAAGAATGTGTTGAAAGACCTATGGGAAGCACTGGCCAATTCTCTTTAAAGATAGTTTTTCTAAAAATATAAATGTATTAAATCCTTCTGAAAATGTTTGCATATGAAAATCATCAAATTTGCAAGTAAATTCATGTCCTGTGCATTTCTTACATTAAAATTTTATCTGAGCAGTGATAAATAAACACATCCAGGCTTAATGAACTTTGTTAAACTTCCCTGAAATGGCAATGCATTGGCTCAGTTACAGTTAAATCTGTGATCAGCCATTATGTTAATGAAATCATTAGAACTCTGTTCTTTGAAATGTTACTTGAAAAGCTGTTTCATAAAGCTCTTCACATTGTGAGAATATGACAAATCTTGTAAATATTCATCCTCAGACATAAAGGACTGTGAAGGAGATAATACAAGAGGTAGATATCAGAATTCTGTTTACTTCTGAAGGTCTGGGTCCAGAGCAGTATTAAACGGCCAGTAAAAACTTTTGGGATGATGTCATCACAAAGTTCAAATTAAACATAAACACATTTCCAAACGATATTTTTTTTTTTATTATTTTACACCAATGAGTGTTTGATTCCCTTCCAAAATAATCTCATGCTGACATCCTACATTCTGTCACCTAATTTCTTCCATTTTGTTTAGGAGTTTAATTATTATTTTGTTTATTTAAATACTTATTATTTAATTGTTGTTTTAAAACCCCCCAGAATTATGATGTCTTTCCAGTACAATGTGTATACTCCAATCTGTGTTTACTCTGTGTACAAAAATCATGACTGTTTTTCTTCAGAGGTAAAAAAAAATTGTACACAGAAATGTGTGTTTGGTTTTAACATTTTGACTTTACACCTCTGAATATTTGACTGCCATGTACAACTCCTTCACTTGCAGTAGGACTGAAAAATCTCTGATTTTGCAGTTAAAAACACAGTAGAACTCTTTCCCATTAAAGTAAAGTAAAAATAGCTGTAGACTTGAGATTTCAAAACTGAAAAAGTTACTTAATATTTTCAGCGTTTCCTTCTCCTTTACTCACCATTTTATGGTATGTACCTGTCCTTATTGGTTATTTTTGAGTCTTAGACAACTTCCTCTTGCTGGTAATTCAAACTCAACCAAGCACCAGAAAAGCACCAGAACTGTTCTGTTGAGGTCTCAGAGAAGACATGATGATACAGTATGGATGTACTCATCGTACCAAGGATCAGACTTGATTATTTTCCTTGAATTACAAAAATTCACATACCCTATATACGTAAGAACATAACATGTACTGTAGTGGTATGTACTTGTTAATTAAGTTGCTTTAAATTTGTTATTGAAAGAAGGCTGAAAAAATCTACGCAAGAAACTTGTTTTACAGCTGTGCTTTTTTTCCACCTCCACCCCGAGTAGTTTCTGAAAAAGGATGGCAGGAGTCATGACAATTTGTTGTGAGACAGTTTGTTCTCTCGAAAGTCTGGAGGTAATTATGACTTTGGAGGTCCACAATATCAGAAATGTTTTCTTAATCATCCTTAATCAGCATGCACAATCTGATCTTTGTCCATTACAGAGTCAATAAACCAGCTTCATACTATAACTTATCTTGATTTTCATTAAGTGAAATTGGAAGTTCAATCAACCATTAAGATTTTTGATTGCAATCCTTTTACTAATTTTACTTATACAGAATTCAGGGACCAAACAAATGTAAATACATGTTTATTAGATAGACTACAAGAATTTTAGTATTCCAGTCTCTCCTAGGTGCTCTTCAATTTTTCTTCATCAGTGTCTGAAGCATAGGGCCTTACACATACCTGACACACTGGTTTTTTTGTTTTCTCCAAAACCAGAGGGAATCTGCAACATTGCAAAGGAACCTGCATGGTGTGCTATGCCTGGTGTGTTTCTGCCCTTTGGTATTCTGTATATCAGGGTCTGCCCCACCAGGGCGTGTATGCTGTAGTTTATGATTTCAAGGGCATGAAGTTATCATGAAACTGGGCAAACCAGGGGGACTTTACATTTTTAAAGAAATTTTATCACTACATCTAAGAACATATCAATATTTCTACCTAGATTGTCTTTTTTTCTGTAAGCATTCTACTGTCTAATTAAAATGAGTGAGGACTGCATTTCCTTCACAGTTATGAAAACCAGGGCCCACATTTACAAGCTCAGAAAAGGATTTAAGAAATTAACTTTGACACTCGGACTGGCTTATTTGTTTATAGGTGGAAATGTGCAGGCTGAAAGTGTAACAGCAATTTAAAATGGTATGTACAGATAAGCAAGCCAAATTGTGATTATTATGAGATTCAACAATCTCAGCTCTGCAGTTTCTTCATTCTCTGTCGTTGTTTCAGGTGAGTAGGCAATGGCAAAATTTGACCCATTAGCTCACCCTTACTATAAAATCTATATCTGTATACCTAACATATGTGAGCTTACTTTTCCTAATGTCTCAGTACAGTATTGCATTAAGGCTAGGTACTCATAGGAATATAGAATAATTTGATATTGGCAGCAACACACTGTATGCAGCCAGCATAGCAGTGATGACTCAGGGCAACAGTCAATTAATACCGTAAATTATGCTTTTTAACATTGTAGTCATGCTGTCACATACTCCTCTGTACTTCTGTCAATGGTTGTCTTATGCTTCCAAATGCATGAACTGTTCTCTACTACAAAATTCACAGAAACCAATGAAAAACATGCTGGTGTCATTCATGGGATATAAACTCAATATAAAAATAAACCAGAACTAACATGCTTATCTTCTCGGGCTTTTTGTGGTTTTGTTTGTTCCTCCTTCCCCACCCCCCAAGCCCTTCTGGAGTAGCACAGAAACTGCAAAAGAAACAGAATTCCCTCAAAGCCTTCTGCATATTTAAACTATGAGATCCTCTTTTGCTCTGCAGCATTGGTCTGGAAAACCAAAACTTACAGTATCCTCAACTGATATTTTTTTCAGCACATAAGGTAAGATAGGGGAGAGATAAGTGTAGAGCTAACATGGTATAAGGCATGTCTGAGCAGAGACATACTGCTCATTTGTCTCAGAAAGATGCAATACCTACCTTCTTCTAATGTTTACCAGTGTGGTTGTAAAACCATGTTGAAATTACTATTGACTTCCACTACTGGCTTTAGCTAGTGCATAGTCAGGTCTAGCACCTACAACACTTCTGATGTTGATGAATCCACAGATTTTGGGGGTTTCTTACAGAAGCAATCCCCCAGTTTTCAAAGTTATGAATTTCCACTAGACAAAGGATGTACCACAGCAGCATTTTATTGCTGTGGTGTTTAGGCACCTCAGTTTAATTGAGCCATTGACCCACTTCTGAGACATGCAGAAACTTAATACTGATTGTTACTAAATCCATTTTTGCATTAATTACATCTGATAAATTATGGTTAGTTATTACCTGTTGAGTTCAACTGTGGACCCAATACTTGAGTGGAATTAGGTAGGTTTAGTCCTTGATTGTTGTAATTTGAGATCTTATCCCCAAAACATCACCATGTTTCATGAAAATTGGACAGAGAAGTAGGAGTTTGACTCCTTTTTCAGAGCATAAGCTACCAATTATTTTTTCCGTAAGTAAAGTAGCACAATGAAAAAAAACCTCAGGAAATACTCTCAGGCTGCTACTCTGGCTCATTAGGGTAAGTTGCTGGTCTCGAAATAAGAAAGCCTGAGCTTAGCTCCTTTTCCTGTTAACAGCCACTATGATGATCTCAAATAAATGTCTCTGTCATTTAGTTTTAATGTCTGTTAAGTATAGCTAATGATCTTCACCCCCTTCATCAGAGTGGACTGATAAACACATGTGAGAGAGTCTACACCGTAGAGCAATATAATTTTTTTATTTCAAAGAAGTTATGTATCCAAGGACCAAAAATGACAACCAACAAAGAGTTAAATGGGGAGGAAAAGAAAACCCTCTTTTCCTGGATCTTTGCACAAATTGTCTCTCTGTGATCATGTCCTGTTGAAGTCAAAGGCAAAATTCTTATGGACCACAAGGGAACTAGGATTTGTCTCATGGTTTTTAACATAACAGGAGAGTTCACAGACGCAACCTAATACTAAAGTCTAAAGCTCTAGTGAAACTAGAAGAGCAGCCTACAGCTACTCTTGTTTAAAGAAAAAAGTAGGGGAAGGAAAAAAAAAGACAAAAGAAGAATGACAAGGAAAGAGATATACTCAGAATGGACAAAGGAGGGTGCCCCAAAGATCCTGCTCAAAAGAATCAGGCTGTGCACAATACAGCTATAAATTGCTAAAAGACAGGCTTTCTTGTGAGATGTCTTGTAGTTGCCACTTCTTACTGAGCTGGAAATACCCTAAGGACAGCCTTTCATCTGTTGAAGCATTTTGTCATTTCTGTACCTGCAAGTCAGAGTGGCAAATATACAGCAGTAAAGCAATCATTACAGATTCACAGTAATAACAATAAAGATAGTAATATTGAAGAATTCCTGTAGCAAAGCTCTCTTTGGATGACCAACTCACATTGGGCACTGTAACCCCCTAAAGAAATTGCAAATGTTGTAGTGCTGTATTCTATTTTCACCGAACTTTGTGTCTCAGAAAGTCCCAGGCCATAGGACAAGGCCGTTAGCTGAAGGCTTGCTTTTTAATATGACATCTTTTTCCTTTAATCTAAATTTCCAAATTCGGCTCAAAGAATGCTTCCAGGGGTGTAGGCAATAGAGACGTCCTCTTTCTATTTATACAGAGAAAAGATTAGTACTCGGGTTGACTCGTATAACGCAGCCCTTCTAGCGAAGCAAGGTTAATAATGTGCCTTTCCA
Source organism: Corapipo altera (assembly GCF_003945725.1). Classification (NCBI taxonomy): domain Eukaryota; kingdom Metazoa; phylum Chordata; class Aves; order Passeriformes; family Pipridae; genus Corapipo; species Corapipo altera. Next base: position 9,584,266 of record NW_020884888.1, read on the forward strand.
TCAGTCAGTAGAAATAAAAGACACAAAGACCAAGCATCAGTTAGAGATGTGATAGGGAGTGTGCTAGCATTCTCTTCTGGGCTGTTGCCCAGGTCTTCAGGTAGCTCTTGTGTACGTGGAAGAGTAGGTGGGACCATAACCCCACATCTTGTCCCACACCAGGCAATGCACATCAATTGTTTCTCAGTTTAAGAACAGTAAATAGAAAAAGAGTTAACACCCACATCTTACAGCAGGGAAAAAGCTTGAGAATCTAGTGTTTGCTGAGGCCATATGGAAAAATTTGGGGAGAGTTGGAAATCCAAAAATATGAAGGCTGTTGTCAGGCCAGCTACATTGCCAGTCTGCATCTGGTTTATTCTGATGTCTCATGGACTACAGCTTAGAGAGGAGTCAATGGACTATTTGAAAGGGATCCATGAAAGATACCTGAGCAGTAGTATGCTTCAAATAAAATGTTTCCAAGAGCATGATCTTTGCGCAGCTGGAACAGCTGTGTGAAAAACAAAGTCTCGAGTTTCTATAAGTTTCAAATAATAGTTTATCATATGGTAAAAGCAAGCAACCGGCTGGGTGACAGAAATGGGACCAATTTCCCAAATCTACACACCCTTACTACAGGGTATATTTAGTATTTATCTTAGCTACTTCATGCATATTAATTACATCATATACATATACATTCTACAGGTTTTTGTTAAGTATTTAATATATGGGTTTTCTTACAGCTAAAGCTAAAAGGGTTATCTCTACAACCAGTCATAATTCATGTATTCTTGGACGAACAGGCGCCTAAAGATTTAAAGTTCTACTATATTTCATTATTAGGATAGTAAGGAGGTTTTAGGCCTCTTGACCTTGTGAGGGTTTGTTTTATTTCTTTATGGGGGTGTAATTAAGTTTTACAATCTGTTTGTTTTATTTTGATGTAATCACCCATTTGTTTCACGAATCACGATTATTTATATATCACAGCTGTATTACTTGAAAGCCGAATTAAAATTATGTAGCACATTTTAAAAAATTCAGGCCAAATAGGCTTTGCAACACACACTCATGAAGGTGTGTAGTTTATTGTAATTCAAATAATTACAGTAAGAATTTCCAAATCCTTTGGCACAGTATAAACACCCATAGCATATAAAGCAGGAATATCTAAATTATATTCTGCGTCCACTGTATGTTTCTGCCTATTAGGAGGTAGTTTTATATAGAACAAGTGTATAATTTCAGATCATTTTTGACTCATGAGAACATTGCAGACCTTTTGACTAATGTAAGTGGCTATTTTTATTTGATCCAAAAGTAGGTAGATAATAAACACTATGATACCACAAGCCATAGAGACTAGTAAAGGAGATACTTTGTCAGCATGTAGAATCTAAAGTGAAGCCATGAGTTTATTTATATGCTTGGACTTTTCCTTCAGATCAACTCAGTCATTCCTGGGCTAGGAAAATTTGACCCTGAAGATAAATATAAGATTGTCCACAAGCTGGGCTTTGTGTGTGTGTGTGTGTGTGTGTGTAGGGTTGGTTAGTTGGTTGGTTTTGTTTTTGGTTTTGTTTTTGTTTTTTTTTTTTCATTTCAAATACTTTTGTCTTTCTTTCCAACCCACCTTTATTTCACAGGTCCTGCTTTTATGATGGTCAAAGAATGGTGTACAGGTTTCCTTACTTTTTATGGGATAGACAAAATAGGAGGCTGAGAAATATCACTGTTTTTCTAATGTCATTGTACTGACCTCTTTCACAGTAAGAATTAGTAGCCTGAGAGAAACTAATGCTGTTTTTAGCCAAATGCCCAAGGACTCTCATTTAATACATACTTTATTCTTAGTTTTGCTTAATCAACAACAATTTAATGGTAACAAGGTATAAAATTAATTTTTAGTGTAATATATATCTATATAGTACAACAATTTACACAACTAAAGGTCCCAGTTTTTGAGATTGGAGAGTAACTTTCCATTCTCCTTTGTGAGGATAGTTCTAACCAGTAATCAGAGGCATGATCAGAAGTGGGGGACTGGGATAGTCATAGTTTGCCTTTTTCTCCACTCCTTCCTATTCTTTTCTTGTCAAATTGCTCACCTTAGTACATTAGGTTCACTTAACTCTTAACATTTTTTTCACAGGAGAGAGAAAATAGCTAAGATTTTCTCAAGAAGGTCAGTTTTCTGACGTAGTAATTTTTTTGTAATGATATCAGCTTTTGTATCTGTGCATGTGTAAGAGATAATGGATGAGAGAAAGTTCCAAGAAACTCTATTTCATTATACAGTGGTATAAATGTATGTTTTCACTACTCCCCAAAATAGACTTTCAGCATATTCTCTTTAAAGCTTTGACTTGAAGATCAATTCAGTAATGTTAATTTGCTTAAGATTTTTTTTTCAGAGGAGACACATGGAGTAACTTACCCACATGGTACATTTATGGACTTAATTTTTGTTTACCAGCTCTTTTAAAGGTTTTCTTTGGTGATGGTGGTAGTGAAAGATCCAGACATCATCCAAACTCTACTGCAGATCCAAAAGGGATTGTAACGCATTTTGGAGTCAGCACTTTGAGTATGTTCTATTCATTTGTGGACTAAATTTAAAAAACAAAATATACTTTCTAGTTTAAATCTGCTAGTGTTTGCAAAGGTATTTTTAAGTCTCTATCCACCATTAAACACACGCTTAAGTCCTGTTTAAGTCAGTCTGCCTAGGTAAGTATGTCTTGCTGAAGAAGCATGTAATTATATCATGGTCAAAGTCAGGATAAGTACATGCAATTTGTGACAAACATTTTTAAGTCTACTGACTTTTTTTTTTTCACTTCCCAAGGAGCACTAATGCAAGTAGATGGAAGAATGTTTTCATCACTACTTCTTTGAGTCACCCCCAATGGTGATATTGATATTAAACTTTTTTTTAAATTTTAATGACTAATTTTGGGTTTGTAAATGTACTTAAAAGTACTTCTAAAGTAGCCAAATAAGCATCAATCACCTATTCCACTTGGGATTCAGGAAGGAGGCTTTAAGGCTTTTACAATCACTCAAAAACAATGCAGTTCTCCTACCACTGTTAATATTTCACACAGTTGGGTCAGCAATTATGGTTGCAAAGAGCATTGAATTATGGATCCGTACTTTTCAAACAATAAGATAATTTTTTGAAATGGTTGCCCACATGACTCCAGAGGGGGGTATGTTTAATCAATTTTCCACAAGTGAGTTAATGGGTGAAGGGCACAACTGTAATGCTAAACATTCAAAGACTAGGTAGCCTCTTAATGGCACCAATTGTCCATGCAAATTTTGACGCCTTGAATTCTCAAGAATAGGGTCATTCAGAAGAAAAGAGAAAATTGGAAAATTGGATACCTCATGAAGCAAACACAGAATATAATACTACAAAGATAGAAGATGCAATGAAGAACACCAGTATTTGTGACCTGTGATTACTGGAGTGTAAATTAAACAATGAAATGAGCTATTTTGCCCTCCCACCAAAGAAGGCCTTCAATACACAGATGATCATATCTGGATAACAGTCACTTCTGGCAGGTACCTTTTGACATTAAATGATGTGGAAAATTTTGGTTCTCAAATGCCCTACATAAAGAAAACCAGAATAAAAGTAATTTAGAAGCATGATTGATTCCAAAATACATATTGCAAAGAGAGTATTTGGAGACCAGTTGAAAAACCACAGGGGCCCATGACAGAGGATGCTGTGAAATCTGCAGTCTAATTCTCAGGAAATCAGAGAAAAAAATAAAATTTTGTGTTTAGGAAAGTATTCCACAAACATTTACCAAAACCTGTGAAGTTTTTGTGGGATAGGAAATTGGTAGACAGCTAAATAGCTGGTATCTTTGTGCTAGTGAGTTTTTGGTATGGACATAAAAATTTTTGGCAAATAAGGGTGTCTTTCCAGTAAAGTCTTTGGAAATTTATACTCACTAAAGTATCTATGGTGTTGGTCTTAGGTGTCAGTATATTTGTTGATTCAACCAGGTTGATTATTTGTTAGTGACATTGATCTACTCTAAGCTGTGTGTCCCTGTAGGCTGCGCAAGGTCACTGGAGAGAATTTGGCTTCACTGAGAGAGTATTCCTTTCACAGTCCTTTGGTATGAATGGAAATCTGCAGTCTACCAGGTTTCTTTTGCATCTGCAGTACAATTCTTTCATCCTAGGTAACACTTAAAAGCCAAAGTTATTTTTTTCACAGATACTGACATGAAACTAACTGTCTTACCTTAAAATGTTTTGCTAAAGAAATTGCCTTAAAATTTCAATAAATTAATAGTATTAAAAACTTAGGAAGAGCAGATTGCTCGTAGAAGTTAGCAATAGTTTTGCAAGAAATGTCAAATAAAACACGGCCATTTTCATGACAACTTTCAGAGAAAAAAAATCCATGTGATAGCACTGGAGAAGATACGTGAGAATGTGTGTCTATGTGTACATATGTATAATTGTAAATACTCACCAACCACATTAAGAAAATACACTTTTGTTGATAGTTGGAGTCATTTCACACACATGTACAGTCAGATTAGGTGGAAGAGGTGAGATTAGCCCTTTTCTACTTTCCCAGTTGTAGAGTGTTTCAAGAACCAGAGCTGCTGCCAGTATAATTTAGACAGGCCAGGTTGCTGTGCTGTGCTGTTACAGATGCTTTTCCTGGGTTGCCTGTGGGTAGTTCTGCAACCTGCAGATGTCAAGGGTATTTGAAGCAGCCATAGAGTTGCATACCATCATTTCCCACTGTGCAAAATAGGCTGGAGCTTATAAGGAAAGACCTTCAGTTTGGCTGTCTCTGGTTGACATGGGTTTTGATAGCCCTGGAAAAATACACTTGAATTTGCAAGTATGTCTGTATGCAGATGAGCATATTGGGAATTTCTTTCTCCTCCTTCTCTCTAGTTCATTACAACCTTCTACATTTTATAACAAACCCTTCTCATGGCATCAGGGATTTACTAGATTGCAGAGGAACACTGTTTGGTTTCATTCCCAATGTGGCAATGTAAAATGCACATTAGAGCATCCTCACTGGTTAAATAACTACACTTGTCATGTGGGTCTCAGGGTAAGAGATGTGAGATGTGGGGCCATTGCCAGGATGCACCCCTAAGCAGAGCCAGTGTGCAGGCGTAACTCTCCTACTAAATGCACCTTATCAGTTCTGTAGAGTAGGAAACAGGTCATTCTGGTAACGTACTTTAACACTGTGTGTTAAAATATTGAAAAATTATATTGAAAAATATAATTGTGAAATATGAAATATTTTAACACGCAGTGTTAAAATATTTCATATTTCATAACCAAACTTCTCTGACACACATTTTTCAATATCAAAAATAAATGTACTTTTTTTTTCTTGACTGCTGTGTTCAGATACTGAGAACAAAAATGAACATTAACTTGTATACTTCCATCAAAACAAGTTATTTTATACCTAATTTTTCATGGAAAGCAAAATAAAATATTGTTTAGATATAGTATGTTGTTTGGTTTTTTACTTTTCCTGTTTTCACAATCTAAGTACTGTTAGTGAAAATCTGGATGAACTTCAAAGTCGGGAAGACTGTAAAATTCACTGTGATAAATTATATGTTGTGGCCACAGAGAAATTTATTGTGGGAAATAGAAATACATAGGTACTTTTTTGTCAACAATTTGTGTGTTTGTAGGTATGTGAGCATATTTCTGGTGTTTATCTCATTGATAATCTGCAATCATTAATCAATCTGTACACATTTTTAGTTGGATAATTATTATTGGCATATTAATTTTCTGTCACTCTTGACTCAAGGTACACTTTATAAAGTACTCTAAGGAAACTTAGTCTGCAAACTACACTGAAATTCTGCAGGGTGTGGGCACCTACCTGGTTTTGGGAGCACTGAAAAAATATGTGACATAGATCTATGTTCACTTTAACATAACGTGTAGATACAGAAGAAATTCCAGTGCCAATGAATGAAAAGGGTTATGTCAGTTTAGAACAATTTTACCGTGTGGAAACCCTATGCAAGGGAGTAGTATGCAATGTAACCACATTCACTGCACTATTCTATTAGGGAGAAAAAGTTCACTGCTATGACATCTGAAGAAGACCACAAAGATCCCTTCCTGATGACTGTAATGAGAACAGGTTACATTACTACTAAGTTCCACATTCTCATTACAAGCTTTTTAATGAGAAGGGATTAATTTTCTGCCATTTTCCATTCTCATTACTACTGAGTCAAAGGAATGAGATATCAGAAGTTTAATGTCTAATTTATATTCAATGAATCTTGGTAGTGTGCTGCACTCTTTTGACCTTTTCAATATTTTATACTTTGGTTGGATGGTCACTTGACTTCTGAATTGTTTATAGTCTTATTATAGTAATTTTTAGAAGAAAAAGTGGACTGGTTACCCAATCAAAACAGAAAAATAACAGAAAAGTCAATTTAATATCATACACATGTTTCAGTTCAAGAATATAAATAACATTAATCTTTGGACATCTTCTTTCTGTCAAAACTACAAGAAAGAAAATGACACTTTAGTTCAAATTTTCTCTGAAGTGTATACTTTAAAAAATTTATACAGAAATGAACCTTCTTATTTGTTAGTTTATTTCAGATATATATATATGTCCAAAGATACCAAAAAAACCCTACATCCTACAAAGAACTGTATCTGAAAATATGATGCCTAGTTGTTTAAAGTTGATTGGTTACAAATTTATGGCTAAAATATAACTTGACATGACTTAATTTGAAATCACTTGCAAAAGTGATGAAATTCAACATTTCTGGTAGAAAAACTTTCAGAAAGAAAGAGTTAGTTAAAAAATAAAAATCCGTTCGATTTTTTTTTGTGTGTGAAGCTTTCTATCTATTTGTTTTAATTAACACAACTTGTTTACAGAGATCAGATAATTATTCTTTTGAACCTGACTAAATAATTAACTTATGTCAAACAAATACCACTTCATTACTGGAAAGAAATATAATTGATGTTCTGTAACCCTCTATATAATAAACATACTATTCATTCCTTAACTATTAATTCTCAAAACTCATGTTCAACAGTCAGTAACAATTAATTTACCATACAATACGTGTGTTATTAAATGTAAATTAAATCCAATTTGAGACCCATCGTTTAAAGCATTTCTCAGAATGTCATTCCTGGACTCCCCCAAAAGAAACATCATTTAATACAGTTTGTGAGGCCAGAGGGAGGAATAACAGTTTGGGTAATGAGGGCACTATCAGACCTGTGCCATTTTAACTGAAAGGAAAATTAATATATGAGATCCTTGCAAGACAGATTAGTAAGAAGAAAGTGACAAAAGTAATAATGGGAATACTGAAGGGATTCTTCACCTTAAATGAGCCCAGGCAAATACGTTTTTAGCCTCAATGATATCAAACTGAAAAGAAAGAATTAAAAGATATGTGCCTACTTCAGTAAAAGCAAACCAGAAGTCATTACAACAGACTGTGCCGAAGTAAGTCACCATTCCAAATAATACATGATTATATCCCTCATGCATAAAACCAGTGAAGCTTTAGGGATCAGAAAGTTAATTCAAATTCCAGAAAAGTAACTTGGTTACTATGCAAGTATCCCAGTAGTAAAAAAATGTTTTCTACCAAATATTATGAAAGAACTTCAGATGGAGATTATGTAGGATAGAGCATCTGAAAGCAAAAATTTGTTGAGCAGGTGGTAAAACAATTAGAAAAATAGTTCTGAGTGATACTCAGAACACTCAGAATTTGTGTTTTGCTAAAGCTTGGCAACAAATTTCAGAACAAGAGAGCTGACTTTCTTTCAAGGTTCTTTGCCTTGCCATCATAGAAAACTCTTATCATTAAACTGAAGTGATGCTTTCAATAGATTACATGAGGTTGCTTCAGGATATAGTACGCACCATAAATTAAATGGAAAATTTTTTAACCTGATCCTTACGTATGATTACTATAGGTTAATAAAATGGAACAAACTATAGATATTCTTGTTCTGAAAAATCCTATGTATTCAGAACGTGACAATCACAACATACTCTCTGTTTTTACATTTTCTCTCATAAAGTTGGTGCTGTATCAGCAACTTTATTTCTCTGACCTGATCTCTTTGTTAACTCTACAAGACAAGGCTGAGCAATATATGGTTACTATATGAGAACAAATACCTTTTGAGAGTATGGTTGTATTTTAAGACATTCTTTTAATTGACAAAGTATGCAGCAAAGGGTGAAGACTCAACAACTAATTATCTAGGGTAACTGGGAATTTTCTGAAGGGACATAACTGTATATGTGGCATTTTTTCAGTCCATTAATTATGGTCCTCGGCACAGGTGCATTAAATTTATGCCTGGTTAACCACTTGGTTTGATATGTCACATCATACTTAGCAGCATCAATAATGTATGTATATATATATACATATATATAATGTATGTAGACATTTATAAACACCATATATAACTACTATACTTAGAGTCATCAAATCAAAGAAACATTTAACTTGGAAAAGACCTTTAAGATCATCAAGTCCAATAGCAGATAAATATATGATGAAATTAATCTTATATTTTATTAAAAATTAAACATTGTACAGAAGTAGCTACATGAAAAAACAACCAAAACCAAAAAAACCTAAAAAAACCCCCTAACTCTTTCTTTTCATTCTGTTGACTATCATACTCATGCTTTGCTGGTTTTCTTCTGATACTTCCACTTCCTTGTGATGACAATTATAGTTAAAGACTCCTTGGGCCTTGCAAGCATATCCAATACATTTCTGAGGAGTCTGAGCCAGCTAAGAGTCCCAAGATCCATTTCCAGAAATGAATTAGGCATTTGGGTCAATAACTCTCAGGGCAGTCTTCCAATCACAGATACATGAACCAACTTTAAAGTGACTAGCTCAGGTACTGGTAGTTTTTAATTGTGGCACCACTGAGTTTACTGCCTTCTGTATAAAGTCCCGTGTTCCTCTGAGAATTTGAGTTTACAAACATCTCTTTTGGAACTTGGGCCCAGCTCGGGCTTCTAAATCACTTATATATCTTCATGGATTTTATTTTTTATCCCTAGGCAATTTACTTTTTCTGTTGTGCGGTTGTGGGGCATCAATAATACATTTTGTATGGAGGCTTTCTGTTCATGGAATTTTTCAGACCAATTATACAGCATCATGGGGTGAACACATCTGCTGCTACTTTCTGGAGGAGAAGAATGTAAAAGAGTTAACTGAAGACTCGCCAAGGACTCTAGTAAGCTCTCCATGAACATATTTGTTGCTTCATACTTTTGTACCATACTGTGAAAGTTAGGAAAATAGAATAAACTTGTTCTTTACCTCTCAGCTAGATCCTTATCCTCTGGTGCCAGTCTATTTTGCACAGTATTTTTTTAGCTTCTGTGGAGGTCAAGGATGAAGTGGTTTTTTTGACCAAAACTAATTCAGTATTCAGTTGGTCTCCAGTGATCAGAAGGTAGCATACAAAGTAGGAAGTAAAGTACATTCCTTTAGGTATTTCTGGGGAATATACACCTGTCATTGAACTGCCTGATTTGAAGATTTCATCTTTATTGCACATAAAAGCACACCTTGGTAATTTATTTATTTTTTTTTATTATTTTACTTTTGGGCAGTAAATAGGTTAGCTCATATTACAAGGAAGATGCAATGCCATAAGAAAGAATGAGAGAACAAATGAAAATTAACAGCTCTTGAAAGTCTGAAAAATAAAGTTCTGATGAACTCTTAAAGGACAGACTCTTTCTACTACTATCAGTTGACCCAGCACAGCACTCAGAATTCCAGAATCAGAATACTCTTGTTTGGAAGAGACACACAAAGATCATCAAAGTCCAACTTCTAGCCTTGTACAGAACAGTCCCAAGAGTCTCACCATGTGCCTGAGAGCTTCTGGAACTCTGTCAGATTTATTGCTGTGATCGCTTCCTTGGGGAGCCTGTTCGAGTGCCCAGTGATCATCTGGATGAAGAACCTCTTTCTGATATCCAGCCTAAACCTCCCCTGATAAAACTTCAGGTCATTCACTCTGGTCCTGTTACTGAACACCAGATAGAAGAGATCAGTATCTGCCCCTCCTCTTCCCCTCAGAAGGAAGTCGTAGACTGCAATAAGGTCTCCCCTCAATCTCCTCTTCTCCAGGCTGAACAGACCAATGACTTCAGCTGCTCCTCATACGACTTCCCCTCCGGGCCCTTCACCATCTTCATTACCCTCCTTATATTGTGGTGCCCAAACCTGGACTCAATGTTCAAGGTAAAACCACACCAGTGCAGGGCAGAGCAGGACAATCCACTCCCTCAACCATCTGGTGATGCTTTGCCTGATCCCCCCCAGGACATAGTTGGCCCTCCTGGCTGCCAGGGCACTGCTGACTCATATTCAATCAGGACCCCCAGGTCCCTTTCCATGGAACTGCTTTCCATCATCTCATTTCCCAGTCTGTACATACATCTAGGGCTACCCTGTCCGAGACGCAGAATCCAGCACTTGCTCTTGTTAAACTTCACACTCTTACTCTATAGCTGAATCAAAATTTCCACGTTTTTTTTCAGCAGCAAGCTACCTCAGAAAGCTTAGCTCTGTAGACCCAGGTACAACTCTGATCTGCTTTCAGTTACTGATTTTTACAATGTCCTTTGTATCTTTTACCTGCTCCATTTGACACACTCTTCAATATGGAGAAAAAAAATTCAAAACTTTTTTTTACCTATGACCCCTAAGTTAACCTTCACCCCACAAAAACAAACAAAACAAACCCCACAATAACCCAGGCAACCAACCAACCAACCAACCAACCAAAACAACAACAACAACAACAACAACAAAACAACAAAAAGCAAACAAAGAAACCCTAGCAAACAAACAACCCAGTTCCAGAATGGCAAAGCTGGAATTCATTAGCATTAATGATATAAAATTTTTCTTGCATCTCCATCTTCTTTTATTGGACTTTTGCCCACATCTTCTGCCAACTCTGCTTTCATAAACTCCTATTTTCTGGAATAAATAGAATGTGTGAACTTCAGCTTTTAATTTTTAAAAGTAAATTTCCCCCTTTCATTTATTTTTTTTTTTTTTTTGAGAGCAACTCCAGAACATGACCTAGTGCTTTGAAAAGACAGATAACAGAAATTTGATAATAATCTCTGCTTTAAAAATCTAATTCTTCTTTTTCACCAAAGTTACAATTTTTGGCTGTGTAATTTCTTGGACAATGAAATTTATTATTTTTTAAACTCTTTTTGTAATGTGTAATTTCACCTTTTTTTCTCCACTTGTCCATTGTGCCCATTATGGCTTTTAGAATAGCATGTCATTTTAGAATAGCCCTGTCATTTTCATCAACCTTTCAAAGTAGTTGACATCCTAAGTGGCAGGAGGTATATTAAAAAATGGGGCAGATAGACCAGCTGTTATCTTATGTTAGGGAAAATATATTTTCTCCATCTTAATTCTGCTGAGTCACGTTTTGTTAGAACATCAATTTTAATGAAGGTTTTGTCTTTCGACCTGACTGTTCTTACCGCTCTTGCATTTTTTTCTAAGTATTACTTGTAAGTATATACTCCTCCTCCTCCTTGTCCTTGAGAAATATCTTGTCTTTACATTGTGGCTATGGTACTTCTGCAATGTCTCATGCAAAGTTCTGCTCTGGAACTCCTCTGTTCCGGTATCGTCTTTCGAGAACTGGTTTCTAGGTATACTATAACTCCTAAAGAGCTCTAAGGTTTTCTTGAAATTTCCATGATGAATCAGTTTGTGACTCAGGTGGAAAAAAAATAATCAAACTTATACAAACTGAAAAAGTTGTGGGTTCTTTCAATGTTGTCTTTGAAAGGAAACAGATAAAGAAGGAGAGAAGGGATTGCCTTCATTAACTAGACACTTGGGTTTAAATTATTTCTTTCAAGTAGGTATACTTTTCCAATCAGTTGCATTTTATATAAAGTGAGATAGGTGAATTACATCCATAGAAATAACTTCTCACACATTTTTCAAATAAACAGAGAACAAGGAATCTCAGAGGATAAGTGAATGATTCTCTTGCAACTGGCTTTTGTAATGACAGCAACAAGATATTAAAGATTTGTCACACTGCAAATTATTCATTTGAGATTAGCATTGGTCCCTCAGTGTTGTATGATCTGAAAATGTGCATGTCCAATCAATTATTTTCACACAAATACAAAATTAAATTTACACAAGCTATCTAGTCATTCACATGCCTAGTAATAAGCCTGGGTCTTTGATACTTATATAGACATTTAACAACTTTCAGTGTTGTAAGATTTTCTGTCCTCAGTTCCAGTTCTGATATTTTTGTGCATGGAAAGTAATGTTAGGTATGTAGACAAGCTCTTGAATAAGCTCTGGGTTATTAATGTGAGATGAGATGCCAGAGAAAAGACTGAACTTTTGGTGTGTGCAAACAGAGTAGGGGAGGGAGCATTAGTTCTGATGTACAAGGTAAACTAGAAGCAATATCGGGCAGAGCTTGGTAAAAGATTAGGGTTCCTATCTTTACTGGAAGGACTTTAGGACTACTAGTTGCTGCAGGAGCATCATGTTTTGTGCCTTTCTCTCTTGCCACATGGACAAAGAGAGCTATACATTCTGTTCAAAATTAAGCAGTGCTTCATTGCTACACTGAGAGTTATAGCCTCAGGAAAAGGTTTGGAATATTCAGGTTCAGCACACTGTTGTGTCCCAATACTTCTTTTCCATGGGAGCATTAAGTAATCTCCTGTCCTCATCACCATGCCCCATCGACTCTACAAATATATTAAAAGGATGATCTTGCCTTTGGCTGCCAAACAAGGAGATGCATGCTAGTTTGAAAACAAACATCAAACAGTAAAATTTTCCAGAGGACAGAAATTCTGTTTTCTACACAGCTGTGACACCTCCTCAAGTAAGCTGTCTTGGGAGCATGCTATGGTTGGTTCATGTAACATCTTCCTTACCTGAAATAGTATTTGTCAAAGATGAAAGTCTTCCAAGATTTATCTTTCTTCTTTCCCATATTTAAAACTATTCATCACTATAAAATCATGTACTTTTCAGTGTCTGAATAATATCCAGATTCACCATCATTAGAATAATGACTCTGAAAGAAAAAATGAAAGGGAACAAGTAATTGCTTATCTTCAGAAGACCTGGATAAAGGAGTAGAGAGCATGTGGAAATGTTAGGAGAATGATGAACTAGGAATACATACCAAGAAAAAAACAGACAGTAGAGATGGGTTAAAAGGAGATTAAGTATTTAAGATGCAAGGAGATGAGGAAGACATCCAGAATAAAAGAAGTGTTCCACTGACTCGGTGTAACTGCACTTGGGGGCTTCTTCACTCTTCGAGGAGTACAAAGCACCCTTGAATATAAATTATATAAGAAGTTTCAGAGGCCAGCTTGTCTCATGCTGAAGGTGACTGTTCACCTATTAATTTTCATTTAAAAACGTGACTGTAATTATTGTATAAATAAGCTAGTCATGACTTTATACTTGGGTCTCTCACTGAAAAATTTAGGTGCTTACTTAGTTCTAAGTATACTTAAGCTCTGGATAAAGCATAACCATCAGAAAAGCATAATAACTGAGTGCAGAAAAAGGCACACATGTAATCCAGTGTAAATGGTACACCACACAATTATTTTGTATTCAAAGACCATGACTGATATTTGACTTGAAGGAATATGAGAAAGTTAGTACGTTGCTGAATAGTCCCCATTCCACTTGCATTCCTACAGCTTTTACACTTGAAAACAATTCCAGACAGAACCAACAGAATTCAAAACAATTAGAAAACACATTAGGATATGTTCAAAGCAAAGCATTCAGTAATGTCTTCATAGAAAGATCATTGTCCACTCTAAGTTTTGGAAAAAGAGGTCTAAATTTCAAAAGAAAAGGATTCAGAGAATTATTTGATGATATATAGTTTTTTTCATCATATCAGCAAAGATCGATTGGACAGAAACACTGGGAAAGTAACACTCTGATCCAAATATTTTTGGGATCTGATTATATTTGGGGCTTGTAACTCACATTAGAGTTCTTGTAGAAGCAGCTTTTTAAGTGAGGCATCAGTCCCCCTTGCAGGAATCTTGTCTGAGATTAATTAGCTGAGACAGCTGAGTGAAGAAGGCATTGAAGAGCTCTTTGTGACCTGTGATTCTAAAGTAATTTAAATCAAATATATCCTCAGATACACATTCAAGCAGCCATAAAGTTACCTTAAGTTGAAGGAGCTGTCACATCTCAAGGACAAACAGCGTCATCTGTATTTGATTCCTACAGTATCATTTAACTACCATGAAAGAGTGACACAGGAATTGATTCTACATTTGAAAACTCCTTCTTCTAAATGACATTTAAGAACAGAGATCTTCATGTCACTTCACCCCAGCATAGATCAAGGCAGGGTCAGCACCATTAGAAAAATTTCCAGTTGCTTCTTTTCACTGATTACGAAATACCACAAACATAAAGCAAAATCTCAATCTCATAAAATGTATCTAATGATTTATTTTCTCTGTTTCTCTGTATTTCTTTGATAACTCCAAGAAAATATGATCTATTAATTGCAAAATCGAAATATTTTTTAGCGAACTACTGCAATTGAATGCTGCAGATTTTTAAAACTATTGCAAACTGGATCTAGATCTAGACTTAGATCTGGAAATGGATCTAAGGGTATTTTAGTCCTTTCATCATCACACTGTGTGTAGTGTTAACTGTTTCAGTCTTCACCCAGCAAATTGACATTATTTGCTCCAAAATGCAATCCAGTGATGAGAACGCTTTAGCTGGTCTGCTTCTAAACTTAGGGGTGATGACAAATAAGCTTTCCAAAACTATTGACAAGCTTGTAGGTTATCCATTTACTTTATCTGTATTTTAAAAGCTGTGTCATGAGGAATCAACTCATCAAATTCATTTCCGGTTGCAAGGTGATGGTTCATTGACAATACCTGGTTAACTTCACAGTCTGGTTTTCTGAAAGATACAAGGCTTCTCAAGAGAATAAAATACAGTGTTCTTGGAGAAAAAAGCAGAATAAATCAGTCAAATGATACCACGCTTCTCTACTTTTGTATTCCAGGGAATACTGAATTAAGCTTCTATGCTCCTTAAATTGCAGTTTTCACAAAGACAGTTTGGAATCAGTAAATATCTAAATGTCAGAACCAGCTTATTCAAGTTTCCTTTTTGGTATTCACCTCAACATCATCCACATTATGCATTTAGAAGTGAGTCTGATTGCTGCATTCTGAACTGTTTCTTTTTTCTGCACCTTCCCAGATTTTGTTCTCTGCATTACTAGGCAAATGAAAAGCATACAGCTGTGTTGAATCAGAACTCAGATATCATCTGATTTTAACCTGAATGCTCCCCTTCATATATGCTGGCAACATCTAGTAGAGATGGAAACCTGACAAAGAAACAATGGTTAATCATAAAGAGTAATATTCCTCAATTCTTGTATAAATTGCTATCTTGCAGAAATGAGGTTCTAACATCAATGAATGTACTGCTTTGCCTGGTTAGTGGATTTCTTGATGTACAGTGATGCTCCATCTCCTATAAATCTCCTTATATATATTTTCTTCAAGCAAAAGAGACGTGAGTGTGATTACACCCCCTCTTCACACCACAAATATTAGGACCCCCGATAAAGGCCCTAATCGCCTCCTGACTGGAGGAAAAAGGGAAAAGAACCAGTCAATTTTCAGAGCACAGAGGGTATGGGACGAAGAAGAATGGTGGTTAAACCCAGATTTCCAATAAGGGAGCTTTAGTCTCTCAGGCAGATCTCACCTGACTTGCAGCAGGAAGTTGACCAAAACTAACTTGTCTGACTTGGAAACACAGTATGACAGAGAAAAAGGATATTAACCAGTGACTCAGATAATGTCTTAATGAGCAATTTGGAAGACTGCCTTTGCTGTGGATGCAACTATAGCCTGTGAATTTATCTTGCCATGGCATTTCCTGTGGGTCCGTTACCCATTGTCAGGTTCTTTTCTTCTCTGTCCCTTCAGATTTGAGAAGGAAGAGATCTTCAAGCCATATAAACTGTTCTTATTTCTGTCATTAACCAAACCTGTTTTGTGAAAAGCAGTCAGACAATTGTATAATGTGGGTAGTGTCAAGAAATGTGACTACATGGTGCCTTTACCCTGAAGGTCTGGGTACTACTGCTTTACATTAAGCTGTTAATGTAAAAAGTCTTTGGCCATCTTCAACACCAAATTAAAACCACCTTTCTTATTTCTCTTTCCTGGAGCTATGCAGAGAATATATTCTAAACTGTTACAAATTGTTGTCTCAGTTTAGAATTGGAACTAATATTTATCTTTGTAATGCTCCACAAATGGAAGCTGAATAATTAATTAGTAGACATCCCTTTTTTTGGTAATTTTTTTTGATGCCTTCAGGACAAATTTTCATTGATTTCTCAAAGTATTGTATTAAGGGAAGATATCAATGATAGTGAAAAAGAACAAAATGTAGAAGTAGAAAAATAATATAAGCCTATTTTGTACATACCAAAAAGTAATGTTTATAATGTCCTTAACATTATGGGAGAAAACAGAGCGGAGACATGAGTAAGACAAACATTGTTGTACTCACTGGCAAAAAAATTCCACACTGATGTGATGCTATAGAGTAATATCCATTTTGCACTCTATTCAGCCACATTTAACAATGTCTACTTGTGTTTGGACATCCTCAGAAAAACTTTTACTCCTTCAGAATACAGGTTTATTAGCAAAAGAAACAAACAAAAAAACCCACAAACAAACAAAAACCAAACCAAATCAACCAACCAAACAAAACCACAAACCCCCAAACAAATAAACCAAAAACCAAAACAAAACACCAAAACCATAAGAGATATGGAGATACGGAAGTATCTCTCACTTAAAGGTTTTTAAGTACTCACTGAATCTGGTGGTACCATTTGAGAGTATTTTTATGCCAAATCATAAAAATTTTTTCAAAGAGCTCAGCAATATTTTTGGACTCAACATCTAGGACTACATGAATAAATAGTCCCTGGGGATGTTGCTGGGCTCTTGAAGTTGTGATCTATCCTGCAGGAATGCTACCCAGCATATTAGGGGCTGATGTTGACTTGGATGCCCATAGACAATTCCTGTGTAAATTTCTCAAGTACCAGCAGGCTGTTTGTGTGCCACTGCTGTATTCTGCATGGCACTATGTTTTATTAGCAGAGGGGCTAGCTATCTGGCCATATTACTAATGATGGACTAGATTTTTGAAGTGCCTTATGAAATCTGGAGCAAAGCTTCCAAGAAACATCAAAGCATCTTAAAGCTGGTATTTTGCTAAACTGCTGGAACATATTTCCTTCAATCCAGAGCAATTTATGGTCTCCAATTTTTAATGTAGACAGGAATCTTAAACTGATTTTATAATGATAAAATTTGCTTTACTCACCATTCTAGGACTAAAAAAAAAATAGTTTCTCTCTACATTTTTCTTGAGGATGGGTGAATCCTCAACTGGTGTAGTTCAGCTGAACAAAATGTGTGTTTTAGCTTAAACGAAGTTTTTAGGGGGAAATTTCTCTCTCAGCTGGAGGTGCAAATGGGTATTGGCCACGGGTTGTTCCTGCTGTCAATGATAATGGGAAACTTGATAGTAGATGACAGGAACAATTTGTTAAGAGCTCCAGTTAACTCCTCTCACAGTTTAAAAATATCTAATGGGATTGGTTGCTAGATGAACTGGCAGTTCTGAAGAACAGATGGGATTGAAAAATCAGGGCTTCATAAAGCATACCAGAGGTGGGGCTAGATCTTGTTTTGAGCCACTTTTGAGGCTCTTTGGAGCCTCTTGAGTGTGAGTGGGAATTGTTTCCCCAATCTGGGATGGTTTATGACAATGTAAAATTTCTATGCATACACAGCCAACTCTCAACCCCCCACCTGCAGTATGCTCATGGTTTCTGCAGGAACATGTGTCATCACATACAACATGATTGCTGATATAGTGGGAGGTGGTATTAGAAAACAGTTTGCTGTTACATTCTTGTGTATTAGCAAAATACATCAAAGCTGTATGAGAATTTTTACTTAGTTTTGAAGTGCTTTAAGAGATTTCTTGCTAATAATTAGCATAGTAAAGAAAAGCTGGCTTCAATCTCTCATGAGGGTCAAATTAAGATTTTAAGTCTGGTCTTTTCAATAGGAGCAAAGAGGTAGACACTGGAATATGTTGAAACCCAAATAAGAGACCAAGTAAGCACCCCAGCAGAATCAATAAGTGTGTAGGTAGTAGTTTGAATCTCACCCATCTATTACTCATAAACTGTTAGCTCTCTGACTTTGTACTGAAGTGAACTAGAAGCTGACACAAGATTACTGTATCTCAGCTGCCTTTCTGTCAATATACTAAACAAAATCAGGTAGGGATGATCATAAAAGGAGATCACAAATAAAAGAAGTCATCGAGCAACTTAATTGAAAATTTAAATATCAGAAGTGTAGGGATCATTTCTATTAGAAATTCAAGAGTATGAATTGTTAATCACCTTTGTCTTTGTGGGAGCTTTTATTTTGATTTAAACACTTTGGAAGGTTTCCACTTGCAGTAACTCCAGTGTATTACTAAGCATATCTGCACCTATATTCTGATTAATTTCTTAAGGAGCTCTGGTCCCTGTTTCATTGTTTATATCTGTTTCAACGTTTTAGTGTCAAACAGGGTTGTCAATACATAGCAGAAAATTGACTTGCTTGCTGAAAACCGAAGTTTGAATACAAGTGTTTGAAACAGTATCAGGATTTTATCCATTGTCATAATGTACCGAAGTATTCTTTAAAGTAGGGACTGAGTTGTAAATTTCTAGTTTTCCAGGTAAGCTGCCTACCTACCAATTTATCAAGTTATTTTTGTGCTTTCTCTTTATCTCAGTAAAGATTTAACCAGGAGGAACGGCATCAGTAGGAGCTGGAGAACGACCCACTTTCAAAAAAATCTTGTGGCAATAGCTACAGGAAAGTGTATCACTCACAACTGGAGAAAATTTTGATGTGTTGTCACATCTCATGACTGCTGAGGTGTTCAATGAAACAAAGCTACAATCTGCCTCATGATTTTGCAAAACATCTGAATCTACAACTAAATTTTAATAATTTTTGGGAGGTTAAAATTATCCCAAACAGAGCAGAATTTTTGTTAAAAGCAGTTTAAATGGTTTTTTAAATTTCTTTTTCTTTTCTTTTGATTTCTGTATTTTTGCTTTATTTGTTTTAATACACGATAACAGAAAGGCTACTATATTAGCCAGTGAGCTTTCTTTTGTAGGGAAACATACTGATTCTCACTCTACAGGTTTTCCCTTTGTCAAGAAACAGTCTTTTGTATTACATTGCTTTTGCTTCTGCTGTCTTGTAGAGATGTTATTGTGCTGAATGAACCTTGCCCACCAAAAAAAGCTGCCTATCTATCCTGCTGCACTATGTGGGTCTCTTGGTGACTTATTAACCTCTATGACCTGTACTTTAATTAATTAACCTGTATGACCTCTACATGATTTAAACACCTGAATTTTTTAACACACAATCTTCTACCCTTCCTCATACACATTATATTCTCATTCTGTGTAAGAGAAAGAATGTAGCCTTTTTAGGTTTCAGTAAAAAACTACCATATTTGTTAGTCTTCAGAGGTTACTCCAAAATTTGTTTTTGCTATAGATGCCTATAGTGTAATCAGAATGAATAATCACTTCTTGTCTTACCAAGGTCAAACATTTTCAGAAAAAGAGGTAAGGGTTATAATATCACCAAAATAAAGTCTTACACTCTTTAAGAGAGTCAAATACTTGTAAAAATTAAGATGGCATCAATAGCTAAATGAGGCTGATATAGCCCTAGAAGCACAGAAATTTAGATAAAATTGAACAATAATTCCATTACTCCAGAAGATACATACCTGAATACAAGATAAACCAATCATAGATGAAAACACAATTTTAAATCCCAGTCTGTAATAACTGGAGTATTAAAGTAATTTGGAGATACAGCAAAAAATTAATATATACTACTAGATTTGTGGGGAAACAGATTCTGTTTTCTTTCCAATCACTCAATAATTAAACATAATCTCTGGTATGATACATTTCAAGTATAAATAAGCTAATTTTTCAAATTCTTTGCCTCTTATTTTCCCCCTTGTAATTCAGTTAGTTTTTACTGGCTTTGAATATTCCATCCAAATGGTCCAAAAAGCAAATTCAAGGATCAAAAATACCCACTTCAAATCCCAACCCAGAGCTCTCATGACTAAATTCTTCCCTGGTTAATCAGTCCCTTGAATGTCTTAATTCTTGACATCATGTTTTTCCAAAAATTTCAGTGCAATTCTGAATTTCAATATCAGTCTTGAGTTAACCTATTTCCCTTTAATATTGTACCACTTCTCAATGCATATCTCTTCCTTAGCTGGCCTGGTTATCTGTACTACTAGAATATGAAATTTTCATAATCGCCTGTCCATTACTTTTTACTCTCAATTTCTTCATGTCTTAACAATGCCTTTCTTTCCATGTGAAAGGGGAGAAAAAGTGGAAAAATGAAAGCAACCCGTAACTTCATCTTTAGCTGCTTTTACTATGTTTGATAATAATTCTTCAACATTCTGTCTGAATGAGAATTCTAATGAAGAATTAGATTATTTACTCATCACGGGTTTACATTCTGCTGTCAGTAAAGGAAATACTTAATGCAGACATGTGAAACATTTGAAAGATACAAATCTAGAAACAGAAAAACTGACCAGCCTATTATTAGGGTTCTCTCCTCTTTCTCTCTTGAAAAAAAAGTGTAAATTAAAAATGTATACAACCCTGATAGAACAATTCAACTTAATAGATATAGTTTTTTGAAATCAACTATCAGTCTTTGTGCATACAACAGTCTGACTGCAGGATCAGGCTGATATATTAGTAAGGTACTCTTTTATAAAAGCAGACAGCAGCTTCTTCATAGAAAATGGGATATACAATAATTTGTTAAAACCCCATCACTGCAAATTAAAAACTTAATGTACCTTGAAGGTACAGAAGTGTAAAGCTTGTAATGGTAAGATTAATAAGGTAAAATTATTGATGAGATAGATGAAAATTAAATTAGAGAGAATAATTTTTCTCTATTGCCTAGGAACCCTCAACTTGGAGCTTTTGTTAGCACAAGTCTCTTCTGAACAGAAAACAAATCAAACAAACAGAAACCTCAAATTCACTTAAAAACTACTTTATAAAAATAAGTAATTGTTAGAATGTATATTATGGTTGGGTCCTCATTCTTCACAGGTACTGAAGTTTCATAAACTGACAGAATCACTGAATAGCTTGGGTAAGAAGGGACGTTAAAGTTCAGCTAGTTCCAATTCCCCCACCATGGGCAGTAACACTTTCCACCAGATAATGTTGCTCAAAGTCCCATCTAACCTGTCCTTGAACACTTAAAGAGCTTCTACAACATTTGAACAGCATCTTGTATTTTTCAGTCAAAACAATATATTTGTAGTAGTGTACATTTGTAGTAGTGTTGCCAAACTTTTACCACATCCTGAATTTCTAATGGGAAATATTATTTCTTGTCATGTCTTGTCATTTCTTCTCATCACATTGAGATTATGAGCAAAATCTGTTGATGACTTCTTTCTGAAATTGTTTCGGGTTTTTTTTGATTGCGACAAGTACTTCTATGTTAAACTTGTTGCTGTGTACTGCAATATCACTTTCACATCAAATTTCCCTGTTTTACTCAATTTTAATGTATAGTATTGATTATAAAATTTTTTCTGAATACATAAAGAAGTATCTCCTTTTGCCTATGGTAAATTTGTTCACAATTCATTTATGAGAAGCTCCCACAGTTTTTTTTTATTTTCAGAACAGTTTGAAATTTTCATTTCTTATTGAACTGTTCATTTTTTACTGAACAATTCATATTATTCCATTTCTCACTAAACTACATATGTGGGGGATTTAGAATTCTATAAATACTTTTGATAGCTCATTTCCCCCATAGCTAGAATATATCAGATAAAATTACTATTCCCAATTTTAATGTCTCCACAAAAAAATTTAAGTCTCTGACTTTGGATTAATATTCAGATTTTTTGTTTACTTGAGAGTTTGGGTTGGTTGGTTGAAGGTGATTTTATTGTTGTTGATGATGTTGTTGTTGTTGTTTTCTTTCTATATCATGGTCTGTATTTAAACTTCTGAGGAAAGAGTTTGATTCAGAAGCATCTGAGAAAACTTCTTGCTGATAACTATTGTTAGATATTAACTGTTTCAGGGAACATGAAAGAGTGTTTGGGCAGTTCAAAGCATGTGGGAAAACCAAGCTTTTCTGATGTCAGTGGAACTTCTGTAGGTTTACACGAAAAAAAGGTCGGTTAGAGAGGTGATATTTTTTCTGTAGAATTTGTCTTGGACTAGACTTTTTTGTCTGCATCCTTCACTTTTTATACACCTGTGTCACTCTGTGCTCTTCCTAGATTTTCCTCTTATTTTTTTTAGGTTTTCTTCTACCCATCCCTATGGGATCAGTGCTACTGAAGGTCTCTGAGATTAAACTATCATGTGCACACAATATAATCATCAATTTAAACCATCATGTGCACACAATATAATCATCAATTTATGAGATTTAGGAAAAAATAAAAAAATTAAATGCAAATGAGATTTTGAAAAGAAATCAGTTTTTCTTTCTTATGCAGGATTTATTTTCTCTGTTATTATGTTACCCCTTCAGGCCTACAGAGAAAATAACATGGTGAGAAGAATTGTTCTTCTTTTTGTATGTAATCCTTAGAAACAATTCTGGCATTTCTCTTTTTTGATTCTACACAGTTTCATGAGTACCAATGAGAGCATGTGTTAAAGGGAACAAAGCTTATGCCATGACTTGGTGAATTGATCAGGTTTGACATCAACTTGAAAACTACACATTTGATCCAGGAATCATTAAGAGGGAAAGCTTCAAGGTAGCATTTTCACAGTGACTTGTCAGAGTAAAATGCATGTTAAATAGAGCAATCTAACTCTGGTTTTGAAAGGGAATTGCTTGTAAACCTGACTGTGAGAGTAGAAAACTGTAATATTGATCCTTTAGTATTCTGCCTGACTGCACTAGTAGGTTACATTGCTTGTGTGTCTTTCATCTAACCATGGTAAAATGCAGACTAGATAGAAAATCTAAACTGATCCCTGTATTATAACTGGAACTGGTAACTATGTAGGTACAGATATTTCCTACTCTCAGGTTATTTTCAGACAGTTATGGTTTTGTAAAACCCTAATCTCTTTGAGGGCTTGGCCATACTGGTTGGTTGGGATGAATATTTTTGTAGTCACTTTGTTAGGATGTGTGGATGTAGTCACTTTTCTACTATACTCTGTACTCCATTCCAGGAATAGGTTCTGATGCCTGTATTCTATATTTAAACCTAAACTAGATGCAAGTCATCTTTGATGTTTGTGATTGTAGGTCATTGCTAGTAGAAATTACTTGTAGTTTTCATAGTTGAATTTGCACTATAAGGACATTTAAAATGCTTTGACTTGTTGCTTTTTATGATTTGAGAAATATTAGGATCTACAGTTCTATTTGGGAAGGGTTGGCCATCTATACAAAGACCAGTTATCTTTGGTTGACTATAAAAATTTATGGTTAATACTAGTTTTTCAATCCCAGTATGCATATGGTTGGTTCTGGCACTACAGAACAATAAAACCAAACCACCAGACAATGCATGTTTTTACTTATATTACTGGTCAAATGACTTTATTTTGATTTGACCTAGAGAAATCTTAACTTGCAGGCAATGAAGTAAGAATGGAAATATACTTGAGAGAGATTATTTCTCCAGAAATTTTGCATAGGAAGAGTTTTTGGTATTTGAGGGGTTAGGTTTGGGTTTTGTTGTTGTTTGGTTGGTTGCTGTGCTGGTTTTGGCTGGAACATAGTTAATTTTCTTCACAGTGTCTGGTATGGGGCTGTGTTTTGGATTTGTGCTGAACACAAAGTTCATAATATAGGGATTTTTTTGTTATTGCTGAACAAGGCTTGCACAGAGCCAAGGCCTTTTCTGTTTTTCTTACTGCCACACTGGCAAGGAAGTTGGGCGTGCATGGGACGCTGGGAGGAGACACAGCCAGGACAGGTGACCTAAACTGATCAAAGGAGTATTTCATACCATATGACATCATGCTCAGTATATAAACTGGGGGAAAGAAGGAGGAAGCGGGGGGATGTTTGGAGTTACGGTGTTTGTCTTCCCAAGTAACAGTTAGACATGATGGGGCCCTGCTCTCTTGGAGATGGCTGAAAACCTTCCTGCCCACGGGAAGCAATGAATTAGTTCCTTGGTTTGCTTTGGTTCTGTATGTGGCTTTTATGTTCCCTCTTAAACTGCCTTTATCTAAACCCACAAGATTTCTTGCTTTTACCCTTCTGATTTTCTCCCTGGTCTTACTGGTGGAGTGAGTGAGCATCTGCGTGGTTCTTGGTTGCTGGCTAGGTTTGAATGACAACACTTGTTTTGTTTGGTTTTGGGTTTTTTTGAGAATTTGTCAATCTCAGGTACTGTTTCTGAGTTTAAGCGGGATGCCAATGTTGGTCATAAAAGAACATCTTATTTTGTTGGTTGTTGTACATTTTGTATATGATTTGTGAACTGTTTGACTTCTGAGAACAGGACACAGCCACATTATTAAATTGATTATCTCTAAGCTGTTTCCTATACCAGCTTTAACTTTCACATACTGATAAAGAATACCTCGCAAACAGACTGCTTGTATCGTCAGAATATGCCCAACCATCTATAGGAATTTTCCATATAAGACAGAAGTTATATCAGAATTCTTAACTCTAGGAATTCCATTCTCTTCCAGTATCTAAGAGATGTGAAGTAACTGAAGTTTAAGAAAAGAGTTACAGGATTCTTTTTGGAGTAGCAGTACTAATACTACTAATTTTACTAATTCTTCTACTGCTACTACTACTACTACTGGAATTTTCAGCTCCTTGACCTCTAAATTATACATCTTCCTGTGAACTTGAGCTTTTACTGAAGGAAAAAGACCATGTAAGAAATTAAGCTTATTAATCAGAATGTAGAATATAGCATAAACAGAAGATGTAGTTCTGTCTAGACATATTTGCAATGCTAATGTATTATGAAGAGGTTTTAATATTACTGTAAACCTCTTTTTATTTTGTACCTCAAGTCACCTTTGCAAATGGCAGAGTTCCTGTAAACCATACATTTTTTGTTATGGTCTTTTGAATAAATGAGTCATCACCAAACAGAATGTTTGATTGCTTCCTTCTTTTTATTTTAAGCTCTGAAAACTCCCAGACTCACAAAACTAACCAGTTTAAAATAATGAAAAATGAAGCCACGTGCATTTGCTCCAAATCCATAATTGCTTGGTTTTCTTCCTAGAAAATCAGAAAATAATTAGAAAACTACACAAATGGCTAGATACTTATATGAAATCCATATACATTCTCAGTAAACTCACAGTAACACAATAATGACTTACTGCCATGCACAAGAAAAAAAAATCCACATGGAAGATTGTTTTGCAGGGTCTCTAAAATAAATTATTATTATTATTTGTCTAATATATGTGTAATCATTCATTTCAGAATTGCCACATCTCGAGCTAAATTAATCACTTTGTAAGGCAAAACTCTCCCATTTATTCTGATAAATGCAACTTATGGTGACTTCAATCCTGTGGTTTTGATATGACTCAGAATAAAACATATGCAATAAACACACATATTAGGGATGTTTAAAACTAGTAGAAGTATACTTTGTTTCCTCTGTGAATCAATTTAGTTTGTATGAAGAAAAATATTCATTAGGTTTCCTGAAAATAGAGCAATTTCCCCTTGTAGAAGTTTAATTCAGGATCTAGAAATATTAAGAACTTCTGGTGGGGCTAAGAGGTTTAACCATATAGAGGAATATGCAAAAATTCACCAGTTTTGTGGCAGAGTTATTATTTGCAGGTGACTTGGCAACTCAGATCAGAAGAACAGAACAGTTAGAGTAGGGTGAATAGCACGGTGAGCAGTGATATACAATAGTGAAATACGTGTTCCAGATGGTCAAGTAGAAGTAGAAAATATTGTGTTCACAAAGCTGTATTAAATTGTGTGTGTTAGTAGATACAACAGCCTCTTTTAAGAATTATGACTATGTCTATAATGGCTGGAATTCACTGTGCAAAAGAGCAGAATCTCACTGAAAATTGAAGGCTAATAATCTCTTAAAATCTGATGTTGAAAGTCAGTGTTCAAATTTGATGGCCCTAATTTTTCCTTTATTTACACTACTTTTATGATTATCTAACTCTATTCACTTCAATAAAGCAGTTGTGCTTGATTTACAGGAACTGTGTGAGAAGTGGTGCCAGAGTCTTGTATAATCTGTTCATAAAAATTCCCACTATCAAATAACTTTTCTGACAACACAATCTTTGGGTTAAATGCCTGACTGCCCAAAAGTGCATCATTAAAGCCAAATTTTGTCCTTACATGTACTCCAAAGAAACATGACTTTGGTCTGCAATAGACAACACAAAGCACCTGAAGAGGACTACCATTCATTCAGCCATATGTCTCTAAATTATAGCATACATTTTAAACGGTGATATAACTGAATTTACAAACCAAACAAATTCATTTTGTTTTTGTTTTGCATAGCATCTCAGGATATAATCAATCACTTTCTCCATGTCATGCCCTCATTATTCAGGTCAACTTGTAAAATCCGTACAGCTGAAGCGAAGTTACAGATAATATGTTGAGCATAAACATCCTGGAAAACCTCAGTATGATTTCTTTCCATTATGAAAAAAAAGTGGAAGAGGGATATTTATTATTAAATATAATTTTGATAATCTGTGCCATCTCCAAGCTAAAAGCTGTGTCTCTAGACTCTTCTGTGGCAAATGTGATTTCTAAGGCTGCTTCTGGAAGGATAGATTAATATATCTGAGAAATATTAAATATTTAATGATGTTACAAAACAGCAGGCAGGCAGAACAACACATGCACCAGAGCAAAGGCCTTTAGCAGTGAAAAACTCCCCTCTATCCCAGCCCTCCCTTCAGTCCAACAGTGGCACCCTACAAGCACCTGAGACTTCTGACAGGTCATACAACGAGCCTCAGTCAGTTGCCATGACAAAGAAGGTGCCACAGCTGGAGTTTACCACTGAAAGTTGCATTTGTGTTCCAGTCTAATCCTCTGAATCCTGCTGGTTTAGCTGTTCCAGGAACAGGACCATGAACCTGGTACCCCAATTGACCAAAATTGATTGTTGGCAGATTGCAAATTACTCAGACCTGCTGTGGTTGGCTTGCAGAATCAAAGAGTGAGAGAGGGACAACAGCACTGACCTGAAAGTGTCTGATGTAAAACTGTGGAGGAGAACAGAGTAGCAGTCAGTTGTATGGCTCTCCTGAATGATGCACCAGTCTAGATTGAGGTTGCCTTTTGCATAGCCTTGCTTTCTGACTGTATTGGGAGGCAGACCACGGAGAGCTTCCTTCATTTCTGTGGAAATGTCTTTTCCAGAATCCTTCTCACTATTACCCCGTCATTCTTGCTGGTTTAAAGATGAACAGTAAATGTATTTACTGTGGTAGGGGTTTTTTATTTTGATTTATTCCCAAGTATTTATGTGCATTGAGAAAACTTAGTAGATAACTGAAGAGTATGTTCTTGCATGGACAACTAGCCTTTCACAATAAGTGAGCATTTATTAACCTGAAAGTGTGATATAATCCTAGAGTGCTCAGATTAGCTAGGCTTCAACAGGTATGAAAAGCATTTCTGAGGTACACTACCATAAAAATGTCCATTTCAGCTGCTGAATGTACATTAAGAACTGACATATCTTGCTGTTGTGCTATATTGTCAGTATTCAAAATAAGTATACATATGTAAACATAAAATCTTTGCCTGATGCAGCAGGGTTTCTAGACTAGCAGCAGAGGAGAGTTTATCATAAGCTGTGACCATGACAATATTGTATATTACCTTTCAAGGCTTATTGCCTTGTCCTTTGTATGGATAATGTAGATATCTGACCTCTGCCTAAGATCACATAGCCATAGTAAAAGGAGTAAATAATATTAGAAAAAATTTTGAGTTGTAACTATAAGTAGCAGAAGTTGATGATTTGTCAAATACTTTGATACACTCTTGGTGTTTGGGTTTTTTTGTTTGATTTGGTGGTATATTTGGAGGCATTTAGTTTTTGCAGGTTTTTTTTGCTCTTGGGGTTTTGTTTGTTAATTTTGGGGTTTTGGTTGGTTGGTTGGGGTTTTTTTTCAGATTCAATACTGTTTCCTTGAGTGTAAGAACAAACAAATTACCAAAGAAAGTATCTTATCTCATGATACTCAAATCTAAATCTCTTATTCCTAATTTAGCTTTTTCTCAGAGCCAAGTCCTCTGTGCTTCTATAGCTGAGATACTTCTTTGAAAATATTTCTCTCCAAATCTTTAGTACTGGACTATAATTCTCTCTATATTAGTTCTGTCAATTTATGTTTCAGGACTTTGAGAATATTGGTTTCATGTATTTGCTCTTTCAAACTGTATTTATCTTCCTTGAACATGTTCACTCTCCTCTTAAACACCTTAAAATGGAAAATTTTAGCATCCTTTGATATCTTCAGATGGAAGAGATCTGAAAGAATAAACTTACGGAAAATATTTGTCAGTATGGAAAACCATACTGTGGGAGCTTTTCATCACAAATACAATTTTTCAAAGTTCTAATGGCCCATGCCACTTACTTTTCATGGTGAAATCCTCTGAGGAAGAGGCATGGAAGATCTTGGTGCAAATTCTTCCATGATCTTTTACTAGTCACACCTTCTTCACCTTCAGTGTCTATGCTTGTTTCCTTTACACAGAACAAAGAGCTTCTCACTATACTCTGTGAGGCTTGAACGATGACACATTGGTGGCTGTTTCTTCTGGTCGCAAATGATATATCTTAATCTTGTAGGAAAGTTGATCTTTGAAAGTGGATGTGGTTTTATTAAATTCCTTCCCTCTTTTATATTTTCTTTAAAGTCTTTGTCTTATCTATTTAGGCTACTAGCTTCTCACAGAAAAGATTTTTTTTATATATAATATATAAAGATGTAAAATGTGCTGCAGTCTCAGCTAAGACTTCAAATTGTTAGCCTGAGAGACACTTCAGCCAATGAGTTTTAAGACTGAGAAAAAAAATTATTGTTCCCTTTATCAGAGAGAACAGAAGAAAAATTCAGCAACCAAGCCCTTATTAGTCTAGTGTATCTGAATTATAGTGTTTCATACCTATAAAGCTATCTACTGACTTTGTTGCATTAGGTGAAATGTAATCTCTAGTTAGTGATAATTAAGCAATATTAATGCAGGGACAAGGTAAAGGGAATAAAAAGAAAGAACCTTATCATTAAAGGGTCACTCTATACCACCTTCTCTAGGCAAACACGCACACTAAACTTCTGTCAAGAGTGAGCAGCTAATGTATTCACAGGGTAAAGGATGTTCATGCTGGTTCTCTTTTTTTTGTGTTTTCTTTGGGGTTTTTGTGTACTCTGTGTGGAATGAATCTATGGGACACAGTAGAGAGGACAGAAGAGTCTAAGCAATCATGAAGATCTTATTTCACAGAATCACAGAATATGCTGTGTTGGAAGGGACCCACAAGGATCAAGTTCAACTCTTAGCACTGCATAGGACCATCCCCAAGAGTCACACCATGTGCCTGAGAATATCGTCCAAATGCTTCTTGAAATCTGGCAGCCTTGGTGCTGTGACCACCTCCCTGGGGAGCCTGTCCCAGCACCCAACCAACATCTGAGGGAAGAACCTTTTTCTAATATCCAACCTAAACCTCCCCTGACACAACTTCAGGCCATTCCCTGGTGTTGTCTCACTAGTTACCACAGAGAAGAGTTGATTGCCTGCCCCTACTCCTCATGATGAAGTTGCACAGTGCTAAAGCTACTGAACCAGTTTAAGAATGAACACCTCAGAGCTGATCTAGAGAGTTGCAAGGTGGAGTATGCTGGACTATTGTGGAAAAATCATCCTCTTAAGGTCTGTGGGCACCACGCAGACCTTCCTGTACGGGATACAAAAGTAAAGATTTGGATGTTGGCTGGCAAATCTGGACAGAAAAAACTCAAATATTTAGCATTTGGAGTGGCAGGGTTCACCACTTAGTCAACGGAATTAATTGCATAGACTTCTATGTCTGTAGAGTAAGGAGATTTTTTTTTTTTCATTTTTCTTTAAATGGTAGGATTTTCAAATAGATGCCAGGACTGATATCATGACAGTAATATCCACAACCTCCTTACCTTCTGTTAGGGGACTGAAAATGGGGGAGGTCCCATTTGGAAAAGCTTCTTTCCCAATCTAGTTTCACAAAGTATGGGGAGGAGGGACTGCAGTCAACCAACGCCTTCCTTTTTCATTTCCTACAAGCTAGGTAAGGTAGTTTACTATAACTGGGTTTGTGAGAGCTTGAGTTGGCCAGAGAAGTACAGTTCTTGGAAGGACCACGAATTTTTTGAGGAACAGAAATTAGCCACCTGGCTGTTCCTGGTGAATGGCTAAAAGGAGAAAGTGAGGTGCTCATCTTTAAAAAGGCATAGGTTTTCCTGATTTAACTGACAAAAGTAGACTCTGATTTTGTAACTGATCTTTTTTCCTCATTTTATACTGGTGTTTCACTATCCTATATATATTCTCTTCTTCTGCCTAAATCCTCAGCTGTTTTAAGTACAACCAAAAAGCTGTGTGATGTTCTCATCTGCAATTTTCAATTTCAGTGATCAAGTCCTTCCATTTCATATATATTTCAGGAGATGTATTTTGGGAAAGCATTTATTTTCCGTATTCTTTCCCACTTTTTCTCATTCTGTTCAGAATGTTTTTTATCATCCCTCTTCACTTCTGTTTCCATATTAAAAACTGAACCTTTGTTAAGTTGAAGGCTTACACTGTAGAGACAGTGGGAATGATCACAAAAGCTTCCCTGTTCTACTAATTTTGGCTGGAATACTAGCTACATAGTAGCTAGTATGGGACTATGCTTTGGATTTGTGCTGGAAACAGGATTGATAATTCAGGGATGTTTTTGCTATTGTTGAGCAGTTCTTGCATAGAGTCAAGGCCTTTTCTACTCCTCACCCCATACCACCAGAGAGAAGGCTGGAGGTGCACAAGAAGTTGGGAAGGGGTATAGCTGGGACAGCTGACCCCAACTGACCAAAGGGACATTATCTTTGGCATCATGATCAAACATACAGAGCTTTGGGAAGAAGAAGAAAGGGAGGATATTTGGAATTATGGTGTTTGTCTTCCCAAGTGTTGTGTTTTAGGAATGGCACTCCCTATTTTACTGCCCACCCCCCTCCCCAACTCTCCCAAATCACTCATTCCCCCTCCACCTTCTTTCTCTTTCTCTTCCCACTCCAGGAGTGGAGATGAGAATTGCAGGTATAAAAAGATAAAAATTAAGGGTTGAGATAAGACCAATTTACTGAAAAAAGCAATGACATAAGAAAATGAAAAGTAACAGCAACAATAATAACAGAAGTGTACAAAAGAGGATGATTTACATGCAAAAATGCTCACCAAAATCCGACCTGATGTGATATGATGCTGCAGCAAGCGGCATCCCACCCCAACCGCTCTCTCTGCCATGCTTGCTCCCAACTGGAAACCATGCCCTTTCCTCATGGAAGTGACAGAGTCCCTTCCCTGGCCCTGGCCATGACATAAGACAGTATCGAATGTGTCTTGGCCACACTCCCTCCCCCTGATCTGGGCTGGAACTAGAACATCAAGTCACGATAATGGGAGGTGGAGCTCTATGTTTCCTAGGGATGGCTGAACACCTGTCTGCCTGTGGAAAGTGGGGAGTGAATCCACAAGCTTTTTCACTTTTACCCATTGCATTGTGTAGGGAGTGAGTGACAGGCTGTGTGGGGCTTAGTTGCCAGCTGGAGTTAAACCATGAGACTTGTCCTTCATAATCATTCTTCTAAATGAACCACACATCCTGCTCTTTGAGATAACACTTCTACAAAACCCATGTTTGGTTGTCAGTATTAAAAGTATTGATTCTCTTTTATATTGATTGCTTCTCTCAAACAGCCTTCCCATGTGTGTCCATACACTCCACCCTCTTTTCTGAGGTGTATTTGTTTCAGGAATCTCAACAAATGTGTCATACAGATACAAGTGTTGTCATCAGTAAATTAAGCCTTTAGATGGTTTTAGGATCAGTCCTTTGCTGAAGTAAAAGTCCAGAAATGGAAAAAAAATAGCACATGTTTAAATACATACAACTGAGAACTATTTATCCTGTCTGTAGTGATATGGTTTAGCACTAGCTATCAATTTCTTTTCTCATTTTGTAATTCCTTTCTTATGGTGCATTTTGTTTCTCTGCTGAGAAGTACAATGTTGCTCCAAATAAAAACACAGTATTGATTTTACTTAGAAATATATTATACTAATCCATGAATAAAATATTAAACATTGTTTGTTTCACCATGAAGCCTGTCAAAAACCCTTGTAAAACAAATGATTTTAGATAGTATTGATATTTCTATGGCTATTTATTTAATTAATACACTACAGCTCTGTAACAGTCAGCCTCTCTTCACTACCTTAGCAGCAAACAAATCTCTTCTGAGTTTAAAATAATCTTCTGCTGTATTTAGAGCATGGCCTTATATTGCTATATATTTTATCACTGCATGACTTTTACACTAGTGTATATTCACTGATGAGGAATTTTCCATCACTAGAGTAATGAAGTAGGAAAATAAGCTTATTGCTTGTGGTCATTTACTCAGGACAGGTGCCAGAGAGCCGAAGTTCACAGACTTGTTGAGGTTGAAAGGAAACTCTGAAGGTCAACTGGTCCATTGTTACTGCTCAAGCAGGGTCTCCAAAAGCAGGATGTTCAGGACTGTGCCTAGATGGGTTTTCAGTATCTTTAAGGGTGGAGACTCCACAATATCTCTGGGTAATCTGACCAGTGTTTTCATTTTTCACATATTCAAGTAGAATTTTTTGCATTTCCATTTGTTGCTGTTGCCTCTTGTCCTTTCAGTGATAAGAATCTGACTCCCTTTCCTTCGTTCACTTCACTGGGTGTTTATATCTTTTAGCAAGCTGCACCCTGAATCTTTTCTCCTCCAGGTTGAGCAATCCCAGCTCTCTCAACCTTAGCTGCCGCCCCTTAATCATCTTCATGTTCCTTTGCTGGAATTGCTCCAGTATGCTTTCTTTTTGTATGGGAGAGACCAGACCTGGACAGATATGAACATCCATCCATCCATCCATTTGATGTATTTTCCACTTCTCCCAGTTTATGCCATCTGCAAACCTGCCTAGGGTGCACAGCATGTCTTCTTCTGCTGAATCTGAATCTGACATAGACGAGACCCTCATTTGAATAATTTGGTCCACATCTATGCATCTTAGATTCACAATACCTGAAAAAGGTGGTAGCTCTTCTTAGGTTTCCAATAAAAATTGCTATCTAAGAGCTAAGCATTATTTTCAGTCGGGTATTTTACCCCCTATTATCAGTTTTGAGTTGTAAATTACATTTGTCTCTTAAAAAGGTTGCAACATATATTTTTATCACAGAAGGTAACAACTTCCTTGTTCCAAGTCTTTTTCTTAAGAGATCTTGGGAAAAACTTTGTACTCAGAATTAATTTCATCAGCAACAGCTATTCAGCTTCTAATAATCCATATTTTCAATTATTTTTATATTATTAAAAAAAGTCTAGATTAAAAGATAAAAATATTTCAACTCATAGAAATAGTGTTGCACTGGCTAAAAAGTGATTCTTCTTTTTTCTTTTTTCTTTTTTTTTTTAAATTTAGGAAGAGTAGATTTTTAATCTAGTTTAACAAGATTTTAGACCAAGTAACATCAACTTAGTAACTCCTAGCAGTACTATAACTGGTTTAAGCAGACATGTGGCATGTCCTTTATTTTGTTAAAAATACAGTGTAATAAAGAATAAGCATTTTCTTCATAAAGCATATTGAGACATGACAAAGAATTAAGTATTCTATAAATGCTTCTGGCACCCTATAAATCATCAGCTAAAGAAAATGCTGACAAATATTAACATCAATGGAATATTGATCTACCAAATGCATTTCAGCCTCTCACTAAATAGTTTTCCTTAAGCATACAAATTAAACAGATAAGAGTGGAAAATCAGATCTTTGGCTCTACTAACACCTTCAACAGATTTGCAGAGGTTTTTTTAATTACTCTCTCCTGGTCTTTTACTGTTCTCAGATGACTTAATTTGAGATCTCTGTAATATTGCATTTCATGTGCTTCGACATATGCAATGTGAAAATAATCATTTAGTAGCATAACACTTTGTGTGCATTCAGTGTGTGTGCTGGAAGTTAGATTGGCAATTAAGGACAGTGGAAGAGCGTAATATAAATAAAATTTCATACTGGACTTGTATACTGCATTACATCATCTGGATTCTAATATAGGTTTTTATCAGTTTGGGTAACATGGTTAATTTCACCTGAATTCCTATAAAAAGAGGTCCCTTGAGAATGGGTAACATTATGAGAATCTTTTAGCAGGTGACATTTAAATCAGAACTTCCAGAGGTAGTGTCATGAGCAAATACATCTTTTTCCCCTAATAAGCCAGGGCTGAATGTTAAATGCAGAAAATAATATCTTATTAACATTATCTGAAGAGAGGTTATGAGGCAAACAGGTAACTGGTTTGCTACAATTTAATATTTCTTGTACAAAATAGTTGCTTCTAGGAGTCAGATTGTTTCAATTTATTTTCTCCTCTTTGAAGAATTCCTGTGTGGAAGGTTTCCTTTGTTAATGTAATGATTTAGCGGTGCTCAACTTTCCTACAATTCAGGTCTTGAAATTTTCAACAAGACAAAAAAACCTCAAGCATGTAATCATCTAATTCTTGGTCAGAGTGGTTTAATGATTAAAATCTTAAAAAGCCCACTTCTCCTTTCCATTGTTCTGGTTTTTTTTGTTTCAGTGGTATGTTTCTGGTTCTACTTAAATTAAGGCAACAATGAAATGAGCTCAGTTTGATGTTAGTTTTTTGTACCATTTAATGAAGAATTCTATAAGTGGTTGAAAAGTGATGAATCAACATAAAAATAAGAAACAGCAATCATCCATTTAACTACAGTTTTTTATTCAACTAACCAAAAAATCTCCATATAATAATGATTGGTATTAACAATGTGTACATCTCATACTTGAAAATGCAATCTTTATAATAATTTTATCTTAAGAATATCCTTTCTGTAAATTTCTATATTTATATGTGTATGTGTATGATTTTTTCTGAGCAATAAATGACCTCAGGTACAGAACAACAAAAGGTTGTTACGTATTCTCAGTCTGAGTGGAAGAAATGACTCATGAGAAACATTGCAGGCATTTGTTATAAATAGGTTAGCCTTGTTTAAAGGTTATCAAGTTCCTCCCTCTGGTTCATTTTCATTTATGTTTTACAAGTCATACTATGTATTAATTATTGTATTTTGATCACGCTGCTTGTTATATAATGCATAAGCATCTTTTCTCAGATGTCAGATGAAATTTTAAATGCACTCTGAAACGCATGTCTACAGAGCAGTTCCTCAGAACATGCTTTTAAAATTAAACACCAGTGAACAACATCTTAAAAGTCTAACACTGTTGATCATGTTTTTATAAAATGGACTTACTCACATAGTGAACCTGTGACCTAGATGGTAACTTCCCTTCTCCTTTTTTTCCTTTTACAGCAAGAGGCTAAAAATTAGCTTATTATACAAATTACATTAGTTTATCTTGTGGGTCACTAGTTATTTGCCAGTGATTTCCTATACAAAGTTATTGTTTATTAAATTGTAAAACTTGTAGCTTCCCATGAATCAGCTGACTAGAGACTTGTATTCAGACAGAAATGTAGACAATAACATTGCACACATACTGTCCTGTGTTCGTGTTAACTCTGTATTTCGCTTCACATCAGTTGAATTTAGCGAGAGGTCCAGTTGACATAGCGTATTTTCATAGAGCTCATCAATACTCCTATTAAAAATCCAGATATTAAAAATCCAGGAAGAATTTTGAAAGAGTCACATGGGAACTGGCCACCCAACTTAAATGGCTATCAAAATTGCTTGAACTCTGTCATGAGATTTTCTAAAGGAGCCTAGAAGCTTATCATTTAGGTCTAGGTTGTTCCTCTTCACATCACTGTAGAAATCTGTAGAAATTTAGGATAAATCACGGTTACAAATGAGAAAAAAACCAGTGATTTTGTCTGCTAGGCAGGAATGTCTGATTCAGCAGTGTGCACACCTTTTTTTATTTTGAACTTATTCAAGATTATAACATATTTATCATTCAAATGTAAGGAAAATCATGGTTCTGAAAGCTTGATGTGGTTTAGTTACACCAATATTTGGAATAGAATTAAAACTCGAAGCTCAGAATGGAAACACCCTTCAAATGACATGGCTATATAGAACGTCATTGTTAGAAAGGAAGATTTTTATTTTTTTTAAGAGATTGCAGTTTTCCAAGAGAAAGACTAATTAGGCAAAAGATTTGTCCAAAGATCAAAAAAATACAGCATCGGGTGCTTTGGTTTTCATCCATTGTCATAAGTAGGATATTAGCTTAGAATAATCAGGACTCTAGGCTGGTAGTTACTACATTCACACATAGCAGTAAGATAATTCTAGTCTAAAAAAAAAAACAAAACACCCCAAAGACTTACAATTTAGGTAGAAGAAGAAGTAAAACTAGAGTCAAGGAAAGATAACTGAGAGATTATCAAAACTGGGAAATATAAAAATGCTGATCTGCTGTACGTCATTTGCTTGACCACTTTCAAGTGGCACCAAGATGTAGGTGAGTGTAAAAGGCAGATATGAAGAAAATACTGCGATAGTTCATTAACAGGAAACTTCTTCCTCTGCAGTATTCACTGCCTTCATAGGCAAAAAGTACAAGACAGTGTCTTTCCTGCATTAAATGTCTGAGGGAGTAGGGGCTGCTCTACCTTACCATTTTCTACAATGTTCTTACACTGAGAGTAACAGGAAATCATTTAGAGGAGATAAAATCAAACTAAAATCAACCAAACAAAGAAACCTAAACAAAAGCAAAATCAAAAAACTCAATCCTAAAATGCAAACAAGTCCTCCAAGACCACTTCATATCCTCATAAAACAACCTCTTAGCAATGGCACAAATTCTGTGTGGAGAGTAGGAATGCATCCTGACACCTGCAGCTAATCAATTTATGCCCTGAAGCACGATATTTGGTTTAGCCTTATTATTAATTTTGACATGCAAAGCTACAAATGTTGTTACTGTTCATATAATTAGCCCACTTCTTTTTAACATTCAGCCAGGGTATTTGACTTGATGACCTCCTGTGAGGGTGAACTTCATAGGTTGATTATATGCTGTGTACAGGAGCATTTGCTTTTATTGGTTCTAAATTTACTGCTTTTAAATGGCAGAGAATGAAACTGGAGAGTAAAAAGCCATTTTATTGGTAAAATCTGTTAGGTTGTCCCAGTGAAAACTAAATAGCATACTGTTGTTGCAAAAGGGAAGAAAAGAGATCTCAGAGAGTCCTAAATATGATGGGTTTACCATGCGTGGGTATGAGTGGGTAATTAATTAACACCAAAATGTTCCAGGACAAATATGGAATGAAAAAAAAACCAAACCAAAACATTAAAAAGATCCAAAATGCAGTAGAAAGTAGTAATGAAACAATGTCTCTGAGTGTACTGGGTAGAATTAAGATGTTGACCTATGTGCTATATCATGCAGGAAACTTAGTCAAAAAGAGTCCATACTCATTTTAGAGAAAAGAATGGGTGACATAAGTACCAAATGGGATTGGCATAATATTGATCACAATTACATTAGCAAAAGGGCTGAAACAAGATTAGATAGAATTGAAGAATTTATGTTATAGTAGAAAAAATCAAACCAGGAAAAGTACAAAAAAACCTGAATTAAAATTAATAGAATTAAGTCACAAAAAGGAAGTACCCTAAGGCATGGCCGAACCATACAATGATAATGGACTACTTTCACAATTTCAGTGTATGGTTTATATCTACTGTAATAGAAACAGACCAACACAATGAGCAAAAAGTAATAAAAAAAAAGGAAAAATAAGAAAGGGAAAAAAAAATTAGGCTCAGTAAGTCAAGATCAATCTCTAAAGGAAAAGAAAAATTTAAAAAGAGTATCAGATAACAGAACATTTGTTTACGTGATAGCACTTGCCAGATACACAAAAGAGTACCTTGCCAAAAACATAATAAATCTAACTAACAATCCCAGCCCAGGGAAGTTTGGTTTAGCTCATTTTAGGTATCTGCAGAATAGATTTGTCTCTCAGTCAGCTGCTCAAAATCTGTGTTTAATAAATGGAAGAAACAGTTCTTCTAGGCTCACCTGGCCTATTTAGATAGCAACCTTATGATAGAGTAAACTGTGTTGCAGAACTGCTTCTTTTTTCTTCTCTTACTTTGAACAAAGAGACCAGTGGTAAGTAGACCTGTCATGTGCAATGAAGGTACAATAAACCTCACTGCTGAAGTAATCTCCAGACCTTCTAAATAAATCAGGAGGTTGTTTTGATACATTTGAAAATATAAGAAAAATAGGATGTTGAACAAGCACCATGCCAGCTAATGCCTTTGTGGAGGACTGTGCACAGCCACAGAAAAAGCCATCCACACATTTTATCTTTCATTATTTGTCACCTCCTGCCCAGGTAGCAGTGCGCTAAAGATGAAGGAAAACAGATTAACAGATAAATTCCAAACTGCTGTTAACATTGTCCTGAGTAGGCTGAGACGAGTAAGATCCCTTGGACACCAAAATGCTTAATGAAAATGCAAAAGTTTGTTGATACACAATAAAAAGGGAGAAAACATAAGACCTGATTGCTATGGGACAACATTAACCCAGTTACAATGTGGGATGTGGAGACATTTAATGACAATCATAATGTGCAATAATGAGTAAGGTACCCCCTAACTAGGATTGCATCTACAGCTATGCACATGCCACTCACACGTCTCTTATCTCCTCAGCTTTAGGAGGAAATTAATCATCATACCTGAAATACCTGGATATTTGCATAACATAGTGTTGTCTTACTTTGGGTCACTGTAAAAGGTTCTGGAACACCATGTGATAACCATTGTTAAACTTTCACAAGTGCTTCAGAGAGAGTAAAGGAGAAAGTATGCAAGTTCACAAAAAAAAAAAGGATAAAAGAATGAATATTGTTGGAAAAAAATGTGATTTCTCAATATGAATATTAACAACTTTTTCAGCTTTCTTCATGACTTTGAAAAATGTTAGTTCCACAAAGTAGTCTGTAATAGCTATTTAGAGAGAAAGTGACTTTATTTTAATATTTTTTAAGAAAAACACTGAAAGTATCAACAGTGTGAAGGCATGTATGACAAAACGTTTTTTCTGTGAAATCCAGTAAAACACACTGTTACTTTAGTGGTTTTGGAACTTTGTTTTTTATCTTGTTGACAAACAGATAAAGATTTGGGCAGCTGTCTCGTCTCAGGCAGATCCATTAAGAGTGTATATGCTGCATCCTTTTTCTACAATAGCTGATATTAAAAATCAACATAAAACTAGAAGGTAGTTCCCATTTTTTCTCATATTTAATTGCTTATTTATTAACTTCAAAGTCTTTTTTCCTTATTTTTCATTGATTCTCAGTCTTGCTTCCTAATGTTGTTTTCCTCATCTTCTCCAGATTCCCAACTTTTAATGTTTCGCTGCTGATGTGGCTATAGTAGACAGAATCTCTCCTCTTTGAAGGTCTCCTGCTCTTCCTGTGGAGTCTGTACAGGAAGACCTATCCAGCAAAGGAAACTCTTAAAGTAATTTTGCCAATTTTGAGCAATCTATTTAAACTAGGAATAACAATGATTCGGTACCACTTTAAGGCAGATCTTCCTGAATATATTGCAAAGCCTCAGCTGCTTAAATGCATGGAGGATTTTTTTGACCTAAACAAAAACACTAGGTAAGTAAAGACTAGCTGGCTCAGTAAAATCACTATTAAAATAAAATCTGTATTTATTAAAAGACTCAATATTTCAGCCTTATTCTTTATTTATACAGTTATAAATAATAGCAAATGGGAAAAATACCAAAAAAAATTGAGTAATATTACAGAGTATCAGAGGAATATCACACCTGGATGACCAATATAAACCATAACAGGTAGAGTAGACCAGAATTAAAGATAATATTCTAAGGCTGTACCGCTTCATTCAGTATTCAAATGTATGTGTCAGAATGGTGTTTTTCAGTGTTTAACTAGATCTTCTTTTACTTACCTTCTTTTACCCATCACTGCACGTCTTTTTAGGTTGTTATAATGTGGTGACTTCAACCTATGTCAGAAAGTTTAATGCCCTGATACACAGCAGTAACAACACATCCATCTTCATTAGAAATCGCTCTTCTACCTGTCCATTCATAAGGCGTTTTGCTCACTTTTGTACAGAATGGTGACATAAAGAGAAAATCCAAAGGAAATAGGAGAAAAAATATTTAAGTGATTCGATTGCAGAGATTTTAAAAATGTCACACTGACTGTTTTGGACAAGTTTGGGCATCAATTTCTGTGGGAGGAAAAGGACTTTGCTTTCCTTCTCCACTTCCTTTTTTGGTGTTTTTTTTTTCTTCTTCCTTTTACCATTTTGTCATCAAGAATAAATAATCGATAATGAAAAAAAAAATACTGAAAAAACACCTCCAAAGCCAATACGTGTTTTTTTTTTCCATTATCTCATGTTACTTGCAGGAAAGAAGATAAAAACACTATTACAAAAGATTTTTTGGCAAGCAAAATTTAAAATTGAAGATCTGGATAACCAGCTCTAATATGCCTTTACCTTGCCAAATTATTGTCTATATAAGAATTCCAATCAGTTGTTGGTTTTTTTTTTTTTTTTCATTTTTATGGAAAGTATGTAATAATTACTATTCACTAAAGTTATTGTGCCATAGGATTCTTTTCATGTAATAGTAAACTTTTAAGTTTGCATTTGTGGAATTTTGTTCTTTTAATGATCTTTACTTCCATTACAACACTAAATGTGACCAACTTGGTAGCAGATAGATTAGCTCATCAGAAAAAAATGGTTTAGATGATACTGATTTAAGCCCTCAAAATGTCTTTTGGAGTGAAGGAATAATTACATCCTGTTCTTCCAGAAATCATTATATGTAATTCCAGATGCTTTCTTTCCTGAAAATGTGAACTAACAAAGGCTTACTAACTATGCAAGTACTCTTCTCTTTCCTTTGTACAGGGGATAAATTTAAGTACCTGGAATCAGAAGTAAAATAGACTCTGGAAAAAAACACAGTATCCCACATGAAATAACATATGCTATCATGTTCTATCTGGTAAAATTAACTCCAAATTGCTAAGTATAGAACACAAAAAATAAATATCAAATCCCTTCCAGAGATTCATGCAGTTTTCTCACAGAAGACAATGAAATAACTTTTCAGTTAATAATAAAAAACTCCCATAATTTGGTTTCATTTAAATTGTAACTGCATTTAGACATTTCATATCTCCTAGATAGTTCTGTCCATCAACATGTTTCTGTCCCATCCTAAAGAGAAGACTGTATTTTTAACCCAGAGATTAAATAAATGTGTGGCAGCATGACATAGAAATAACACAAGTCTAATACAAGTCAATGATGTATATTGTTTATTTAATTAATTAACATTTTGACTCACAAATCAACATCATCTGAACTGAGATAATACTTCAAAACACATTAGTACGAACAGCAGGAGTTCTTAACTTGACAGCTCCAAAGGGTTGATTGCAAGCAACAGCATTTAGGTGACTTTGGAAAATTATTTATGTGATTTAGAAATGCAAAATAAACATTTTTAACTATTACTATAAATGCACCATTGTGTGCCAGGATATTTTAAGATATGGTTAGATATATGTCAGTGTCATATGCAAGCAGCTTCAAATATTTTAAAAGTGGAAATTTCTTTAATATAATAATACAAATTGATTAGAAAACTCCTTTTTATTGTACAGAAAATACATTAGAATAATATATTAAAAGTGAGAATAACCTTTATGTTTTCCTCTTATTAGAAAACAAAACCACACTGTCATCTTTACTGCCATACCTATAGGCAGAACATATGAATATGCTGCTAGTGAACTGTGTAAAATTAAAATCTCACTTTTCTCTGTGTAAATTGTGTTCCTTCCTGCAATAAATCATCAGCGCAGCACCAATTTAATTTTCTTTCTGAGTATACATCCTAATGGGAAAACTGAAGACTAAAAATGATGGTCTGAGTGTTCCCCTCACCCTTCACATATTGGATGAATGCATATTTGTGAAAAAAAAGCCACAGGCAACTTAATTACATACTTAAGAGGTAACAAGTAGGAAGTGCAAAGACAATGGGCCAAACTCTGCCAGCAGGTTGCCCAGTTTCTTGATAGGAATGGCTCCAAATCTGGGAAATGCTATGCCAGAGGGTAAGTATTGCATCCAGTGAGGTTTTGGAAGGTGAAGGAGCAACCTCATTGCATGAGTTTGTTACAATTTCCTGACATACCTGGTTGCAGCCCATTCAAAATAACAAGCGAGGTATCTAGTAAGCCATGAATTTTGCAGTGCATAATACAAATCAACTTAGAGATGGATTTAATTGCACATTCATTTCAAGCTAGATAATCTCTGCTTTAAATAAGTAATGAATCAAGCCATTTAAATAGACAGAATTAAATAATGTCATAAAATTGTAACTTTTGTATTTAATTTAATAGAATATTCTGACAAAAACAATTTAAAATAAATATATATCACTCACCTTTGCCAGTTGAATTATATTCTTGGAGTTAATTCATGTGTTCATGAATTCACAATAAT
The DNA here is from genome assembly GCF_003945725.1 of Corapipo altera. Taxonomy (NCBI): domain Eukaryota; kingdom Metazoa; phylum Chordata; class Aves; order Passeriformes; family Pipridae; genus Corapipo; species Corapipo altera. The sequence continues at coordinate 9,627,445 of NW_020884888.1, forward strand.
TTCCCTCATTTTCTTTATTTAACTTTACAAATGATTTAACATGGCAAAGAAAGAGGTTGATGAACCAATACATGAGATCAGGGAGTTGGGTCCAGATGATTTACTACTAAGTGCTTATGAAGTGCTGGAAGAAGTAAAGATGAACTGCAGTGGTTCCCAAAGCAAAAATAACTTTTATGAAGGTGAACATGAGTCATAGGATTTGGAAAAGAAGAAAACAGAATTATGTGCCCCCACCTACTGGAAGTAATTTAACCAATTTTCAACACTTAGTACAACATTTCTGCAAGTGTATTTTTAGAGGATTTTTTTCTCTTGAGACACCTGTCTAAGCTTTCCTTGTTGCAAAGCTGAACTAGAACTATTAAGCCACTGTAACACTATACTTATAGAAAATCTGTCAGGAAAAGGGGCATTTAACCTTTAAGGAAAACCTGCATTTACAAGAGCACAAGAATTTCTTACAGACCTATAAGGAGGTACCATGACAGTGGACCAAGAAAGGCAAAGCAAGCAACCTTATTTTCCTTCACATCTAGATAACAGGTTAACTGTCTTAAACTGAACAGAAGACTTGATCACTAGATTTTAGTGGGAATACTTGTCCAATAAATATTGAGTATAGGTGAAGCACCTTGGCTTAATATCCTGGAGTGCATAATCCATGTCCAAGAAAAGAGATGAACTGACAAATTATGGAATGAGTTCTACACCATCATGCACACAACTATCAAAATCTATGAAGAGTCCATTGACATCGAAAACAGGAACAGTCTCTGCTATGGTTAATGTCAGAGTGAAAATACAATAAAGGTTGTGTTGGGAAAGGAGTCTACTGAAAAATTCTGTGGAATACAAACATGTGTCCTGTTCTAGAGGAAATGGACATGCACTTCAGGTACCTCAGGCCCTGCTTCTAGTTTCCTTCTAAGGCTTCTACTCATATACAAGACTACAATGAAATAGTAAAAGAGCAGATGGAATATTACACATATTTTCTTACTTCGCTGTTTTACTAGTCTTCTTTGATAGCAAAACAATTTCACTAGCAATTTTACTAGTCCTCCTACATAGCCATTTCTTTTCTTTTCTTAAATGAGGTGTTATTAAATAGGAACCTGTAAGCAGAATCACATTGCTCTTCTGCATTAGCTGACAAGGAGTATGACATAGAAGTCATGAGATTAGTATATACAGGCAAAATGTCTGGATTACTTTTGTGCTTCTTACTGTCTTTTGAAGAAAAGTGCATGTTTCTGTCTAGGGTAGGAACTTTTGATAAATAGAAATTACTTGCTAAAATATTCAAGTAGCTGTCATAGATGAGAATGGATAAATGACAACCTGTAGCAGATCTGGATACTGGATTCTATTTAAGAATTAACAAGTTCAGTGTTTCTACCCTGCTTGATTATGCCACACACTCATTCCCTCACTCACTTGTTGTCCTTTATACTGTTTTGTCAAATACAGTAATATAGCAAACTGACTTTTGGCCATCAGGTACAATTTGTTGCTTATGGATAAAACAGACAATTGTGTACTTACTTGAGCTTAATTAAGCTTTAAAGTTTCTTACACCCATTCCTTATGTCTAGGAACTATGTGTTGTGGAAATTCAGGGGTATAAGTTAAAGGCATTGTACCATAACTAATTTACACCTTACAGTTCCTTCATGTGCATTTTTCACCCATTTAAACTTCAGATGAGTGATTATAGGTGTCCTGTGTCTAAATGTAATTAGGCATGTCACCATAAGAAATCAGGATCATTAAAAAAGTGAGACAAGGCAGAGACTGAAGACTGATACAAAATTGATCTCAGCTTTGCAATTAATATGGATGGGGATGGCTTATGTTCAAGTATCATGTTAACTGTAACATGTGGTTGTGGAGTATGTCTTACCTAATTACTCCATAAAGTAAACCAAGGATCAGTTGTATTGTCTTGTCTTGCTTATTGAAGGTACTTGTAAGTTAAGACAATCCCACCATGTTTATGCATAGCACGGAAAATCCTTATAAACAGAGATGCACAGTCAATGATCATGTCTTTGCAAACACCAGGAGAGCTAAAACCTGGAAAACTGGAAGATTCAGGGCTCTTGCTAGGATCAGAGTCTGATAACACAACCTGGAAATATTATAGTGTACTGAAGGTGCTCTGCCCCCAATCCTGCAAAATTTAGCACAATTATGCCCAACTCTCAGTTTCTGGATCTAGACCTCAATTAACTAGGTTTTGTCATCAAATATTCTGTCTATTTAATTACTTAATGAGACTGTTTTACATACGCATATCACAGAATCATGCTCCTAAACAGGAAAATGAAAATATATTTTCCTCAACATTTCATCACCTGTGCAATATAACTTCATCCCAGAATATGCATACACATATTTGTTTTTTAATATCTACATTCTGGTGGGGGGAAAAAAATTTTTTCGTGCAAGATTTCAGATATCTTTCATTTTCAGGAAAGAAACGTGATGGTTGGTATGATAATGACTTCCCTAGATGTGGTTGTATAAGTTACAAAGTACCAAATGGGGAAACAATGTACTTTTCTTACTAATTGTTGCTCACCAATTCTCTTTGTGTTCATTGCTATGTCCTCGTTGCATCCACCACCTGCTGCCAAGAGAGTTTTCTTTTAGTCTATCAGGCTATATAAAATTATACAAGTGTTTGCTTGTTTTACTGCTTCCTATGCACACTACTGAAGGCAAAAAAAGTATTGTCCCGATGAATAATTTGGTTAATCAGCTTGCATTTCTGCAACTTAGATTACCTAAGAGTAAAGAAAAGCAAGGAAATTACATTAACCTCTCTCTATATACTCTTGCCTTAGAATCTTCAGAACATGCTAAAATCAATGATATCTACATACCAGACATTTTTATTTAAAAAAATCTTGACCAATACACCCTCTTTTAGAAAAGAAATACTTAATAATTTTACTGAATCATTTACAAGAAGGAAAGGAAATACAATAGAAGAGCATCAAGGTTCTTTCAGAAAACAAACCATAGAAAGCTATTGTTAACTGGTGCAATGTACCATATATCTACTGGCTCTTGGGTATAATAGAGAGATAACAGGATTGTAATCAAGAGAGACTTTCAAAGAAATCTTCTATTGTAATATGTAAGGTGTTGATAATGTTATTTTATCTTGTTAAGGTGTAGCATTCACAGTTACAGTGAGATATAGAAAGATAAAAGTTTTCTGCCTTAGCATTGCTGCGTTTGTCTCAATTTCATTTTGGAATTTCTGCCCAAACTTTTCCTTTTTACTCCATAACCATCCTTAATTTTTGCATGATTTGGCTGAAAAATGCAAAAAGTATACTATACTAATATACTGTGCTTCTATTTCATATTAACTATTATGAATACTTTATATCAGGAATTAATGCACAAAATAATGGGGGCTATTTGTTGATGAGAAATCCAAAACAACCTGGTAAAGTGCACTTGCAGCCCAGAAAGCCAACTGTGTCCTGGGCTGTATAAAAAGAAGTGTTGCCAGCAGGTCAGGTTAGAGAGGGACTTTTTACAAGTGCCTGTAGCAATAGGACAGGGGTAAAGGCTTTGAACTGAATAAGTGTAGGTTTAGGTTAGATAGAAGGAAGAAATTCTTTATTGTAAGGGTGGTGAGGCACTGGAACAGGTTGCCCAGAGAAGTTGTGGATGTCCCATCCCTGGAAGTCTTCCAGGTCGGGTTGGATTGTGCTTTGAGCCATGACAGGGTAGTGTTTATGATTTCATGATTCTAATAAATAAATAAAAAAAAAAAAACAAGCAGTATCTTTTCCTCATTCTTGTATATATCATGAGGGACTGTTTCATACAAGAGAAAAAAAGTGTAACCACTTCAGTGGCACAGGCATAAATTCAAAAAAGCAGTAGATACAAAACTGTTGTATGTTATATCCCAAGTCTAGCAAAATATTGATGATAATTTACTTATTTTTCTTTTTTTTGTCTTTTTAATATTTTCCTTTTTCTTGAGGTGAAAATTCTTGAGTTACATATGTGAATATGTGTCTTACATATTCTCTTTAAATAAAAAATAATTTTCTCTATTTATTCATCATTTAAGCGAATACTGACATTAAAGACAGCACAAAATATTGTCCTGAGAAGAACTTTGAAAAGAATTGTTTCTTCAGCAGAGAAACACTCAGAAAACCAGTTTTTGGCTGTAAAAAATAATTGTTACTGTCATTTTTCTCATAAAAGCAAAATGATATTTCAATTTTTTCTTCTACTTTGAGTATATTTTAGAAAAGTAAATCACTGCAAATTACATAATCTGTGTCTGACCTATGAACCCTTGGGGGCTGGGACAACAGAATAGAGGAATATTGCTATAAGCTTGTCCTATTCTGTTTTTCCCTAGATAACAGTTGGAGATACTGACCTAAATGGATTTTAGGTCTGATTTAGCATAGCCATTCTTAATTTTTTTTAATTCCTGCATGTTCAGAACATACCATCTCTCCCACCCCTCTCCGCAGCTCTCCACATCCTCACTTCTCATTTTAGTCTGTATAAGAAAACAAATTGGGTGAGTTACCTCTGCAGCCTGAACAGGTAGAAACTCACCCAGTGACATGCAGAAAAATCCCTGTTTTCTTAGCAGAAAAAGTGTTCCTAATGCAAATATGAAGGGTTTGTAGACTTAGGTCTTATTTTCAAGGACTTGATTTATCCAGAAATAACTACTTAAGATTCTGCGATTTTTACTAGGTGACAGACAACTGAACATTAAATCTATAGTTTAGTTCACTCTAATTTGCCTCAGGATTTGGTAGTTTATGCAAGTTTTCATAGTCAATGATACTGCAAGCAGTTACCATTTTCACCTTGCTTGCGTTGTGTTTTGATAGCCTGACATTTGTTCTCTTCAAATACATGAACTATGAGCCTGTCTTGCCACTGTTCTACTTCAGCTTATACCAGTTAAAATGAAGTTTGATACCTCTAATGCACTTGAAAAGTGTTTTACTATTTACTACCCTCTTGTGCGTTATCTTTTCATGAGCATCGCAGAACTCCTATTTTCCAAACACCTATGAGGGTTTTTTGTGTCTTTTGCATTACTTCTAGTTCAATTTTGCTGTTCTTCTCCAGCCATCCGTAATTTCACAGCTCAAGGACAGCACCAAAGGAAAGCATGTATTTCTGACCATACAATAGCCAAATTCATACATGAGAAGTAGCGCAGATGAGAGGGGGAAAAAAACACCATAAATTTTCAGTTTGCCAGTCAAATGTTTATTTCCAAAGCACCATTTGACAATAGTATATGATGTATTTGAGTATGAAACACTTTTGATCTCAAAATGAGGCATATAATTCCTTTATGTTTACTGCTTCACTAGAAGTACTGTAGTTACATGTAGTTGGCAATTTCCTATCAATCAAAACTTCTGTTTAGTTTCTCTGTTTGTAGAAAAACATCAATTTTGACAAGAAATGTCCCTGGGAAATAGTTTTCAATACTAGGCTGAAATTTCTGTTTGTATCTCTAAAAAGATATATTCCATGAGAATGGGGGTTCTTCATTCCTCTTTTTCCTTTTTTTTTTTTATTTTTCTTTCTTCTCTTGGTTTGTTTTGTTGGTAGATTTTTGTTTATTTTAAGGAATGGGTCACTGAAAAATTAAAATTATAAAAAAATATAGAAAAATTTTCTAATCCTATTGTGAACTAGAATTGCCAATATTCTCCTATGTTTCATGGGATATAAAAAATTAGTTCTTAGGAAGCTACTAAATTCCAATTGCAGAATTGGTTATTGTTGTGTCAAGGTATTGTAAAGAATGACACAAAGTCCGGGGATAAGGGAAACTTTTTCTCCAAAATTTTCATACAAAAGGAATTACAGTAGAATTAGTTAAATTAATGGATATCAAATTATTATTACATCTAAAGTTGGATTACAGTACATATTTTTGTTTAAAAAGACAAGAAAACTTAGCCGTTCAACTTATTGCACTTAAGACAAATCATATGGAAATGCAACAATGGGCACTGATATTTCTTAGTATCCTGAGCAAATATGATTGTACTATTCGTATCACTTTTACATAAACCACAACCTTAAATAATTAACATACACATTTACTCACATTAGTTTTTCCCTCAGTTTGTCATGAGTGAACAAGAACATAGAATATTTGTAATTCTGAATGTTTCAGCAGAAGACAAAATTTGCTTCATATATTATTCCAGATTCTTGAGTTTTTTTACTAGTAGGCAATGAGGAGAAACCACCAAAGCACATTCCTACTAAACATCTTTTTTGGTCTTGCACCACACTCCAGTGTGAAAAATATCCTGTTGCTTTTTTGCTTGCTTCATCACATACATATTTCTCTTGATTATTCTTTACATTTGTTGATTAAAAGATATCATGGCAGAGCATGTGATCAGGAAGTAAAAAGCAAACTATGTATTCAAATAAATGGTCTAATCTATTCAGTTTTACCTGTGAAGACTATCTTTAGCAATTTAAAATCTCAGTATTTATATCACTGATGTAATTTTAAAATAAAATAACTGCAGTATTTTGAACACAATTGCACAGTGTGAGAAGCATGAGTTTGAATTGAAAAGTACTTTTTCCAAACACAAGTACCAAATCAGTCACAAACCAGTATTTATCATTTAAAATTCAGTTTTAAAAGATGGGTATTTCTACAAAAAGACATATATACTTAAGCAGTAAATTTAGACTCCAATTCATAAAGATATTTAAGCATTCCAATACCACAAAGTGATTTTAATCTGTTCAGCATAAACTGCTTAAATGTTTAAAACTATTCATATGTTTAATTATCTTGTTGAATTGGGGCATACACTGTAGATCTGAAATCCTAATAATTTGGGTTAGTAATGGTTTAGAATTTGTAGAACATCATTAGATGTTTTTAACCCAAAAGTCAGCTATGTAGCTTTTTTCATGTCAAAGAAAAAGTTAATGGATTTCAAAATGTTTTTGTAACATATTCTAACACTATCAGAAATCACATATCCTGTCTCCAGGATCTTTTAGGCTCATGAAACCATTTTGAGAAATATCACAAGAAGTGCAGAACATAACTGATCCACCATGCAATTTGAGCACTACTCACTGGCTTTTGGTCTGTGTACATGGATATTCAGTGAGGACAAAATTGAAAGATGCTTTGAATACTAATATTTGCAGATTATCAGGAAAGTCATCTTGTGGAAATGATAACTACCAAGAGCTATTTCAGTAAAGTGATAGGAAACAATAACATCCTATTCACTCGTAAGGAAACCTTCACGGGGAGAAAGATGAAGAGAAGTATATAACTATCAAATGTCCTGAAAAATAGGACAGTATTTTCATTTGAATTGCCTCTAATGATGATAGTGGATTGATGAAAAGTAGGAAAGGCATGCAAAACTTTTTATTTGGTTAAAATCATGAGTTGAAAATGTGAGAAATGCTAGACAGCCAGATCAAGATGATTTGCGAAGCTCCCAAGAAATCATGTGATTTGCGACAGTAGATTTAAAACTGATGTAATTGATTTAAAAATAATTGCAATGGTAGATTTAAAACATATGTAGCTGACTTAGAAATATTAGAGGGTTGAGCACAGTCAAATGATTCATATGACTGGTGTGACCAGAAGACTATTGCTATTGCCCTAATCTTGCTTTTCCATTAGGTTTGTATCAGGGTAAGGCCTATCCATATTTGAAAGATCTATAATTTGCAATGGCTTCAGCGCACTGTCCGTATATAAATAAAGACTTACAATCAGCTGTATTATATTATTTTTAAATGGTTTATTTTGTATTCAATTGCAAGGCAAAGTAAGATTATTCCTATGTACACAGATGCTCTTGCTTCAAATGGAAATTCCACCCTGATTAAAAAAATCAGGCCTTTCACTCCTTACAGGAAAATCATTAAAAATCTGCAATAATATTTTACCTGAAATATCTATGTTGAAAGGACTGTGACACTGTGATACAACACTGTTCACGAACTAGATATTAAAAAAAGGTTTTGATGGTTTCAGCCTTTGTGGAGATTTTTGCAGTACACACAAATCTTTCTCTTTTCCCATATCATGGTTAAAAAAAATTGACTTAAATTTAAAGAACTCAGACTGATTGTTGTGGTTTAACCCCAGCCAGCAACTAAGTCCTGCAAGCCACTCATTCACAGTGGCATGGGGAGAAAATCATAGGAGGGAAGGCATGTTCAGATAAAGACACTGTAAAGCAAAAGTTACACAAGAAAGCAAAGAAAAACATGGAATTAATTCACTACTTCCCATGGGCAGGTGGATGTTCACCCATCCCCAGGAAAGCAGCTCCCTCATGTGTAACAGTGACTTGGGAAGACAAATGCCACCACTCCAAATATCCCATCCCTTCCTTCTTCTTCTCGCATTTTACACACTGAGCATGATGCTATACAGTATGGAATTTCCCTCTGGTCAGTGGGGGTCAGCTGTCCCAGCTGTGTCCCCTCCCAAATCCCTTGCTGGAGGGGTGGGGTGAGAAGCAGAAAAGGTCTTGGCTCTTCATAAGCGCTACTCAGCAGTAATGAAGAAATCCAGGAATTACCAACAATGTTCCCAGCACAAATCCAAAACACAGGCCCATGCCATATACTGTGAAGGAAATTAACTCTACCCCAGCCGAAACCAGCACACAAATCTAAATTCAAATAGCTTCAGCCTCTAGTATTTTCCGATTCTACATACTAGCATAGCAACAATTAGTTCATCTTTTATAAGTCATAAAAATGATTTCACTCAAGCAGTAGTGTACATGTACTTGGTAGGAAGTACATTTGTGCAAATGATCACAGACCATATGTCCTCAGCAGGTATTGTTCATTACTAGCTGAAGAGGAATACTGCAATTGATATTTTGCCTTTCCATTTTTCCGTAGTGATTTCAACATGACATCCTCATGCAGTGACCTACCTCTGCTGTTGGTCACTCTCACCAGCCCCAAGCCACAGTAGAGCAGTTCCAGAAAGTGGATTATGTGTTAGATCTTTTCTCCAGTGTGTCTACCAACAGTGTGGTGGAGAGGTGGAGGTGTTTTACTGCCGTGATCTGTATAGTGTGCAACTACTCCCTGCTGCTCCACTACATCTGTGTATAGATAGCTGGGCCCTCATATCAGCAAAGATTTCCATTGCAAAGGTTTCCCCTCTCCAGCTCTTTCGAGAACAGGCTTCCCTCTCACATTGGTATCCTTCGCATTAGTTAAAGCTCTTGGAGACTATAAGAGATAGACGCTATTGCTCACTGCTTATATTTTAGCTGATTATGGGCAACACAATCACACACGAAAAAGATGTTTTTCAATCACTGTACTATGTAATAATCATAAAAATGAAAAAAAAAAAAAGGGTACGGAACTGACTAACAAGAGGGTTTATTCCCTTCCAAATGTTTCAAATATATGAAAGCATAAAGGAGGGTTTTTGCAGGAGGTCAACTCTAAGGCTTTATACATGGTCAAAACACTTTCTTTGTCTGGCAAACTGAATCATTGCCAAAAGCATGGCTGAATTTCTTTTCTGCCACGTGCTAGTGCTATCAAAACTGTCAGGTTCCAATGGGGAAAAAAAATGCATTCTAAATTCAAAATTCAGAAAAGTCAAAAGCATTTTCACTGGATGTTTTTCTAGCTCTGGTTTCCAGTACTATATTTTTGTTTATAAAATATTAATTTAAAGTTTATGATAGTATTGTTTTTATATTACCAGCTTTTAGTTTTAATTCTCTAGGCTTGTCAAGGGGGCTGATTTAATTTTTCATTTCCTACAGTTCTGTGTGAGTGAGTTGCATTAAATGGAATAGTTGTTCTGCATGCAAATCAGAGAAAAGAGATCTGTTAATTTTGGTGGACTGTTCTCTTAATTTGAAGACACAACCATGCTTGCTGAACACTATTGTTGTGCAAGGTGTGGAGGAATAAATTGGTGGAGGTAGCTCGTTTTGCAAGCTACAGACTGAGACGTAAATTATGCTCCAGGTGGGAGCCTGGGACAAGAGACAGTGAACTGCCAACCTTTTGGGTAACAAAGGCCACAAAGACTAGGGGCATCAGCCAGGTGGATGGACACCGGGAGACTCGGCAGAAGCAGAGGGTCAGGAGGAAAAATGAGACCTGTGCACAGATAGACTGTGAGGATATAAAAGTCCAGAGGTTCCCTTTTTGGGGTCCTCCTAGGAGGCACCAGCTTGAGCTGTTTCTGTGTTACTGTGCCGCGAATAAATTGATTTATGGAACTAGACACCTAAGACTCTGCTACAGGAAACCCAGGGTTGAATCTATAAGGAAACTTGGTCTGACTGTGTGAGAGAGTGTGTGGGGAGTCAGGCTGGCTCAGTTGGTTGCAGCATGGTGGTAATAATGCCAGTACTGTCGGTTTGATCCCTGTAGGGGTCATTCACTTATGAGTTGGACTTGATCCTTGTGGGTCCCTTCCAACTCAGAAAATTCTGTGATCACCCACTGGAGCCTCCCACTCTGAAGGGGCTTTGGTCTCAGCGGTTAAAAGTCTCTGGCACTTGGGATGTGACTGCCAGAGAGAGTCTCGTGAATGGTCAGACCGGGAAGCTTCCTTAACAAAGGATTGAAAATGTCCATTTTGCATGTCTTTTGTTACATGTTTTTATGAAGTGATATCTAATCTTATCTGTTATTTTGGTCAAATTACAACATGTCTATCACTCTCTGATTGTTTTTGTACAGGAATAACAAAAATAATTCCCACCTGGTATATGTGAGCTAAACCCCTAAGATCTTTAAATTACTCTCATCTTGGCATCCTTTCTTGGCATCCAACCTTTCAGTATTATCACAGAATATTATTGGCCAGAATATTTTTTTCTCTTCAGCAGTCTATCGTTGTGAATATGAGGTGGGGAGGAAGGGGGTGGGGTTGGGATGAGAGGAGTTCTTCACCACAACAAACTATCCCAAAGCTAGACAGTTTGGGAGGATCTTTGCACTTAGTAGAGAAAAGGGATCTCAGTCACCTAACCTGATCACAGCTGCTAGCTCAGTAGGCCATCCTATTCCCTGTGTGAACACTCCTGAGGAGAAAAGGTGCAGTCATACATCTGTAGCTGCTGTGCGGTCAAAGTTGTCCTCTTTGAAGAAGTTCTGAAAAAGGTTGTCTTCCTAAAGGTTTGATGTATGCACAGTTTTATTTCATTTTATAGAACTGCTCTGACTTAGAGATCATATCAAATAACATTAAAAGTCCAACAAATGAGTAGAAGAATTCTGAAGTGTCTTCAGATTATTTTCCCTTGTGGTATCTTACTGCCTTTTCCACAATTATGGTGATCAAGTTGTTTCTACGCTGCAAGTGAAGAGTGTGTTTTCTTTTACTATTGCTTAAATCATTTTGGTAGGCCTTTATGATTATAATACAAATTTACTAATCTGTGTGACAGCTCCTGACACCGTGAGATTTGGTGGGACTTGCTTTGTTATTATATTCAGGGTACTGTTTCATGATCTTCCACTCAACAAACTGTCAATCATTGTAAGTAATATATAATTATGTATTGCTTAAAAGAAAGTATTCTTTATCCTCGAGGTAACATAAAACACAGGTAATTACTAGGGGTATGACATTTTAAATAGAGATGCTGTCTCAGATCCAAAAAATTCAACTGTAAAATAAGTAAAACTAGTAAAATCTAAGAAAAATCAAAACTAGATAGCATTTAAATATCACCAGAGAATAGTTTTAATACCACTGCAGGCAGTGTGTCATGAAGTGAACAAAGCTAAGCAGGCTGTGTTTATCACTTTTCCCATAGGAATAAGGTAGGAAATTTGACACTGTACTGTTTTATAATGTAAATGATACAACTCTTTCTGTCACTCTAGTGGTGGAAATTAGACAATAATTATTCCAGCAAAATGTCTGTACGAAGTTCAGATGTTGGGTCTGCATAGCTTTGTGTTTCCTGCCCTGATACTGGCCCTGGCCCTGCCATAGGAGGCATTTTGTTATTGGCAACAGCTGAAAGTTTCAAGAGACAGAAGCACACAATATACCAACCTCTTCTACGGCAAAATTAGTGCCCAAAGAAATCTATTATAAGTCATAAAATTCAAAGGAATCCTGAGGTTTTTTTAAAAAAAGAGGTTTAAGGATGTTCTCCTCAAAGCTGGAGCTGGCTATAGAAAGTAATTGTGCTTACTTCACCTTCAATCTAAACAAAGGGTTAAAAAGCAATGGAAGAGCATACAGGTTTTGTTTTCCAACATGCAGAATGATATTACGCAGAACACAACATTTTGTGACACATTCCCAGTTGGTCATTTTGGGTAACAGTGGCTTCACTTAATTTTAGTTGGCTAACTTTCAGGCATAAATCTGCTGAGACTCATTACACTACTTATAGAGTGAGCAAAGCCCACTCTGATCTGTTTATTTGAACAGTAGGGATCTCTGCATTAGGCTGAAATGAAGTCTACTCTAGACTCTGCTGACTGAATCTGAGACCTGTAAAGGGGTCACAGGTGACTTGATAATATGCAGAGAACTACAATTCAGATATCTTCATTCAGTAAGTCAAGTAACACTCTCAGCATATGATTACCATACAATCATAGAAAGCCTTGATTTGGAAGGAACCTTAAAGATGATCTAGTGTCAACCCCCCTGCCATGGGCAGAGACACATTTCACTAGTCCAAGTTGTTCAGTGCTCCAACAAAACTAGCCTTGAACACATCCAGGGATGTGGCATCCACAGCTTCTCTGGGAAACTGGTTTCAGTGCCTCACCACCCTCACAGTAAAGAATTTCTTCCTGATATCTAATCTAAAGCTACTCTCAGTTTGAAGCCATTCCTCTCTGTCCTGTCACTACATGCCCTTTTAAAAATTCCCTCTCCAGCTTTCTTGTAACCCCTTTTAGGTACTGGGAGTTCGCAATCATATAGGTGAAAGGAAAGGGGGGGGGGGTGCAGTGGAGCAGTCTCTGACATATTCCAAGATCTTTCTACAGTTGTATTGGGTTGCTTTCTGCAATAGCCCTGTCCTTTTGCTCCCTAGGGAAGACTAACTTGGCCCACTTTTGTTCACTGAGTGTGCAAGGCTGTGGCCCTTTGCTTTGCTCTCGTTGTATTATGCTTGTCTTTCAGCTTCTCCTGCCTCCCAGGGCCCTATTTCCAGCTTATTACATTCTACCCTCAGTTATAATTCTGTTGTTCACCAGCCCATAGCACAGACCTAATATGACTGTGGAGTAAAAATCCATTTCTACAATAATATGTTGACCCATAACATGCAAGTTACACTAGCAGTTATGATTAGGTATTCAGAATAAACTCACACTTCCAACCTCTGTCTTCCAGAAAAAAAAAAAAAAAGATTTATAAAAATTTCTCACTTAGCAATTAAGCTCTGTTCTCGTTGACTGTAAGCCACCACCTACAAAAAGAAATGGTGACTTGAATGAATGTCCTAACTCACAGATAGGAAACCTATCCATGAAAGTTTGAATGATAAAGGGAACACTCTTTTGGAGGCAAAATTAATGTATTCAACTATTAATGAGTTGTGCCAAAGAAGTCATCCTCATGTTCAATTCAATATGCCATTAAGGGCAAGAAACAAGGTATCTTGGAAGGTGTGGACTATGTCCTTTCTTTCTAATCTTTTGCTCTCCTCTATTAGTTAGGAAAAGAGTGGTTCTTGAAACCTGCTGATATGAATACAGGGTTAAAAGTATTGCTTGAACTTGGCCATGGATAAATTTCACCTTTGTGCCTATTGTATTGCCCAGAAAGATGCAAACTCTCCATTGTTTTTTCTGCAAACCAGACTCTTTATCTTTCTTTTAATTAAACTTTTTTCCTTTTATAACAGTGTGTTTTGTTTAGTTGGCTGGGGGTTCTTTTGTCTTATCGGAGCAGTCCATTAGATAAAGTAAAAAAAACAAACAAAACTATACCATACCAGTTAGTACCCAACCCCACAAGATCTGGAACTACTTATCTGTCAACATTTTATTGAATCTGGTAAGTACTAGGTTTCCTTGCTTTCCCTTCTCTTACTTTCTTCTTCCCTTTCCGGTCTTAGACCTATTTCTACTTGAATTATGTTGTCTGAGGGATATAACCTTACAAGAAACGAGTAAAGTAAGAATTGCGAACTGTGTTTGAAGGCTGTGAAAAACACAGCAAAACTATTATCTCTGACTGAAAGCTATTATGAGTTTGTCACCTTTTCTTTTCTAGAGAAGTTGATATCAATTTGCCTCTCTAGTCATTGAGTCTGCAGTGAATAATTCAGATAAATAATTTTGAAATTTGAAGTAATTCAAACTAGTCATCTGCCTACAGTCTTTCTTCTAATTTGGGAACTGGGCCTACATATCTAGCTTAAAAAGATCTTATACCTATTTGTTATTGTAGATCAGAGAGACATTTAAGATAAGAGTTAATATAGAAGTTCATCAAAGTTCTTGGCATAACAATGAATACCTGTTTATTTTCTCCACTGAACATCTATTTTCAAAATTGCAATTTCTTGAAACAACGTGAAAAACACTTCTTCTGACCTGAAGTCTCCACATTGAGTATATAAATACAGCTGCATTTCCTTCCATTTTTGCCTGACTCCTTCACCCTTCTCTTTCCACCTTTTTTTCATAAAAATACTATAACAAAGAACAACAAAACTCTTTTAATCTAAAATCATATTTTAAATTAAATATCACGAAAAAGCATAGTTTAGTTTTGTTTTTTTTTCCTTCGGGGTTTACCTATCAGATAACTAGAAGGAAAACTAAAAACTTTTAAATAACATTAGAATTCTTTCTGAAATGTAGAAAACTTTCAACCTTCATAAAAACTGCCCTTATGACTTTAAGTGGTAACTTCCTTTCATAGATGAGCTCTAAACTGGTTACCGCTCACTCTACTTAGAGATGACAGTCAGGCCACACTGCTGTAAGTATATCTCTCTAAGAAGGCAGCAATGAAGATATGGGGGGAAAGGGAGGAAGCAGACAAGACACATGCTTGGAAGTGAGTAATAATTTTCTATTGAGTAAGAAGAGGCTAATATTTTATGAGCAGGGTGAATACTGGCGAGGAACAGAGGGTAAGCAGGGATTATAGCATTTTTCTTTCAGCTTGGGGAAATACCTGTTTAGTCTGCACCAGAGTAAATTTCACATGTCTCCAAGCTGCCAGACTTTCAGCCATCACATATCCCTAGGCTGCAGATTATGCTTTCTAGAGGAGGTCCTCCTCATGTCATCACTGAAATGATCATTCCTGGTAGACATGGATATTTTCCCTGCAATGCCTCTGCTCACTCCACAGGAGCAATGCTGGCACTCCTGCGTGCATGATGAAGCAGTCACTCAGTGACAGCTCCTGTGGCTGTCACCCACACCAGTGGTGCCAGCAACAAGGCAGCTGAGTCATGCCAGAGCCCCGTTAGCTTTAGAGGATGCAATGAGGTGCTCCATAAGTTTGACATTACCAAGTCATAGCTGATGGCTTGCTGATTTGAATGCCATCCCAAAATTGAGCCTCTGGGAGCCCTGGTCGTTGTCCACTGGTGAAACATTCCTGTAGTTCTCACTTCTCTCAGCTCACAAAAAGGACTGTAGGTCAGCTGCATGAAGATTTCAGCCTGTGGGGCAACCTTATAAACTATTAGCAGGATGAAGAAAACAGTGAAAAAAAGCAAAAGCAGCCCTCCAACAACCTATACTTTATTATATAACTAAATCAGCAGTTCCTGTGCACATCTATAACAAATTCTGTAATGTTAACAAGGACTTAAATACACCACAAAACAGACTATAAACATTAACACAGTCCTGTTTATAGTTGCTGTGCAATACAACATAAAACTAGAATTAATTCTGCCACAGTTCCATTTTGTGTTTAAAGATTGGTTAACAGGTTGCAGTAAAAAAGTCCTAGTGTTTTGATATTTTCTGATATAATGAACGCAGTCATCTGAAAAGTTCTGTTTTTATTTAACTTACAGGCAAAGTAAAAAGAAATCTGAAAAAACCTCATCACTCAGATGAAAGTAGCACTCAGATGTCAAAGGCAAAGCACTCAGAATTTATTTAGGATAAGTACAGACCCTGGCTTGTCTCTAGAGGAAAAAGAAGCAACAAATATTTCAAAATGTCAGTCTGAGCCATTTCTTCACTTGTAAAAGTCTTATTATGATCATATTGAAGACTACTTGATCCTTCCCCTATGTCAATCAAAGGTCAACCCAAAGCAGGTTTTCTTCCTGCTTCAAGCAAGTTAAGTTTCAGCGGTTTCACTGACTTATCAATCTAAAGAACTCTCTGCTTTCAGTCCAGAAAAAGAGATGGTCATCACTATTTTGTACTTATAAAAATCTAGTTCAGAGCATGAGCAGTTAAAAATAGTCATAGAGAAGAAAGGAAGCAGGGCATTAGGAGGGACTTGTAGCAACACATGCAAAGCAAATATATATAAAAAACACACACTTTAAAAGAAACAACAAAGCCCAACAACCAATTCAGGAATTCTCTTTTAAGAATAGCTAAGAAAAAATTAATACAGGAATTACAAAACACAAAGTTAAATTTAAAGAGAGGTAATTACATTTTTGACAAAAATTGTTGACTGAGAGATCTGATGCCTAAACATGCTGAAGTTCAATGAAATTAAATGTGTTCATTGTTTCTAACAACGTTTTTATTCCATTTATCCTTGTCACACACTCACACACACACACACACAAACCAACTTTCGCTAGTACTTTATTTTGTTTAGTACAAAATGAGACAGAACTCAAGAGATATCTTTAAAGTTCTGTATGATATAGAAACCACCTTATGTTAAATTATATGGTATCATCAGAAATCTATTCTATAGATTTCTGTATTAACATATATTCCCACAGTAGTCAGTAAACACCAAATACTCAGCACTTCTTAACAGATGGTCAGCAAGTCTGACAATCAAGCCCCTTATTCCCATACCTCAAGAGTATAGAGCAAGTCTGGGTCACATTGGAAGGCATTAGATATCATAATTGAATCCCTAGTTTATGGGATTTGTACTGTTCCAGATAATTATTGGTATCAAGTATTTTTTCTCATGACTACAGGGTTTCTATTATGCTTCTATTTCAAACAGCATCATGAAATTGTGGGATATTTTCTCTTTGTATGGAGTCATAGTGAGCTATTGAGCTGTGAAGGAGATGAATGAGGTGATTCATTTGTGATCCACCTGCTCAGCACCTGGGATCAAACCAAACTGTGCCTGTCATTTTAATCTGACAGGAGAGTCATTTGGGCATACCCATACACCTTCTCTGCTTTCCATCAGATTGATTGGAGGAGGAAGTTCAGGGGTGAGTTGGAAGTGAAAATGCTCTCTGGAGTGGGCACATGTTTGTGAGTGAACCCATACACACATTTGTGAGTGAACCCATACACACATTTATGAGTGAACCCATACTCACATTTATGAGGTAAAAAAAGGTTTCTACCAACATTATATCCCTTTTTTTGAGGCAGAAATATGTCTCAAATCCCTGCTCAAAAAATGCTCTTTTTCTGGAGTCTGAACAGGGGGTTTGTTGCTATATTTGAGGCTAAGCAAGGCTACTTAGCTGTTTTTGTAGTCATTGTCAGTGAGAATCAGATATTTTACCTGGTGTGTCTGTACAGTGGTATGAACAGGCCACACGTGTCCATCTGAAGAGAGCCCTGCCATCACTCCTTGAGTGCTCCCCTGGAGAAGTAGATGCTTCTTCCTTCTCTCTTTAGTCAGCCATGGTGTAACTCTTGCTTTTACGCAGTAGACAGTGAAGAGAGACCATACATGCAGCAATTCTTCCTGTGTCTCTGCAGTGCTCTCTGGCAAGGGTAGAAGCTCATAAGATTCTGGCTCATCTTTGTGTTCAATACATGACAAAGTATAAACAGTTTTGTTTCCCTCCATCAGTGGCCTGGAAGCCCTACAGTTGCATTTACATGGTGAAGGGGAATTTAAATTTGTACCTGCTCAGAAGTGTGACTGAGGAATGATCTGACATGGAGGGCAAAAAACCCCACCTGCTGAAAGCGTTAAATTACCTGGAAGCTGAAATGCCAGGGACAGAACAGATTCCTTACAAATCAGTGAAGTCCCCTTGGGGATGAGATCAGAAATAAATATTGTCTTGTGACCATCCTGGAATAGGAGCACTCAGAGGCCCAAGCTCAGGGAATATCTTTAGGCAGCAGAGTTGGGCTGGGGGATAGACAAAAGGCTGGATGAAGTTGCCCCATACAACCTCTCTCAGAACTCATACTGGCAAAAGTTTATTTAAGTAATTGGTTCAAAACACATCTTTGTAGGTTCCTTGTAGAATTGTTTGTGGTCATGATATTCTGTCCAGTACAATATTTTTGGGTATTTTTTGTTTTATTTTGTTTTATTTTAATTTATCATTTTATTTTATTTTTAATTATGATTTTATTTTATTATGTTTTGTTTATAATTAAACACAAACATGTTTAATTATTCTCAAGTGATACAATCAAAATTCCTGAGCAACAGAGTACAGTGTTTCCCCGTGATGTTCCTCAGGATAACATTTCCATCATGACCTCAGTGATTTTTCCTCTGCCAGGTACCCAACATTGCACCTTCCACCTACCTGCCCTCCTGGCACCTCAAGAGTTCACATTCCCTGGGCTTTTCTACTGAAGCAATTGGGCAACCAGTCCCTGCTTATGGCCCCTCCCTCGGGATGTTCAGTCTTTGCTGTCTGTAATCATAAGGATAAGTCATATTCACATTTATTAACACAATGAAAGGGAGAAAACATGAATGTGATTGTAACACCCTGAAACCTGTTTCTAACTTTCTACTTTCCATTAGTGATGACAAACTAATCAAAGCAAATCAAAAGCAAACCAAACCAAACTCCAGGGTATCCAGATTGCCTCAAAGCCTATAGAAATAAATTTATAATTTTAGAAAACATGTAAAAATGCATATCCATGAAGATCGCCTGCTCATGTTATCTCTATTATAAAAGCAGATCCTTTTAGTTTACTCAGAATTACAGAAGATGGGCACAACTTAATTGCCAAGAACTATATTCTGTCATTGTAATACTTTACACCACAAGTAGTCTGATTGACTGTGTTGGCCATTGATAGCTGGACTTTTTTTTTTTTAAGGGAGAGGGATGTACTGCAGTAAGCTGAAGCAAATTTAAACTTTATATTTTACTATTTATTGGAAAAACTAGAAAACAAAGCAGAAAATGCTGTGTATCCCAAGAATTAAAATCAAGTAAAATATATAACACAAAACCATACCAAACATTTCCTTAACTCACAAGGTCAAACATTTTAATGAGTAAGAATATTTCAATCACATTGCGAAAGTTTTCAGAGGCTGTATCTTATCTGAATGTATTACTTGAGAGAATAGGAAACTGTACTTTGGAAAAAGAACCCAGACCTGAATCTGCAAAGTTCATTTAACAAAAAGTCATTCAAGCCTCCAAAACAGCTGAAATAAGAAGAGCTTCAAAAATAACAAGCAAATTATTCATATCCAGGAGAATGAGAGTTTGGTGGTTTGGGGTTTTTTTCCCTTTTTTTGATAAAGGTACATGTGGGAATTGCAGCCAGCACTTTACACTTCTATTTCAAGTCTGCTACAGACCTTCCTGTGATATTGAGGCAATCTCTTAGGAGTGCAGTTCGTCAGTACGTATTTCTTTGGTCAACTACAAAAAATGTTTGCAGAACTAGTTACTTCTGGCAATATGGTGCAACTGAAAAATAGAGTTTGTTTTATTTTGTCTGAAGCAAAGGTAGAGGTGGGTTTGAGATGCAAAGAAAAAATTGAAAGCTTTTCATTTTCTAAAGATAAAGTTGCTTTTTTTGTTTTCTCTTACTCTTCAGTTGTAGAAAAAACCTGATAATTCGACAGACATTTCAAACGAACCTAAACCAAAGAAAAAGCTTTGAGACATTGATGCTGAGCTTTAGGAGGGACTGTGTTAAAAAAAAAGACTTCATCCACTCACCCTTGAGTTAGGTCACTGTGTTAGGAAGCATAGAAAGTGCAATCTTCATTTTAGGGAATTTGTAATTTAAAACCAGAGACTATAAATTGCAACTTTATTATCTTATCTGGGTTTTACTGTTTCTCTCAATCTGAAAAGCCCCAGCTGAAGACCGAAATCTCAATTTCTCTTACCACTGTGTAAACACAGCAAAGCTGTGATGGGCATAATACAACCCATTTCAACTTCACTGTTTGTTGAAAACACATCCATTTCTCAAAGTCTGTCCATAACGTGCTTATCCCCTGTGGCATAGACATCGATGGGCCAAGATATCTCTGAAATGCACAGAGTATAACCCATTCCCTTTTGCAGCCCCAAGTCCCCTGTGCACTCAGTGCAGTCGAGGCAGCACTGGGATGGTGTGAGGTCACTTCAGTCGCCACAAACAGCAAGAATTCTTGCTGGCACCCATTGCTGCCATTTAATGCCAACTAGACAGTGTGGAGACATGGTGGACATGGGTAACAGAGTACCTGAATCACAGACATGAGCAGTGGTGTTCACGTGTTTGTACTATAGCCAAGTAGACCCAGTGCATATCAACAAATACACCCAGTTGGCACTGTGTGTTTCTCAGGTATCCAGATGACATTCAGGGAGAATTTTAGGGAAGAATTTGAAGAAAGAGTATAAAGTATTTTTCTTTTCCCTAAGTATATCACAGGAATGTAGAAAATCACTCAATGTGGCATTGTCGCAAATCTTCCCATGGCTTTACCAAACCTCTGTCAATAACAGAGGTGGTCACAGATCCTGAATTGCAGGAGTGGAAATCAGTCACTTGACTCACTTTAAAGTGGGCAGCATGCACACATGCTTCATAGAATCATAGAACAGAATCATAGAATCATTAAGGTTGGAAAAGACCTCTAAGATTATCAAGTCCAACCTTCTCCCAGGTTGTTAGGAAAAAGGTCAGTAACAAGACTAATCTTTGATTTATCATTTGCTCAGTGACTTTCCTCTGACCACATACGAAGTCTGACAAGCAACTTAGGGAAAAATGAACCCCACCCTGGAGAGTGGCAGCACAAGATTAAATTCTACTCCAAGTCTGAAGTCCACAGAGTAGCTTTAAAATGTGGGGGGTTTTACTCCACAGTGGTGTCTGTTTCATCTGGACAATCTAGTCGACTTCTGGGGGAGTGATGACCACCATCCCCAACCCAGAGCTGAAACCACACACACCGTTTTTGAATGCCATCTGCACACACCATATTTTGTCCTGAGGGGAATGGCATCCTGAATGCTAATATATAGGCTAACATGGAATACCAAATTATTGGTATTCCATGTTAGCCTATATATTAATTAAACAGGAATAGCAATTTATTAGGATTGCAGGCAGCAAGAGAGGAAGACATTCAGATCTGGTTTATGTGTGAGTTCATTGCATATTGCATTTTACATAAGTTAGATTAAACTGGGTTTACTGGGTGCTGGAAGTTACTACAGGGTAGCTGCTATTTTGGTCAACACATGAGCTGTTGGCTCACAATATTGACAGTAACTTTTTGGGGGAGGTTGTCTGAAGGCATTTCAAATGTATTATGACTCCATGAAAGGACAGTAGAAAAAATTAAAAACTATAAAGGCTACAACACCTTTAGATGATTCAGAAATTCTTTTCCAAGGGAGAGTTTTTCATTTCTTTCTTCAAAGGTTTTTTAATGCATTTCTCCCTGTCTGGACTCTGTTGATTTTTAGTTTGCCAACTTACTTGTCCACCACTGATCTTAGAAATCTGTCTAAGACTTGTAAGGCTTAAGCAGTGTGTACATTTATCTAGAGTTAGCGTCCATCTTCTTCTTATCCATCCACATGCCTTTAGAAATTTCAGTCCTTTGCTTTTCTGAGAAACCATGTTTACTGGCTTGTTGTTTCTCATTTCTAACTCTCTTCACTGAGGTGCCTGGCTCTATCATGTAATACACTACTTTTGTATTATGCAAAGTAAACACAATAATCACTAAATAGGGTAGAAAGTAATCCAAAGCATATTAGTGATTAAATACAGGCATATTTTCTGTGACCCAAGAGGTAGGTAATATTTGATGGTATAATAAAATGTAAATGTTTTAAAATCACAGACTTTACTCTTCCCTAGTCTTAATTTTTCTTATTAAATAAATTTTGCATTCCAAACAGCTCCATCCTAAAATCACATTTAAGGAGGAGTATAATTTTTGTAGGATGACTTAGTATATCTTCTAGCAAACTTCACAAGTGTAAATGATATTCCCAGAAGACATTCTTCCTGCCACTGAAATTTACCCTTGCTTCTATTGAACTGACTTCCTCCCTCCAAAAGAAAAAAAAATATCTGTTTCTTGCTTTATGAGAAAGCAGTTTGAATCACTTTATGTATAGCAATCAATGCTGTCTTTTACAAGTTAAATTTATGAATCAATGATAAACCATTAATATAGTAATTAGTATTTTGGTCTGATAACTGCATGGTTCTACTCACAGAGTTGTTTGGATAGCCTGTAACAAAAAAGGGCTAATGGTAGGTGGTCCTGCTTTAGACTTTTCTCAGATACTTCATGGTTTGATTCCAGGGGACATATTCTTCCTTATAACTTTATATTTTCCTTGAAAATAATAGTTCAGATTCTTAGCTTTTGTCATTTGATGAGGCCAAGGATTTTTTCATTGTTTCTGTGCAGGCATAAAATGACAGTTCCTTTAGCAAGGAAAATTATGAATTGGATTTTGTTTTGGTTTGTTTTGACAACAAAACATAATGTATCCTGTTGTTTCAATTTTAATCTTCTTTTTGCCCATGGGTGATTAAGCTCGTCTCAGAAGTAAGTTTGTTAAATACATATTTAGCTAATTTAGAAATGAATGGTGGAAATTAATCATATTAACATATCATATATTATTTACCAGAGACATCAATTATCCTATAAATATGTATTTACTAAACAAAAATTGTTTCCTCAATAACAATAATTCTCTGGACAAACTGTAGATAGGATTCATTTTCTCATCTGAGGATCTCAAATTGTCTTTTGTATGAGAAAGCACATGAAGTCCGTTGAAGTAATTTGAAACATGCTTATTACTAAGCATACATGGCTTATTTTTCATTTGACTCAGCTGTTAAAAGATCTAATTTTTTTCTTTAAAAATCAAAAAATATGTTTCTAGTGTGATAAGATCATGGCCAAATCTTGCTCCCATCTTCTCTGAAAGGAAGGGAGAGATCAAGTGAGGCTCCTTCTGTGTCAAGTGTTTATTTGGCCATGCCAAGTTTTCTTAACACAACAAAATGGCAGTTCATCTGAGTCTTCTCTATGTTTACTTATTGACATTCAGCTAATTCAGTTACTTACAGGAAAAGTTAGCTAGTTAAAATTTTTTAAAAGATACTGTGACTAAACTGACTTGAGGATAATATTCATGTAATAAATAATATAGGTATATAATATTCATGTATCCTGTGATATTTTTGTTGCTTTCATTCAATCCTGCAATTTTACTTTTTGCTCCCACAGATTTTGTCACTGATGAGATACTTCTAAAACTTAAGAGTGTCATATTCTTTATTTTAATGGTACAAATCAACAATCACATCAGTGATTTTACATGTGTATATATATGTGTGTATATATTTTGTGTGTATATATACACAAAAAGCAACATAACATTTTTTAACAAATTGTCATTTTTGCCCTACTGCTGGATGAACACTTTATCTACATTTGGGCCTAACAGTAACAGCAGCAATATAACAAATAAATAAAAGTAACTTATTTATTATACATTATTTCATGATCTAAATGTTCCAGACACCATAATTATTTTTTCTGGACTTTGAATGCTTCATCAAATACTATTTTTTTCCATATTCTAATGAGATGTGAGAACTACATTAAATGAGATTACAAAAACTTCTATGACCCTGAGCTATCTAAATTATAATTCTGAATTCTTTTCTCTAGATCTTTGCATGAAAATCTTAGCAGTAACAAAGAAATAGGTTTCTTTGGGTATTGCAGAAGGCATTTATAAATCACCTGGAATGTCTCATGGAAAAAGTGTTCAAAAACTATGACACACAGACCTGCCGAAAGTCCCAGTCTAGGTTTGAGATTAGAACCATAAGCAATAGAAAGTTCAATAGATTACTGGAGAAATATCCAATTTTAGATGGAAAACACCTGATTTTAATCTTTATCAGAATTACTTACTTATCTAGGCAAAAATTTCACAGGTAAACTGCAAGATACTATTATAATCTTTGAAAATAGTGTTCCATTTTCCTCAGACAAATTGTACACTGATGCCAGATACCTGACTCTGCAATTACTCCAGGTGACACCATTCTTCAAGCTTCTCTTGAAGTATTTTCAGTGTTACATGGCCAGATACACAGATACAGCTGTAAGGCAAGAGGAAATTTTAAAAGCTTTAAATATATAATTTCAATGTAAAAGAAAGGTGTGCTTATGAATTTGAGATTCAGATTCCTTCTGCATAGGGATGTGAGTAGGTAGCTGCCTGATAGAATGTGAATAACCTCTGACTGGCACTTGAGCTTTATAAAGGGGTTTTTCATTTCAGCCCAAATTTGTATCTATCCAGTTCTGAGTATGGGTAGATTAAGTTCATATGCATCTGCAAAGGAATTAAGAAGAAAAATTGAGAGAATATGGCTGCAAAGAAGGTAAGAAGAAGATGATGGCAATTACCTGAACTGGGTCCGTAACCTCATTAAAAAAAAAGATTTTTTTGCAAATGATACCTGAAATTTTCATTCAAAGTTATGGTAAAAATTAGCATTTTAAAAACAAAGCTCAAAACCCAACAAAAACAATTTAGCTTTTCCTTACAGTAGTGAGTTTATTGGTTGATTTATATATTCAGTTGTTAATTATATCAGTCTCCTAGGAAGAGGCCCATTGAGGCAGATATCTGCTTCAGGACATCCTGGGGCTAACAATACACAAGGCACACATCTTTCTGTCAGAGAAAAATCAGTATATTGTCTTAAGAAAATGAAAATTCACATTTCCTAGAACATTATGAACCTCCAAGGGCTAAAGAAATCCTGGTAGAAGAATAGCCAAAGCTAAATTACACATCAAATATTATGATCACTCTTCGTGCAGTAACTTTAATGCCAAAACAATATTAGTTCTGGTTTATATGTATTGTTAGACATTTCAACACCGCCTGAAATAGACAGAGCCAACAAATCACAGAGATGTAATGGGTAAAAGACATTCCCCTGGTTTTAATGAATCCCACCACAGCCTTTAGAAAAGTTCAAGATATTGAGTTATTTTGTCACTATTAGTTACAAAGCTAATGAAAACTTGTACACTGCTGAAGTTTGAGTTACAAAGAAGACAGATCCTGCAAGACTTGGATGTATTCTGCATATCTATTTCTTTGTGGTCTTCATTAATGCAGGTTTTTAGACTCCATCAGAATTCTTAATTAAGAAGCAAATCCTAAGCCATCCCTTGGGCCTTCCATGTTCTCAGTGTTCTGAACCCTTTCCAAGCCATGCCCCAATATCAGAGGTGCAGAAGATAGCTACTGTTGGAGAAGGTTCTACCACCTTTGAGGAAATTTCAATTTTGTTATGTTATTCTAGGCAAAGCAAATTTGTTATCATGGACTGAAGAAAGTAACCATATAGGTAAAGGATTCTTAGTGTTATATATCTGCATTTCACCTATTTCAGTTACGTTCCCTGGATAGAAATGAGATAATGTTTTCCTACTCAGCGTCTTAAAATATTAATTATGCGGCCACAAAATTTTCTATTATAAAACAATTGAGACATGTGAATTGAAATGTATTCTGGTTGCCTCATTTTATGGGTTATATGATAATACACAACAGAGGCCATGACCATATCTTCAGTTCATTTAAATATATTTGGTCTTGTTGACTGCATTACATATGAGTGCTATGCCTATGTTCTCCAACTGATCCTCCAATGGGATGACTTTTTAATGTAATGAGATCCTTTTTTTATCTAAGACTCAGAGCAGCAAATATGACAGAAAAAGCTAAAATTGATCAATAATTTATGTTTATTTTCTTTAAACAATAACCAGATAAAAGTCAATCACAATTACATTTTCTGTCATCTACCTAATTTCCTGTAATTAATTTTCCTGAGAGGATTCCTGAAGGATCAGATATTTAGATACTGCTGATATTTTTAATTTTCTAACACAGAAAATCCATAGGTTTCCTTTACCCTCTTTAAAACAAATTTTGTACAAATAAATTTGCTATAAACACTATTATCTAGCAAAATGTAAGTTTTTTAGCTTATCACAAATTCCCACTTATGCTGTATTTTTGCTAAAATATTAAACAAAAATATAATTTCTCACTAACTGATAGAATTTTATCTATGTGTTGTACTTAAAAAAGGGTGGTTTGCTTTATGAAATAAAATTTCTAAAAGATAAGAGTCTAAACTAAATTTTCAGATCCTTATGTAAAGCCTCCATTTTTCAGTTCCATAAAAATGAGGGCAGAGGAATTTCTGAGGGCATGAGACTTTCTGAGGGTGGAAATAAGAACACAAAATAACTCTGATATGTTTACCCTACAGTCTTTTGTAAGGAGACACTACACTTATAAACTCTATTTTCATTGTGTATTTATGGTAACAGATTTGCTGCTTTTGCACTTCTCACATCATTGCAACAGTTATCTTTTTTTAAATCTAGGTCTAACTTTACAATAGTCTGAATTTTTCTATTAACACAGCAGTGCACTTGTATAGGAGCATCGTATAAATCTAACTAGTCATATGGAACAATACCTAAAGACAACCTTCATGCAAATCAATAGTTGTGGGATGATTACCCAGGATGATTACACTAGTCCTAGTAAGGCCAACCAGCATTAGCATCTTAGAATCCAGTTTTTGTATCAAAAAATGCCTGACACTTAGGCCTGTGCATGACATTAGGTTTCTACTATATTACAGGAAGGACTGTAAAGGCCTGTCAGTCCTACCTTTGCTCAAGCATCTCTCATTTACTAATTCTTTATTATTATTCTGATATCAAACTACAACATATCTTGCATTAAATTTTCCTTCCTAAAAATCCCAAAACAAACCATGAGCTAGATGAGGTCATGTTTCCCAAATATATTACTCTGCTAACTCTAAAGCTAAGAGATCCATTTTGGTCCAAAACGCCACTGAAATCAAGGTCACAAATCTCACTGAGTACTAGGAATACTGTACAAAGCTTTCTTAGACTGTCTAGGAAAATGTTCCTTAAATGCTTCTGGCTCATTTACCATCTTTGGAGGAAAAATGTCAAGATGGATGAGGCACCAAGGTGATGTGCCAACCTTATTATAAATGTATCTGTAAAGTCATGAAAGTGGTTGTTAAATGATCCATTTTCAGCCTTAAGAGCCAGTTCAGACAAAGAAGAGCAAAAGAGGTCCCTTACCTTTTAGACCAAAGATCAGGGAGAGGGATGAAACTAATGTTTTTCTATTTATATATTAGTGCATTAGCCTTCCATACTGGATAAAATTCTGTTAATTATACAGAGACCTTGAAGGCAATTGTTTCTAACAGCAAATTCATGAAGAAAGCAGAATTATTTTAAATACAGTTAAATCAGAGTGTCTGTAGATAGTTTAAGAAATGCCATACATAATACATCTCCTTTCAGAGAAAAAACTCTTTTCAAAATATTGAAACTAAAAATCCATCACAAG
Source organism: Corapipo altera (assembly GCF_003945725.1). Lineage (NCBI taxonomy): Eukaryota > Metazoa > Chordata > Aves > Passeriformes > Pipridae > Corapipo > Corapipo altera. Next base: position 9,655,305 of record NW_020884888.1, read on the forward strand.
ATTAAATGCATGCTAAGGAAAGAGAAGGTATAAACAGCTAATAGATAAAAAGTGGAAAGAAAGACTGCACAAAGTTCACATAAATAAAACCAACAAAATAACTAAACTCCTGCATCTATGCAACTGAGGAAAATCAAGCCAGCCATTGCTGAATTTCTCTGAGTATTAAGTAGTGTGCAATTAGGAAAGAAACAAATAGATGAGGAAATTTCATTTTAATGCCTTTCTGTGTTAATAAAAAATATATATGACAAGCAGAGTAACTATGAAAGACACATAGGATAATGAAAGGCAATGACAGGAATGAAGCTGTGATGTCCTCATTATTAGCAGTGATTTTGCATATTACCATGAATGTGTGGGAAAGCTATATATTCTTTTTCTTTCAGGAAAGTATTTTGAAAAAGGTGACAGTGGTTTTTTGTGTTTTTTTTTTTTTTTTAAAGTCAAGTGCAATAAAAAAGGTTGAAAATTCACCCTGAATTTTCTCCCCTAACAAGAGAAGACATATATTTTCAGCAGTGGCACATGAGATTTCAGGAGCTCATAGAAGGGAGGTTTTCATAGTGCCTCACTTCAAGCACCAAACTTTAGCACTTACATTAGCATGATTGGCTTCCTAGATTCCCTGTGTAATTAATGAAGATAGATAGACTCCTCCAAAGGGTAATTCAGAGCAAGAGCCCAAACAAGGTGACCTGAATTGCTCTCCATGGGAGCATCTCTCTCTAACTACAGAGGGAGTTCAGGTCATTTCCCACTCAGCTTCTCTGGATCATTAAGGTGCCTTAAGTGAAAATCCTTGAATTTCTCCCCCACCCCACCGTAGATGACCAGACGCTGGACTGGAGGACACAGAGGAGCAACATGCACCTGACTACAAATACACAAACAGGAGCAAGAGGGAAAGGTTAGGGAAGGGATTGGAACAAAATCTTCTTCAGGGGACCAAGTAAATTCCCAAACTAAATTCTGTATTCTTTGGGTCTTATCTTCATCTAAGAGGAAACAAACCAGAGAAATTAACTGCGGACTGCCTCCTGTTTTAAGTGGGCAAGGAGAGAGGGACTGTGTTGGAAGTCAGATTTTCTATAGGGATGCCTGGAATTCCTGGCGATGGGTAGTGTCTAGGGCCCAGACTGTTGCCAGCTTGCTGCAAACCATCTGTGAAAGAGAGGTTCCTACAAAAAATTTGCCCTTGATCCATTAAATAAGATCTATATCTCAGACAAAGGTCTCAGAGACTGTAGAATCTATTTGATTTTGTGCCTGTTTAAAACACGCATTTCTTACATTTGTAACCAAGGGTGAGGACATTTCACTTGCTAAACAAACTTAGATTAGATGCATTCTCTGAAACTGTTAACAGTTCTTGTAACTATCTTTGCACTGTATTCATCTTAGGGTACCCTTAAATGCAAGGGAAGACATCCTAAAAGGACCTGGGGATTTTCTTCTCTGGGAAGTATTTAGAACTTACTTGCCAAGTGCTGCAATCAGCAGCATTTTCTTTCCTCGTATATTGCTATGAAACACAGGTATAAACCAGCTCTGGCAGGGATGATGGAGCATTCTCTAGAGAAGGCATAAAACAGAAAAATCTGCTCAAATCCCACTCACCATTCCCTTTCAGTTCAATTGCAGAAGCTCCCTAGAGCACTGTAGGCCAATTCTATACTGCTACTTCAGCAGCAGTGCCAAGTTCATATCCAGCTTTGCCAGCTAAGCAGCTTGAGACAGTTACATCTGCATTGCCTTAACCCATCTCTGGCTCTCATTAGCTGTGCCCCCTCTGTGCTTCACTTGAGGCAACTTGACCTCTCCAGCTATCCTACAGTCTGTGTCCTCTATCTGTCTGATAGGTTCTCCTAGCAGATATATGTTCTAATCTGACTTGTCCCAGGAGCCTTGTCTGCCTCAGCCTATTAGCATGTATACAAAATATGGTGCTAAGGAGCCTGCTATTTGCAGAAATGTGGAGCAGGTCCGTGACAGTCATTTTAAGCACTTGATTGTTTCTGTGCTTTGGATGACACACTGGGAGTTGGAGGTCTCTTGGTTCTTTCTCTGTTTTGCCATCAACAATCACTATAGTGTCCCTGAGTGGGAAACATCCTGCTTAAACCAGTGACAGGCCTTTAGGAAATTGCCCCATATGACCAGATTATAGCTGGAGTCTTCTCTTAGAAGCCCAGTTCCAGCACTGGCAAGGCAGCAGCTTTGAAAGAAGAAAGCCACTGTCAATGTCAGAGTAACAGAAGGAGGCAATCAGTCATATGTTCTTGCTACACAGTGAGTGTCAAATGTATTGTCATTTGCTCAGTGCACTCGGCCTGAGGGTGGCTGCATCTCTGACAGAGCTTCTTGGAGAAGGGAAGAGTGTGTTGAAGTAATTCAAAGTGATCCTGACCATCTGGCAGCTTTGTGGACCTTCACTAGAAATCTTCTCTCACTAACAGACTCAGTGAAATCTCCTGATCTTTGTTCTTGATCCATGAAAAAAGTCTGGCTTGTAGGCCTGCAAGGACACAGGTCTTTGAGTACCATCTTCACAACAATATTCCAGCATGGATTTCCTAGCCAGCCCTCCTGCACCATCCTTGGGGCACAAACTAGATGCTTTCTTCTGGACCTGACTCTCAGGCTCTAACACCCATCTGTGTTTCACTCACTCCTAATGACATCCTTTGGGGATCGAGGTCTTCCTTAATGTCCCACTGAACAAAGACTGATGGATCACATCTGGTGTGAGAAAGGTCTGGCTCTAAGGTACGTCTCCTGAGTCTCTAACTGTGGAACACCTGTGTCCTCCCCATCTGATTCTTGACTAAGTGCTGGAATGCTTCTTTCTTATCCTCAAGGTCTTTAATAACTATGGAGTCTTTAGTGCCCAACACAGCTGTCCAGCTCCTATAAAGCTAGAGTGGTTCCTGACAGATGAAAGACCTGGCCCCCAAAGGTGGCAGAGGCTGAATTACATGAGCAGTGGAGCGGGAGATGCAAAGACAGTGGTATTTAGTAAGACTGCAACACTGCAGCTATTTGTTTGGAGGAGAAAGAAGCTGATAAGGTAGCAGTCACCTCTGTACTACTGAAAAGGAGAAGACTCAGAAATCTAAAGTACCTACCAAGGGTGGCAGTTGCTTCATGCTAGAGCGAAAGGTAACACAACACATGACTTCATATCTAAGATAATGTCATTACATAGCTACGCCAACAAGTTTCTTTCCTGGTTACCACTCCAAGAGGCCTATTTGAAACTTTGCTTTAAATGTCGGAGTAAAACACTCTTGCATTGTGACTGTCTATTGAGTAAGATGATCATTCTTTTGGATGTCACATCTTTAGCTTACATATTAAAATGTAAAGGCTTTTAAAACATATCTATCCTTCTTAGCAGAGAACTACCTACCTTTCATTTCTTCTTCCCTATTGTTTTTCTCTGTATTTTGCTCACTGCAGATGAGACAGAATAATTATAGGTAATTATGGTAGGCTAGCTTTTGCAAACTGCCAAATTGCACACCCAGCTGCTCACTCACTCCTCCTTCTCAGGGGGGCAGAAGGAGAAAAAAGGATAAGAAAGCTCATGGGTCAGATAAAGATAGGAATATCACTTACCAATTACCTTCATGGGCAAAACAGACTCATTAATTAATCTATTTGTTACCAATTTCCATTTTGTCTATTGTGGAGCCAGATGTAACTGGCTGTGTTTGCCACAGGGTAGCCCATAACCTCCTCCCACAGAGGTCATCCTTGCAGTCCCTCTGGTGTCAAAACCTTGCCACATAAACCCCATTAAACAATACTAAAATAATAATTAACACTGCAACTTGCACATTAAGGTGAACGCAATCAGATCTGATATACCTACCTAGGGTTTTAATTTGGTCCCTGTGCTATCTTTTGGTTTGCATCATATACTGGTCTCAAAGAACATGAACTGGATTCTTTTGGGATGAGATTGAACTGGAATACTTGAATTGAACAAGAAACTTTAGCAGCAAAAGAAATACACTTCAGATGTGAGAGGGAATTCAGTCTGTGCAAACAGTCCAGGGCTGGTCAGAAGAAAAAACATCCTAAAATACATATAGTCCAGGAATCAGATCACCAGCTCCAACTCTCTTGCCATCCACATCTGCTCTTACTAGCCTACAGTATTTGGCACTGTAAGTATAGCAAATTTTGTGTGCTAAATGTAATATTTTTTAAAAAAATATCTCTAAATACTTCTTTTTGGTGTTAGCTTTTCCATTATCACAGTATTTTCAGGCAGTTTTTTCCCTCTCTCACCTATATAAACAGAACAGCCTCCAAATTTACTCAAGAGTCACACTGCAGGAAATTTAAAGGGAACGCTTCTCCTTTGTGTATTACACGTCATTGTCACACTTGTGTCCACCAGATATACGCATTGCGGGTCAGGAAATGGAGGTACTAGGGAATCCATAATACAACTTAAATGATGTTTCCTAGTCAATACTGTAGAAGAGAGGTAGACATTGATAAGAAAGGAAATCTCCTTCTGCACTAGAAATGCACTAAAAATTCCTATATACCTTTCCCCAAAACTATAGCATAGTGTAACATTTAGGGAGTGATGCATCAATGTTCTCATTATGTTCCACATGTCTGTACAAGAGACATCCACAGTCCATTGAAGAGACTAAATTAGTATGCTCAGTAAATGAGTGTTTATAACACAGTAGCACCTGGAGGTCTCAATTAATTATCTCTATTGTGTTATTCACTGTATGAATTCCCTGTAAAACACAGTTCTTATCCTAAATACCTTAATATCTTTTCTTGTGTCTTAATTTCTCTTCCATGCAAGCTGGAAGGTATAGAAGTAAGGCAAAAATAAATTCTGAAAATCTGAAAATTAAATTCTGAAAATCTAATCCCCTTCTCAAATAAAAAAGGAAAAAAAAAAAAAAGGAAAACCTATCAATTTTGTCAGAAGCATTTGTGTGCTATTTCCTGGTACTAATACTAATACTATAGTCATCAACTCAGAGTAGGGCATTTCACAATGAGAGAAATGGTATGAATACTTTGTAGGCAGAGATTTCCTGAGGCTTTTCAGAGGCTTTTCCATTTTATATACTCTCTAGCTTTCCCGATAAGAACAAATTTACATTGTAGAAGCATCTTAATGAATTTCAAAGATACAGCATCACTGGAAGAGACTGCTTAGCAACGTTAAAAAGGGATGGGAACTAAATGTGAGATACGGAAAGGATCTTAATTCTTTGTTTTGTATAGTGACAGGTTTTGTTCAAGGGATACCTAGAAACTCCTGAAAGCACTGCTGCTGCTCCTGTCAGTGAAGCAACCAAACCAACTGAAACCAAACCAAGTTGCCTACAGGGAAAAAAAAGTGAAGTAGATGAATGCATATTGAAATATATGGCAAGAACTACGTGACTATCTGAAAATGAAGAAAGAAGAAATATTCACAGCTGAAGATTAGACAAATCTAGACAAAACAAATTCAAATCATTGCTGTCTGTAAAGTTAGCCTTGACTTAAACCTTTTATTGTACCAACTTATCTCTCACATTTAAACTCATTTATAAAACTTGGTATATTCTGACACTTTCCCCACACTAATCCAGCAACCTGCTCTTCCTGTAGCCCTTGTTGAAAGCTTACCTCCAGAGATCCCAGAAGCCTTTCAGAAGCAGCTTAATGGGAACATGGTCACTTTCAGCACGGCTGATGGTGTCTGCTGATGTCACCAGAAAATCTCGGGAGTGCTGAGCAATTTTCCAGTTCTCAGTGCATGGGATTTTCTCTGGATGGTGCTTACCAGGCTGGAGACAGAAAAAGGATTCAACCTTTTGTTGGGAAGTGATGCAAGAAAGGTTTTTCACATTTAAAACACCTTAATATTAATAAAAAGGAAAAGAAGGGGAAAACAATTCCATTTTCAAAGAAGCCTCCTAAAGACTTCACTCTTTCCATGAGAAATTTGACTCCAAGGTTAAATAAAATTCTAATTTTGAAAGATCTTTAATGTCTTACCAAGATAGGTATGTTTTCTTGGCCTATGCTTTTAAACAATATAGCCCTTAGTGGTTCTTATTAGTCTCCAGCTCTGAAGTATCCCAATTAGACCTAACACTCGGGCAAAAATGAGAAAGAATACTGCTTTCTTTGCAGACAACCTCTTTTTAAGTGGATAATTAAGGCTTTTTTTTGTTTTTTTTTTTTATTTTTATTTTTATTTTTAACAAAAGGCTACAGCACACCTCTGTCTGCTCCCTTTCTTTTACAGCAAATATTTTGCCTTTTCTTTATGGCTTTATTAATATAATAAGTAAATAAATTATACAGACCCAGCTACCTTGGGGTTTCAGGGCCAAATCCTTTTTATTCAAATGAGACAACAGTTTATATATGGGTTAACAGGTCACACCATGTGACCTTAACAGCCAATCACCATGGGTACTTCACTGCCCACGTGTGGGAGTACTTCAGGACTTCATTTCCCAGGATGCTTCATCCAGCGTCCTTCCTAAAACCCAACTGCTACATTTCTTAATTCAAAACAAAAAAAACCAAGGAGAGCTGTACTACAATCTCAAAGACAAGGGCTTTAATTTCCCACAAATATGGATGATTTAGATCTAGATTATACATTCAAAGCAGTTGGAGAGATCTGGTGAGCTTAAGTGCAGAAATGGAGGCCCAGGCCAGTAAGTCTTTCTTACACAGAAAAAAAGAAAATAAAAATTTGCAGAAAATTAGTAGAGAAGATTGGTTGTTATGTAGGATATTTATAGTAGATATGAATATGAGAATCTGAGAAGAGCCACTAACACTGTCTACACATGAATTACTCCACAAGGTAACTCAATATAATACAGTTGATTGCAGCCAAATTATGCTAGGTCATGATAGTTGCAGAGTCAACCCTGCAGGTTGACTACCTGCCTACCAACCTACCAATCGACACCTTTATCAGAAATAGAATAATGCTTTTAGAGAGATTCAATAATCATTAAGAGATTATTAATTTCCTTCTCTCCTCTCATGAAGGAAATGCAAGGCCTGGGAGCTTTCTGAAGCAGAGATATTTCAGGATGGGCAGCAGAGCCAGTGTAATGGAAAACAGTGAGGTGACAGTGGTGGCATCATGGCATTCACATTTTTCCTTAGATTACAGTAACAAACCAGTTGTCATTCAGTGCGTAAAGGTTTGGGCAGACTGCTCAGAACTGTGTCTTTATATTATCTTCTGCATTTGTCAGCAAGGTGTCCAAGATCTTCTCAGTTTTGGGAGTAAGTGGTAACATAATGATGGACAAATGGGACTAGGACAGCACGGATATGGTATATTAGAGCTTTATTTTGATATATAATTATTTGTCTTCTATCTTTGACATATTACTAGAAACAAGCGAGACAGCAATATGTATCACAGTATCATAGCAGCACAGGAATAGAGTCTACTGCAGGTTGCAGATGGATGATTGAGGAAAGAGATGAGAACAAATGTGCATCACTCGCACAACTGACAGAGCAGAAATGCAGACCTTAGCCTAAACTTGAAGGCAAGACCAAGTAGGTCAGTCAGTATGGTGTAATCTGAGCATATGCTGATATTCTCTGGATTTGTCAGAGGTGGAAGATGTCTTTTGACTAGATCAATCAAATACCACTAGAGCAACAATAAAGGATTCAGATGAGGGGAAAAAAAAGGCAAAGTTGAGTTATGTTTTATTACTTATGCACTGTTTTTTGGTTTACATGTTTTATTCTGCATCTCAGTATTTCTTTACGTTTTTCCTTTGTGTACCATAGCAAATAGCCCATGCACTCAAAAGGCTTAGATTTTCTTATCTTTATGGTTTATTTCGTCTTTTAAAGTCAAAAGGAGGCAGTAAAATGTCACTGATGCACACAATTTTTCGATGACAAAAAAGATAAATTAGAAAATTGGCAAAATCACAGCTTCAGATAAGAAAAAAAACCAAACCAAAAACATTCAGAAATACAAAATCACTGAGGCTGAAGGAGTTTACTTTAAGGTTACAGCTATCAAGATTTTCTAAGACACCATTTTCATTCCAAAATCAAGTAATCAGTGGTTCCTGGGCACCATTACTGCTACTCCTATGTAGTTGTGATATGTATATGTACATGTATATGGTCTTCAGCCCAATTTCCCAGAAAACCAAACCAATTTCCCAGAAAACCAAACCAAACCAAACCAAGCCAAACTAAGATGAGCAAACAATGCTGCAAAAACAACAGCAGCAAGCGAGACAGATTTTTGGTAAAATAATCAAAACACCAAAAATTAAAATAGATCAAGTTGACATTCTGGTGGTTTTAAAGAATTTATTTCATACTTCAGTTTACACTCAATGTGTTATAGTGAGAGACGATAGGTTAGCTTTGGAAATATTTAAGCATCTGAGTGTCTGTACCTGAATAACTACAAAGAGAGGAATTATCAGGAGAGCATGCACCTGAAAGTGCTGTGCAGATGACTAGACAGGCCTATCATGCAGCTGACAATTTAATTGCTACTAGTTAATCAGATTGTAGACTTTGACATAGACACTTGTCACTTTTTTGAAGTGGTAAGGGTCAATGAGTACGCAAAATTAATGTCTCCTGAAACTTGTGCCATGATCAGTTGCAACTAAAGAACATGTCAATAACTGCCTATCAGAATAGAAGTTTCCTGTACATGCCTCATATAGATCCAACTGACAATTCAATGAAGTAGAAGCAGACGCAAAATGCTGGATTTTACCAAATGTATAGTGAAAGTTGGAAAAAATTATAAAGAATCCATTATCATGATTATTTTAACTAATACAAATATTGTTCGCTACATTACAATCTTTTAGAGTACCCCATGAATTGCTCGCATATTGGTACAAATAAGTTATATATATATATATATACCAGATAAGTCTCCTGTTACTTGATGTGGCACTTGGAGTTAAGAACATGCTACCAGATCACGTGGGACAAAAACACACAGGTGTGGTTTTGATAGCTTTGGTTGCAGAACTCAAAATGGGCTATACGCACACTTTTTCTCCATTAGAAGACATTGGTGAAACCCAGAGTTGTTAGAAGCTTGGAAAACAGTTTTGTTTTGCTTTTTGTAGTTGTGAAGGCAGCAATCTCAATCCAATTCCGCTGGTGAAATTATTATAAAAACCCAACAACAACAAACTAAAAGACTTGGCTCTGCAAAGAAAATCATCCACTTTGTTAAAACTGAATTTCAAAATGTTCTGAATCTATTGCTTCTCTGTTTCTCTTACAGAGGGATGAATGAAACACACAAGTACTGATGATTGGCTGGACTTGTTTGCAACAGCTGCAGGAGGAGTTGCCAAATCTGGTTTCATATAAGATAGCCTAAGTGCCTGATAAGCATTAAAATTCATTTCCATTCTTTAGCACACAAAAAAGTACACTATTGCCATAGAAAATATGACTAAATCCTTAAATGCTATATGCTTTTCTTGGTCAACTAGTTTCATGCTGTAGGAAGAGCTTAATGGACAAATGTCACCTCCTTCGTCGCTCATTTGACCTTGCTGTCAGATATTTTCCATGAACAATTGTTAACTTTTTTTTCATAAAATGCTGCTAGAATCCTTCAAAAGCTTGGTGATAAATGCATCTAAATGTGTATCATAGTGGAATAATATCTTCCTTTGAAACCAATCTTCCATAGAAATCCCTCTCAGAACTAAAACTGAAAAGAAAAAAAAAAAAGAAACCCCACCTCAAACTAAATGCTCAGCTAAGAAGAAAGATTGTATCACAGCTGTTATTTCCCTGTTCTATTCACAATTGTTTTTCTCCCTTCAGCCACCTGCTCCTTCTTTAGCATAGGAACATCTACTATTGAAAGATGGCCATTTCTGTCTTTGAAACCAAGGGCCAAACAGCAGCACTTAACCCTTTGGCAGGAAGCCCATGAGCTACAGTCTATTAAGATGTATAAGCTAGACCCATTTTTCTTTGTTCTTGCTCTATAAAAAGAAAGAAATTGCAGGCTGTGTAACACCTTGCGTGACACAGCCTTCTCCCACCTATGTGTCAATACATTTCACTGCTCTTTTCCCACACGCTTCAGAATATATTGTATTCTGGGGTCATTCAGAGCAAGCAAACTTGTCAGGTGGGAAAGTTGTCTGAGAACCTTTCATGTCCTCTTCTGATTGATTTACTGCATTTTTTGTTGTAGTAGCTGAATGGTCCTCAGTACTGTATGAAGAGAGGCACTGAACTCCTTTTTCCACTCCTATCCAGTGTCTAGAGCAAGCTGGATTTTTCTTCGAACGTGATATATACACACACCTACATCTACCCATGTATATGATATCAGAGTAGATAAAATCAAAGAAATGTGCCTTGCACTTAAGACAGAAGCTGCAAAAGTCGTTATTTCTTACAGAAGGCCTTTTCAGCCTCCTACAAAGGAAAAATCCCTATTCTAGAAAACTTCTTTCTCCTAGGGGAAAGAAATCTGTTGTTGTGGTTGAGTAACCTGGTTAAATATTTGGGTGCTTTAGTTCGTCAGTTAGGCAATCCGAACATAAGGTTTTGAGTGTTTTGGATGAGTGAAGAGCCAGACATAACGTGGTGCTCAGTAGGATGCTGTCACGGAAGGCAGAAGCCAAAACCTTTGTGTCTGAGCTGCTGAGAGGAGCTATGTTTCCTATGCTCTGGGCCTCCTGGGTTGGTATACCAAAGTCATTCTCTTTTCCACTGCTACCTGCTCAGATGCCATTAATTCAAAGGTAATTCCATTTTGCCTGTTTCTTTATTGCTAGCTCCTTGGATACTTCTATAAAAGTCGAAGTGCTGTTGCTAGGGAGATAATCCATTTCTGCTGATTAGTCACCTCTTGTTGTCATAAGTGACTTTAGAGCTAAATTTTTCACCTGGACACTAGTTCTGGAGTCACAAAGACTTGGATCCCATGGCAGAGTAAGTGGAAATCGAGAAAAAAAACACTGCCTATAAAACAATACAATTTTTTAAAAATTATGGTGAATTCTTTGGGAAAATCAGTGTAGAAATTAAAAAATTGAATTTTTTATAAAAATCTCTGAGTCATTTAACAACTTTTAAAACTGAATCCAACCTTTAGTGACATTTGACATCACTAAGGAAATGAACTATCTTTTTTGGATATGTAGAATTCTTTCTATGTAACCAATTATTTTTCAGACTGGTTTTCTATTAAGACATTCTCACAGAATGGATTTTTAGTTTTATTTTAAAATCTATTCAGTTTTGAATGAGTCACTCAGTGCCTACACATAAGGGAATCTTGCAGTCCAAATACTATTTAAGACTCGAAATGAAACCATGTTTTATATCTCAATAGTGAACTATAATTACTTCAGTTTATAACTGTCAAGAAAAAAAAAAAAGGAAAAAGAAAAGGGAAAGGAAAGAGAAGGTTTGGGAGGGGAAGGTTTGGGGAGGTTTGGGAAGGGAAGGTTTGGAAAAGGAAGGCAAGGCAAAGGCAAAGGCAAAGGCAAGGTTTGGGAAGGTTTGGGAAGGGGAAGGGGAAGGGGAAGGGGAAGGGGAAGGGGAAGGGGAAGGGAAAGGGGAAGGGGAAGGGGAGGAAAGGGAAAGGGAAAGGGAAAGGGAAAGGGAAAGGGAAAGGGAAAGGGAAAGGGAAAGGGAAAGGGAAAGGGAAAGGGAAAGGGAAAGGAAAGAGGAAAGGAAAGAGGAAAGGAAAGGAAAGGAAAGGAAAGGAAAGGAAAGGAAAGGAAAGGAAAGGAAAGGAAAGGAAAGGAGGAAAGGAAAGGAAAGGCAGTAGACCTTTTTTTCATCCATGTAGCAGATCCTATTCACTCTTTATTTGGAAATCCACAGACTGACCACCAGAACTAAACAGGAAATCCAGAATTCAAGAATGTAAAAACAGTAGAAGATGGAAGCATATTCTGCAACCCACAAACAACTTAATTCATGCTTTTATAAACTCGTTTAACAAGTTTAGATATGGAGTAAATGTCACTCTCTGTGTTAGGCAGTATATCTGGATCTCTGTCTCATTTAGACAGACAGAACGAGGCAACCTGTAAACTAAGAAATCATTTTTCTCCAAACCAGACAACTTAATTTCAGTAACCTGACAGAAATGTGTTTATACATCATATTGATTTACAAGAATCCAAATGCGCATCATGAATAGAAAGTAAGTAGAAATATGATAAATCTCAGGGCATAGCTATTGTCCTGGTCAATAGTAAAGTATTTTCCTTCTACCTTTTTCGTAATTTTGGGAATGAGTGAGTTCAATCCCATTTTACAAGCTAAAAAATGAAGCTTTATTAATTTTATTATTTGTAATCTCATCATAACTTTCTGCTCTCCGTGCTCACCTAAGATGAAGGGGAGCAGAATATAACACTCACTGTAAAAATTACTGTTATATTAAGCAGAATTGTTCTCTGTTAGTTGAAGAACAGGATTCTTCACAGTACTGAGAATGTTGCCCAAAGATTGCAAAACTGATCTATTTTATCCATCTTTTTGGTATTTTAGGAAAAGTTCACAGAAAGCAACATTTATCCAGCAAGTAAGATGTTTGAGAGTTTAACATATTTGGCTTTGCTTTAAAGACATTTTGCAGTCCCCGGAAAGCAATATGCTTATCACTTTCCTCTCTGTATTGATCTGATGTTAAACTCCATTGACAGCAATAGTAATAGCTACAGAAATATCTGCTATTCTGCTTTATTTAGGTGCCCTTGCATTGACATTTACTCTTAGTCAAATGGGATAAAGAAAAATTTCATACAGAAGACGCTTGTGACAGTTGCTCCACAATGAGATTAAAGCAAAACAGATGACACATTTTCCCAGCAAAGCATGATGCCATGTTTTATGATAATCCATTTTGCCACAGAATACAGTCAATGAAAGCTTCCTTTTTCACAAGGAACAGTATGAATAGAAGGTCTTAATTTTTTAATCTCCTTCCATTGTTTCCATATAGAGTGACGTAAAGAAGCATATTTGATGATTTTTTTAAACAAAATAATAATTAAGCAAGAGAGGAAATGTGTCTATGTTTCTTATGCCTAGTCTGAGAAATTCAGTTAGATAAATTCAGTATTCAAAACCTAGGTAAGCATGTATGTGAGACATCAAGAACACCTTTGCTGACAGGCATGTCAGCTAACGGTTAGTAATGATTACACTATTTTTTTAGAGTGAGGGAAAAAATTGTGAAAAGAAAGGAGAACACCTCATTAAGCATTAGAGGAGGAGGTGTGACAAAGCTTAGGAGGTCTGTGTAGTAGTGACACACTACAAACAAGAACAGGTTAATTCCTATTAAATACAAGTAATAGAGCCTTATGGCCTGCCAGTAATTCTAGTCTTGTTAAGAAGATGCTGGAATTGTTTCTTAGCTCTTTAATTTTATCTGGCATTTCAAAGTGCATGTATATAACAGGCTGGAAGAATGATTTACCTGATTTCTCTGTGTTTTTCCAGAACAGGACAAATATAAAGAAATTAGTTGAAGGAACAGAAAGAAATATCTGCTATGTAAGTCTTAAAGGGTATTTTTTTCTGATTAAAAAGAAAAAAAGTATAGAGAAAGACTGGCAGTGGGAGATGTGTTTAAATAACATGCTTAATTTATATTTCCCCAGCCTGAATGACTGTGCATTTTAAATACTGTTAGGAGGTCCTTCAGCGTGACACTGGATTTCAGTGTAATAAGTAATAGCTTCCAGTGCTGGTTTGATGAGTGACCTCTGTTATCACCTTAGGCAGGGCTCCACCTCCCATCATTTATCCAGCCAATTAATAAACCATACGGGCCAAGGACTGTCTCTCATTCTGTGTGCCTACTATGAGGGGGCCCTGTCTCTGTGGGAGGAAAGATGTATTACTGGAATAAAAATGCCAGTGATTCAATAAAAAAAAGTTGAAGAAGCAAAGGGAAAAACTTACCTGATAGACTGTGAACAGTTTCTTGAATGGTTTGTTTGCAAGAAAGGCAGTTTACATCAGGTAAACCAGTTAGAGAATTTGGATCAAATTTAAGAGATAGTACCAGCCAATTATTGAAAATAAGAAACTATACTGAAATTTTTAAATACTGGGAACATTTAATTTTCTGGGAAAATTGTCAGGGAAATTTGCATGTCATTCACAGGCCAAGGGGAAATTAATCCTTTTCCTTAGCTTTTGAATTCACAATGGATGTGGGAGACCCCAATTCCAATATATACATTTCCAGACTGAATTTATAGCAACCACAACCCTAGTCTTGCAAGAAGTAACAGGAAATAACTCCTGTAAGGGAGTTAGGAATAATGCTTGTAAATTTATATATGTGCTCTTATTTAAAAAGGACAAGAATAAAATGAAAAGGTATTTTCTTGGAAAAAAAACCTGTTGCTTATCAATGTATCATTCAAAATTGGTTGATTTTCAAATGGACAAGCTATCAATTTTTATTTCTTTATTTTTGTTACTGTTTTTCAACAAGGAAACTAGGAAATCCCCAAGAACAGAATTTTCTCTATTTTTTTCTAACATATACAAAAGTAAAAAAAAAAATTACAGAGAGAATCTTTGAATTTATGATCAATTTTATTTGCAGATGAAAGACTTGCAGTTGGATGATTTCTGCTATTTTCATGAAAATCATACTGGTTTACACATTTTTGCATACTTTGTAAAGTAGTGGCAGCGACAATTTTTATTGACTTCACTTTCTGTTTTAAAATTAACTGTGTTTGAAGTTTGACCATCCCAACTAATTCCATTTTGGTTCATATCATGGAAAGATGTAGGATTAATTTTTTATGAAACTATATCTGAAGATGTGCCCTTAGAGTATGTTCACTTGTACTAGTAATCCTACCTGTGGAATCAGGCTAGAGCTAGTCCAAAACTAAGAGCCAAAGCACACATGGTATGGGTGTTGTATTCTCAACACTGACTTTTTTCTGATCTTAGTAGATAACATGACTTGTCACTGTAAACATAAGCAGAGATGATCATTACAAGTCAATAACCCCAAGCCATAAGATTTTAATATTGTTGACAGAGTTATAAATAACTGTAGGAAGGCTGCTGGAGAAGACTATGAAACATGAGGACCTACTACCATATGTAGTGCTAATCAGAACTCCGATAGTGCTACAACTGCAATAACATGCTTACAGTATTACTTCAACAAAATATTTGTAATCATAACACTAAATAATAAAGTAAAATTAAAATAAAAATTACTAATACCTACATGGATTTTAACACTTTCTGTGACATTTCCATAAAAACAGATTGAATTGAAATTGTAACTACTTACCTGGAGTGTCTATCACAGTTCTTTTCCATCTGCTAAACCTAGAAGTAGTTTATAAAAGAATTGTAGTTCTAGTTATTTACAATCCTTTAAGAAATTGTAATTTCGGGATTGGATTCACAACAGGTCAGATGAATAATAAATTAGGAGTGTGTTCTACTGCACATTAATGGCTTAGCTGGCTAATTCAATTGTACAACTTTAACCTCTGCCAGACTGGAGGTGGAAATCTATCAAACATGAAAAACTAACTTCAAACACATTGCTCAAATAGTAGAAACTGTAGGGTAAGTCACAAACTGAAACTGAAAGTTTGCTCTTACCCTCAAGAAATTAATCAATTGAGCATCTTTGAGACTCCTCTTTCTATATCTCAATGGATGAAACTCATCTCCCTTTAAAATATCAATAGTCCAACTCTCCACTGTCTTCAGTTTTGTGAATCCTTTATATCTCCACAAAATGAACAGGCATTTTAGCCATTCATGACTCATTTGTGCTGCCCTAGCTGTGCAGAAATGGCACAAAAGATTCCCCATTTTCCAGTAAAATATAGAAGTTTTGGTGTTCCCTAATCCATGCATTTGAAAGTTTACTGTTCTGTCTTATAGAATGTTTAACTTTTTAAAACCTTTAAAATTATGAACTTACCCTCATAGTTTGAGAGGGGTCTGAGTTGTACAATATGGGACTTCAGGTCTCTCTTCTGTTCCCAGCCATGGGAATGAAGCAGGGATCAAGAGACTCTGAAACAGTACAGATTCTACCTGTTTGACAAAACTCTTGTTTGAAGGGGGCTAATTTAATGACTATTGGTTATGGCGTCATGCTAGACTATGTTGTAGATACAGACCATTGTTAACATTAAGAATCCTGCAACATCATAGCAAAAGCTGCATGAAATAACTTAGAAGTTTCCTGTAATTAGCTAAAAGGCACAGGTGAGTTTCCAGAAGAATAACTACTTAGGTTTTTTTAACATCTGGTAATTAAGTGGAGAAAAGTAGTGGTTTCTTGTGGGAAAATATTTTGCCTAATAATCTTAACCACAGCAACCTAGTCACAGCATTTGAATCAAACTGCAGAAAGGATTTAAAAGAACTGTCAGCATTTTATTTCACGTACTGATATCTGATCTGCATTTCTTTTTCTGCATCATGTTCTTCCTAGCATTGTGAGAGCTTTAGTACGTGGAGACAATAGGGTTACAAAGATACACAGTAAAAGCAGACTCACACTGGGACCGTCAGAGGGGGAAAATGAACCGGAGCTCACAGTCTTATTAGAAACTACATACGAATTTTCACTCTTATGGTCTTTGCCACTGGTTTCAACTGTGCCCCACTTTTTATTTAGAATTCAAATTCTTAGCCCTACAGAATTTTCATACGATTTTATTTTTTCTATAAAGAGAAATAATGGGACAATAAATACAGTATAAATGTGTACAGACTGGGTTTTACTGATATAACTGGCAGTTAGGTGGTAAAAGAGTGCAATTAAGAGAGTTGCATCAGCATGAAGCTGACATAATATACAGGAAATCAGTCCCGTTCTGGATTCATTTTAATGCACAATTTGAAAAAAGAGATACAAAAATAAAAGTATGTTTATGACTTGCTGGTATAACCAGCACCTCCTACTGCATATAACTTCATTTGAGCAAATGCAAATGATTTATTCAGATACAGTACCTACATCTTTCTAGAAAATTCTTTTACAGTAATTCCATTTGAATATAGACATCTGCTGAGAAACCATAAAGTATCAATTAAGCTTTCTCTATGTGTCATTTAACTGAAGTGTTTTCATCATGGACACAACCATTGCCTAATTCAGGATCAATTTGTATGCAAACCAAATCAATTTTTAAGTATTTGGAATCAATCACTTGAATATTGAAAGCTCCCCATATTTGAAATATTGAAGTTACCCATTCAGTGAGCTCCCTTCATACTGTGCACTGAATAAGGCAGGAGTTTTTTAAAAAAATGCTGTATGATTATGTAATTAATTCCAATGCAGATGCACAAAAGGAACACTGGTAACCTTCATTGCAGCTTTTCCTTACTCTGAGCAGCTGGCTTTACAATTTTACCTTTCATATAGCAAAGCAGTGTTGCTGGTTTAATACAATTGCCTAGGGTTATTCTTTTCTTTTTTTTCTTTTTTTTTCAAGTGAGCAAAATAATACCTAAAAATATACTAAAGTATGTGGATGCGTATTGTCTTCCATGTTGATTGACAACAAGATTTATCCCAGAACAAGTCAGAAAACTGTTTTTTTTCTGCACAGAAAATATGCATTTTTTTCATTAGACTCCCTGATGGATTTTTTTTTCCAATACAAAGAAACATTTCCTGTGACCCTTTTGATTTTCCAAGTGACATACACAGGCCTCTGCAACTTAAACTAAAGTACTTAAAAGTCATCCCTTTGCTATAGCTCCCTATAAAAAAGACAGTGGAGAGAGAGGTAATGTGGTCCTGTGCTAGACCACTGTGTCTCTCTCTCACTGACATGTTACCTAGATAAATAAGACAGACAGTTGTGTTCCCAGCCTCTGCACATCAGCCTGACCCAGCCTAGAAGCCCAGTTGTCCTATGTACAGGGTTGTCCTATAGGTAATATATCCTTTGACTTTACAGCTTCTGTATTAAACCTGGTTTCACACAAAACCACAGACAACAAACAGCTGTCTGCACTTGTTTTTACGCGTAGGCACCCAATTCCTATATTTTGCTATATGTGATGCAAATTATACCTTTCTAATGCATTTCACAGCGGCTTATGACAGTAAAGGAAAACAGATCCAAGCATTCACTCTAATGTTCAGAAAAGGAAAATACTGTAGTAATTATATAAACTTCTTTATTATTTTCTACAACTACCTTTTTATTTTTGTCTCCTTTACCTTCAGAGCTCAAGTCCTGTCTTGTTCTCCTTCTACTCCTGCGTATCCCTATATCAGGGATACTTTTCAGACCTGACTGTCCATTTTTGTTCCCTTTAACCCTTTCTTTTTTTTTTTTTTTTTCTCCAATAATTGTCCAAGTATGCTTTTCAGAAGTTTATGACTTTGCTCTTTGGAGCAGAGTTTCACAGGAACTTTTCTCTCCCAAGTAGATTTCCATCTAATAAGATGGATGTTGAGTGTTGAGTGGGAACTATGCACTAAAGGAAAGCATCTGTGGCTGGCTGGCTTGCAGGGCTTGCTCATTCTGTCCTTGTACTTTCCTCTTACTCAAGTGTTCACATGCCAACCAGCATTTTCAGAGGAACCACCAGCACTTCTCTCAGAAAGGGATCAAAGACATACAGCTGCAATATACAGAAAGTGCTGGGAAGATCTCAACCTGTTTCTTCCAGTTTTCCTTTCTTTTGCCAGCATTTATTCTTCACTCCTGTGCCTTCTGCAGCATGAGACAGTGGGGAGTTGCAGGAGAGTCCTTCAAAATAGACAGGATGATACTGAAAATCTTCTGGGTCTGTCTGGCTGCTAATCTCCTGCTAATCTCTTGCCCTGACTGTGGCTAAGCAGGGGAAGAAGGAGACAAGTAATCTTTATGACTAATATCTGAAACATAAAACTGTATGTTTAAAATGAAACAATTTCTCAGCAATGTGTCCAGTGGTGTTCCTACTGGTAAGGAGCTGCTTAAGTTCCATGAAACTTAAGCTTGAGATGAGCTGAAAGGACAGGCATTTTATAGAAATAGCATCTGAACCAGAATAATTTTCTGGTTGATTTAGTATAACATTCCACTTTCTGAAACAGATTAATATTCTACCAAGTGGCTTTTAGCAGATTTGAAAAGCTATGAGTGCTTCCTGTCAAGCTGTCACAGAAACAAAGACTGGACCTTTTCCCACTGAGAATTGCTCCTCCTAAAAGCAGCTTTTGGATGAGAAACAGACATTTTTTTGTTACATGTGTTCTGAATTTCATCAAAATAAAACAGAAATTAGCACAGAGAATTGGAATATTTCCCACTTCATACCTACATTCTCACTGCATCAGATTGCACTTGGATTATGATAGTTGCATTCAGGAATGAAGAACTGCTCCAGCTTCCCTTGCATTTTCATACAAGCTGCTTGTTGGGATGACAGGTGGGTGCAGAGCTCCTGCTCTCTTCTTAGCAAGTAGCTGTGGTGAGTGGGAGAGCAGCTTGCCCCAAGGCTGACATTTTGGGAGATGCAACTTTCTGGGTGAGCGCTCCTGTGTATCTGAAGTAGGCCAGCAATATGCTGGATTTGGGACTGAAACACATTGTCAAAGTTTATATTCTCTCCCTCTGTCCAGAGAGTAAAAGCATTTATGTAATAGATCGTTGAGTTCAGAGACTATGGAAGATGCCTCTTGCACATTTTCATCTATGTAGTAAAGGTAGCTTCTGTTAATAAAAGTTGTAAAACATACAAAATTGATGAACAAACAACTTTTTTTTCCCTTTTTTTGTTAGAGAAAGCACATCTATTTTTAAATAAATTATATATCTGTTTTTCCTAAGAGAATGAGTCTGAAGTTCTACTATTTTGTGATTTGTCTTTTAAAATAATTATATTATAGGCTGGAGACCCTTTTTTAAAATCTGACAAAATTCACTTTCCTCAATTTTTTTTAAAGCAAATGATACTCAGTCCCACTGAAACTAATTGTACCTGATTCATTGTTTGTTTTCAATAAAAGCCCTTAAAATCTCCAACAGTCTTGCTTAAACTGTTAAAATTAATTTTTAAATAAAAAGTAAACAAACTCTTTTAAAAAATTTCAAGCAACATTGAAGTAGCTTGAAACTGGATTAGAAGTTTTATTTCAAGTTGAAATTCTCACAAAATCCTCATTTGCTTCTGCCATCTCAGCTCTTCTCAAAAGTTTAGTGTGTAGAGAATATTTTCAGCATTAGTTTATCTCCACTTCCACTGAACTGGTAGGAATTCTACAATGCATATTAATGGGAAAAGACCTCTCTTAAAAAAAAAAATAATAATAATCTGAGAGTCTTAATTTTAACTCTATCCTGGTATGTATCCAACAAATCAAAAATTTTGGGGGAGTGAAATTATTTTCCCCAGGGTAGAAGAATAAGCTTTAATTGTCATGCCTAAAACTGGGTAACATTTATTTTGTTGTATTACAAAAAATGGAGGGAACTGACCCTGGCATGGTTATGTGCGTTCAATAAGATCTTTCTTTAAAAAGTATGTATGACCTCAGTTCTTTGGGATAAAAACATGAGAAAGCATAGTCCAGAAAATTCCTGTTGTTATGAATGAACATTAAAATCTATTGAAGTTTTGTTTTCTATATTTTATTTTTCTTCTGTGATCTTTCATATGCTTAAGAAAGCATATAAAATTTCTGTTTTAGGAAAAAATCTATTAACTTCATTAAATGTGTTTTATGTTACATAAATAAAGATTTGGAGAGTGCAGAAAGATCCTAATGATGTCAAAATATACGCTCATACTAGTCCCAAGGAAGCTCCAGAGCTTTGGACCTGTGCCTGAAGTGGTACAATGGGTACAGAGGATGAACTGGTAACCAGAAAGACCATAGAACATCATGGGAGATTGTGTTAGGGCCATCCAGAGACACATCCAGCATGCATATGTAAGGAAAAATAGGACATGAGAAAGCCAGAACTGCAGAGGTCATTATATACCTCAGAGGTTAGTGATATACTAAAATTAATATTGACACAAAATTAAATAATTCACGTTATTAAAAAAAAAGAGAAAATATATAAAACTTGTGATACTCTTGAATTATTTTTTCTGATTTTTTTTTCATTCTAGTCATTGCTTTTTCAATGATTTGATAGATGTATTTATAGTTTGTTTTTTTGCCCTGAGTTAGTATAAAAGACAAATGCTGAAATATCCAAGTAACCAAACATTCATTGCTTAGTAATACTAAACTAAGATTCTCTGGATGAGCTCTGCACCTTTGAATTTGCTTCAGTTGGAACATATTTAACTTTTTTAGTATTTTGTCCTTCTTGTCAACAACTTATTATATAGAAAGTACAGCAATATTACCTTCCTAACCAGGCCACAAAATTTAGACACTGGATATCTGAAAGTCTACAATTAGATGGTGTGGCTAATACAATAGCCTCAGTTTGGATAAAAAAAAGCAACAAGTGCTACTACAGGATGGACACAGAAAGTTGCGTAACTCCTTTTAGAAAACCTGAAGTACTATTTGGTGATCTCCCACTCAAAGTACGTGTTATTTTTACTTCCCTCTGTTCAGTGTATAGACAAGCATAAAAAAATTAGTGAACAAGAATACTTTTTGAACACCCTTTGTCTTTCTGGACCTTAATCTCAAAAGCAAACAGATATCAAAGTCAAAAGTATATTATGAATACAGCAAAACTGGTAAAAATAGAAATTAGAAGCAGCCAAGGGGCTTGATAAGAGAAGCAAAGAAGGAGAAGCAAAAGGGAATAAAACATAATAGGATTAACATAAATGTAAGAATTGAAATTTAGAACTGAATGTTGCAATCATGGTTTCACAAATATTTGGTGTAAATCAGGAATAACACTTCCTGGGATGAGATGAGTGTAAGTGAATTCATTGGACTATCCAAACAACTGAAAAAAAAAGTTGTTTATTTTGTAATTATGCAAATCTATATGAAACTGTGACCAAAAATATATTTAAAATTATAAAAATCAGGGGAACTCTTTGCTTAGAGTTGCTGAGAGTTGAAGATATATTCTTCATTGTCTCCATTCATTTCATTTATCTGAGGAATATACCATACAAGTCGGTGGTTATAATGTAATTTAGCAGAAAGACAAACTAGAAAAATCAGTCCCTCCACAACACACAGTACTTAAGTGAGTATGTGGGTGCCTGCATATGTAAAAACAACTTTTCTGTGTCGGAGAAGAGCTGTAGTAGTATTGTCTCTGCTTTATTATCTCTTGAAGGAAACTTCAGTCTGACAATCTAGCAATTTGAATTGATTTTAATGGTCACAAAATCAAACTGAGTTTTGTCATCAGTGATGTAATTTCAAGTGTAGCCATATTCTTCCCCTCTAACTCTGTTCCAAAAATAGATATACATATGACCGCAATTTCCTAATTGGTTGTGAGGGTTCCTTATTCCTGTGAGCAGGACAGACACTTGGGACACACATCAATATGAATAACACATTGAGTGTCTCCTGTATGACAGCACAACCCTACAGTGCTGAAGGGATGACTCCCTTAGAGTCTTACAGTGTTTGTTTCTCTCTTCACAAGGTGCCCCTTGTAATGTACCTGGGTTTCTGTCACCACCAGACACACCTCGGAGTGATATAGACCTGTTGCTATTACCTGCAGACTCTAAAGAAGCACTTCTACAAAATGACTAATCAACACTAACTTTGCCTCCAGGTGGGCAAAGGAAGTTGTTACATGAAGCATGAGATTGTTCCATACTCCAACCTGTGCTGCTCTGAGAAGAAGAGGTGGCTTTTCTACATAATCAACAGCAAATAATGGTGAAAGGGACTTTTCTCCCTCCTGGGCATTTGCAAACTGATCTTCCCTTTCTACACTTAGTGAACAGTCATTCCACTTCTAGAGACATAATTTACAGTTATCACTTCTGACTTCGGATGCTGAGCTTGAGGGCACCAAAGCCCTAGGTTCCCTATGAGAGCCATGGAAAGACCAGGGACACTTCCAGGGGAAATTCAGGCTACTGCAACTCTGACTTCATTTCCAGTAATACTTAACTCTCTATAGCCTACATGAGGCTGGAGGCAACTACGGTCTAACATGGGTGCTTCTGATATATGATACTTGGAGTCCCAGTCATTTGCACATTAATGGAAAAATATCTGGGAATTAATCACAAAATTAGAATCCACTTTTGTTTAGTAGTTAAAATTTGTTGTTAAGCACCTTTAAGTCTTAAGATTACTTTGTTTTCTATAAGTTTTAACTGTTTGTAAAATAATCCCCAGCAGCCAATCTGTACTATGACAACCAAAAGCAGCCTTTTTTAGAAGTTTTCTTCTCACATTTTTGACTTAACAGTACTTCTTCATAAAGAGTTAATGGTTTACAAGGCATTCTGTGGGCCGTTTTGTTTGGTTTTTTTTTAAACAACGGAATGAAAGGTAGGCTAATTCAGTGCAATAGCTGATACTACACCATAACATCTTGACTTTTCAATCACTTCAATTACTTTAATGCTGTAATTTGCTTCCCTTGAGTAATATCTAAAATGAATAAAAATGTAAATGTTGAGGTTTTTCTCAGATATTTGATATTGAGATTTTTACAGTGATAACCTTGTAATTTAAACACAGCCAGGTGGAGAAAGAGGTGAAGAGAGAACAATTGTGATACCCTCTTCATATGTATACATAGAAGTTAAATCACAAAAGCCAACATTTAGTCCATTGTGATGTATACTCCATTATATAATCAAATCTTTCAAATCTAATTAAACAAGCATGCTGCCATTTCTATGATTATTCCTTATTTCTTGCAAAGGCTCCCAAAATGTACCTATAGCCTGTGTATGCAAACTAACAAGATAGTAGAAAACATTGCATAATTTAAGGAGGCTCATTTTTTTTTCAAAGGAATTTTTTTTTTTGAAAAAAGGAAATTTTCCTTTTTTCAAAGGAAATCTTTACTCGATCATTCAAACAGAGCTCCTGGTGAGCTCTGTTTGTTTGGCAATATTGCAGTTTTAAACTGCAAATGCAAATATCTAAAACGGAATTTTCTATGTAAGCATTTTGGTGCCAAATCTTCTTTCCAACTGTTGAATCTATAAAGATACAAAGTTTCTTCCTTAGTTTTCATTTTGAGAGCATTTTTCTATCTATTTTTCTATTTTGTAAGTCCCCTAAAGTATAGCATGGAGGCCCTTTGGAAATTAGTTTATGCATATAAAACCATTTCCCAGTAGGTCGGTTGGATGCAAAATATGGAAACGTTACAATTTACTTATATTCCAGATTCCTCCCAGCCCCTCCTCTGACACTCACCATATCTTAGCAAAGCGTGCAGTTCAGTCCCGAAGCTCTGTGTTTCTGTGTTTCGCTTTCGTTTTCAGAGGAGAGAGAATCATCCTCACAAAAACTGAACTGAAAGCAAATACTCTGTACAGCAACCAAATTTCTCAATTTTCTTAATTTAAGCTTGAGTTACCACCACTGAATAAATTTATGTTTAATATCAGTGTAACTCCATTGATATGAATAAATTCAGATGTAGAAGGTGGACCTTGAAAAGGCTCAGAGTGAGCATGCCCTCTGTTTTATGTAATGATGCATCTCAGCGCTGCCAGTGATGTTAATGAATGGACACAAACAAGCTCTAATGCTACGTTGCCTTAACTTATATCTTGTTCAATGTAATCATACTGTTAATCTTATTAATGATGCTAGTTATTATACATAGTCTCCTACTAACAGATCTCAAAATTCCTTATGGGGAGATCAGTGGCAGTTTACGTAAGGGGTCATTGGCGAACTGATATACAAGGAGGATAAAGAGCTTTAAATAAAGGATGATGAACAATGACTATATTTCATTTTGTTAAATTCGAGTAAAAATACTTTTCCATATGGAAATGCCAATATCTGTGCGACACAGCTCATTTTTTAGCATTGTTCTGGCAGTTTTCAACAAAGCATGCACTCTCTTATCCACAGCTGTACTCTTCAATGCTGTTGATGACTTTTTTAAAAGAAATATTATGGTATTGTCAATAATGATACAAATACTGGATACTTTGGTAAAATTATGAAAGAGTAGATACTCAGGGGTCACATGCAAGACAGCTTTCATATGGAACTCAGTGATAAGTTATAAAACCCTTTCTAAATTTAAGGAGAGTTGAATCTTGCAAAATCTCAAGTGGTTCATTGAAAATTTACTCCTCCTTATCAAAACTGTAAACAAAATACTCAATAGAAAGATATTTCTACCTAGATTTTATGGAAAAGATTATTTATGCTCTTGAACATCTGATATTCTGTAGAAAAGAGTACTTTCATAGCTCAAAGAAAATTGTGCTTTCATCGTTTACAGTTTTAAAGAGTCTCAATGTCACAAAAGAAATGAAACTCAGTGGGAC
Source organism: Corapipo altera (assembly GCF_003945725.1). Taxonomy (NCBI): domain Eukaryota; kingdom Metazoa; phylum Chordata; class Aves; order Passeriformes; family Pipridae; genus Corapipo; species Corapipo altera. The sequence goes on from NW_020884888.1 coordinate 9,680,757, forward strand.
AGATGAGTTCTCAACAATAAAAGTTAAAAATACCAGCCATTAAAAGTATTTCAGCAGCTGCCTAATGCCTTCAAAAATTTCTTGGCAGGTTGCTGAGGCAGGCACCCTGCTACACTCCTTTGTTGTTTACAGTTTGCCTTTCTACTGCCCCACAGACACCAAGCAGTCATCCTCAGAGTGGGAGCCGTGTTCAGATTCCAGTTGCATCCTTGAAAGGCATTTAAATTATGGCCTAATCAGGTGTATTTAAGCAAATTTATCTGCAGTTAGCTACTTCCAGCAGATTGAAGGATATATAGAGAACAATCCTTTGCTCTCATCATGTAAAGGGTTGGACTTATGCCTGAACTTTTGCTGTTGGAGGTGGAAAACCCAATTCATCACAACATACGTCTCTGCAGAGGACATGAAGGTCAGCCAGAAATGTCTGGAGGTAATACTTGTATTAAAAGGGGAACTGGATTTCCAGCACATCCTGACTGACTGTCAGAGCATCTTAGAATGAGAATGCTTTTTGTAATATCAAATATTTTAAAAGTGTTTTATTTTTTATCACCTCTTCCATATCTTCAGAGGCATGCTTTTGATATAGGTACTATTACTTATTAGATTTCACAGGTAGGAAATCCATGTATGCAGGTCAACTGTAGTTTAGTCAAGTTCAAACTTAGAATAAAGACAAACTTAGAAATGGTCTGGGAAGGGCAAGTGTAGGACCTGAATGTCTAGATTCAAGAAGAGCAGAGGATTGTCCTGAGTATGATTGATAGATAGAATCTCTTTTGGCAGTTCACAAGAGGATTTCTTTCAATAGATCTTTGCCACTGTTTACTTTTATTAATAAAATCTAAACTATTTTTTTTAAAAAAAGGAATCTTGAATGCACTATACTGAATATAATTTCACATAAGATAATTACAAATTCACAGGAAAACAACCACACTTTTTGAATTGTAAAGAATTACAGGAAATCTGAAAAGGCATCTCCTTTCCCTCCCTCCTCCCAAAGTATTATTTTATTAATTAGGGAATGAGTTAGTGCCTATTTATTATACAGTGCAGTTCACAGACAACTGTTAGATTGAACATAACAAGAATTTAACTAATTGACATTAGCTTTCATTAGTCTCTAACGTCTCAAATAAGGTATTATGAGAGTGAAATAAATTTAAACTAATGTAATATCCAATTAGGATATAATCCAAGGTAGATATTTCCCTATTAGAATATTCTTTCCTTCATTGATCCCTCCTGATAATACCTGCCTTGCATTTCTCAGTAGTACATTAGAGGGACAGTGACCTTTCACAAGAAGAACAGGAGAAATTCACAAGGCAGAATGAGGTACCATGTTTATTTAATTAGACCAGTATGATCAACTGTTCCATGAGATGTATTTTATTTATTTAACATGAGATGCCTTTATTTTTGCATAACTCAGATGTTAACTTCTACCTTTTCATATTTAAAATTCCTCTTCCACCATTATTCTAGTGGAACTAGAGCCCCATCAAGACGAACATAACTCAATCAACCTCAGTCTCACACCGAGTATCACTCAAGTGTGCTCAGACAAATAATGTCTCTTTAAATTTGAAGATTCCCTCAGTTTCCAGTCCTACATAGACAATGAGCACAAATACAGTCAAGATCTACTGACTTGTCTCAGCTACATTTGTTGGAATAACCAAGATCTCATGCAACATTCAGAGAAACATTTAAAAAGTATTTTTCATAATTTGAGCAGTTGCTGTGAGGTGTCTCCAACTTAAATGAAAATTTAAATTACATACTCTTGATATCAGCAAAGATACAGAAGATTTATGCCAGTACATTTTAAAGAAACACATGGTTGAACATATTTAAGCCACTAAATATTGTTTATGTATTGCACAGGATAAAAATATGTATAGAATTTGAAAGCTATTTTGCAAACACCGTTCATGGTCCATTTAGTTCTACATATTTTGGTACTATATCTAGAACCAATATTCAAGACTTCTTGAAGTTCTTAAACCAGAACCTTGGAATTCTGATGTACAATTCAGTCTCCTGTTCTAAACAAGAATAAGAATAAAAAGTCTCTAGTTTTGAAGCAAAGGACTTATTTTCACAATTCACTCTTTTTTATCCAACGGAACAAATGCAAAGGTGGTCCTACTCTGGACAATGGACCAGAAAGTGGTTATTCTGAGAGTGGTACAATCTATTTGCCTGTCTTATGCTGTCCTCTGCAGTTAATCTATTTTGCAAAGGCCATATCCAGAATTTTGTTTTGGTTTTCTGTCAGTAATACTGTTGATACAATCAGTAACTAATATTATCTTTTTTCCCAAAATAAAAAACTTATTTGAAACTGCAGTATAGCAAAAGGTAGCGGCCCTTGAATTCATAGTCTGTGGAAAGACTGGCAATGGAGACCACACATGAGCTTTGACATTACACAGTTCACTGACTCAGAAGATGTCTCCTTTCTGAAAGGTCAGGATGCAGAAGACCAAATTCAGGTACAACAGAGGCTCAGATTCTGTGTGTATAATAGAAAAAGCAGGTATAAACTAAAGAAAGCTCTCAGGAAAAAAGTGTAGGGTAGAGTTGTCCCTTAGCATAGGCAGGATTTCCATGATGTACGCTTTTTTTTTTGTCACCCAAGGTCAAATCTTGCCCCCAAACTGAAGTAAGGAACTAAGCAATCTCCTCTTTGAAATTAGAAAAAGGGTAGCACAGTAGATATGTCCATAATAAAGACAGTAGTACTTGGAGTCTTTTTTTTTTTTTTTTTTTTTTTTTGCAAATTGACTTTATCAACTAGGGTGCATCTTGACATTTTAGAAAAATATAAAATAATTGATTTTATCTTTATTCAAAATGTCAGTGGATTTACTGAACATCTAGTCTATTATCTCAGCGTTATGCTGTTCCTCTCATAGTCTCCTCCAATTGCCTCTTCATGTTAATTTTTTATCTCTACTTACTCTTCTTTGTGATTTCCCACTCTTCTCCAATACACGGTCCCCTCTTTTTTTTGTGCAGTTCTCCACTTATTTTCTAGCTGTGATCTTTCCTTCTTTCTCTGAAACCTGTGGAATTTAATTAGTCCACTTAGGCGTACAAAGGGCATTGCAGACCCACTGCTGTCCCCAGGGCATGGGGTATGGCTTGAGGGATGTTCTACTTAAGACTGTTGTGTTAAACTTGCTGAAACTCGGTGTTGAAAACTTAACCTCATCCAACATCTGTGATCAAGAAAGGGCAAGGAAAGGAAACTGTTCTCAGACTTCCTGTATTTACAAGTAGAAGTGTCACAGAAAACAGTTTTAGTGATGACATTATCATAAGTGTAATTAAGTTTCAGTATAAATAGGTTTATAATACTTGAAAAGACACAGAAATTAGTTAATAAAACTATTAATGTCATTGTCATTTGCACTTTGTTATTTTAATGTTTGCAACTTTTACAAGCCATTGTCTTATTCCACATGGTAAGAGTGTCTGAAAGGAAGCTAAATACAGCACTTTGCTGTTCACAAAATATTTCTCTATTTAAAAAATATTATATATTATATAAAATATTATATTTACAATGTGATTTAAATAATTAAAATCTTGCTAGTTATGCTGAGTTCTCTCAGTTCAAGAATTATTAATTATTGCTTATGCAGTCATAGTTCAGAGTAAATCCTGCAGGTTTCACCTCTGAGTGATAACTTCTATATGGATAATTTCTGAGGTATTCAATAGCACTATTTAGATAGGATTCTCTTAAATGACCTCCTCTGGATTACTAGAATAAGGAGTATATGGTTATACCTTCTGAAAGTTTGCATGTTTTTCCAGATTGTTGTGGTTTAGGAATGGTAATCCCCAGTTTGATGTTCCCACTGCAACACTCCAAATTATGTGCCACTCTATCACTTCCCTCCACCACACTACCCTGACCTGGAAGTGACCCCTTTCCCTACTCCCTGGCAATGACTTGAGGTGGTATAGGATAGCCACCTGGTCCCAGCCATGCCACCTCCTGGCTAAGCAAAAATTAACCCTGTCCTGGCCAGAACCAGGACAGAGGTTTTATTTCATGATCTAGTAGGAGAAGCTACCTTTAGCTTCCATTTTTTTCATGTTAATAAGGTTTGTTTAATCCTTATTACATTGTATCTGAATTACTGTTCCAGAAAACTCTTTCTATGGAGCTACATTTCTATGTGAAACTTAGGCTCAGCTTCACAATGCCTTGCTTCTTTCTGGGATTCACGCCCTCAGGAGCTGTGCTTGTGTTCTGTGAAAAATGCCAGGTGATCTTTATGCAGTTTAACTATAGGAATCATTAGGGCTCTACTGCTGAAAAGGGAGATACCAAGTAAGTTAATGGAAAATGCTGAGGAGATGCTTGTATTTCACCCATCAATTATGGTTCAATATGAGCAAAAAGACACTGACCATGACAACTGTGACTGCACCAAGTTTTAGACACATCAATGAAATCACACATGTGCACATTCGTCCACGTGGGTATAGTTTTGGGCTGTAAAAGGTGACAATGTGTTGATGGAATTCTCTCATTTTTTCAAATGTAATTAGTACAGATGATTGATTGCCTATATTTCCAGACCTTCTGAATAAACAAGTGTCTTAAAAATACAATATGTATTACGACCCAGATTTGTCTCTGAAGTCGCTCTGCCTCCCAGTACAATTGGCTCATAACACAAAAAGGAAGGTGGTAATTTTGCTGTAAAACCTTAGAGGATATGGCAAGGTCCAGAAACAGCTGATGCAGGAAATCTGTAGCCCGGGAAAATGTAATTTTGCTACTATTTCTTAAAGACCACAAGTTTTTTTTTGGTCTGACAAGTGCAAGTTCTCTAGACTTGCCTAAGCTTCTTTTGTTCAGCTGTAATAGCAATTTATCTGGCAATCAGATAACTACTGTCCAAATTTATTTTAGTTTAGCTTTAATTTATAGCAGTAACAAGTGTTTACTCTGTGTACATTGACTGACTTTAGAATAAAATGTGGTATGGAAGAGCATAGACACAGAGTGGTACTAAAGGTTCTGTACTGGAAACACAAATCACAATTGTCAAAGGTCACTACAGGAATACAATTTGGAATTGTTCAGGTAAAAACATGTTTTTAGAGATAAAAAAGACAATAAATAAACTGAACAACTGAAAACCAGTGAAAAGAAAGGATATGTAGACAGATCAAGCTAACAGAATGTATAAAAATCAACCAAAGCAGATCCAAGGCTGAGGAGGAATCACATGTAAGTCTTGGCAAAGAAGATAAAGAAGCCCCAACCCTAATGTCACTTTCCTCCCAGTGGAGACCTCAGAATGCCACCTAACCTCTCCAAATTCTGATCAAAACAAACTCTTCAATCTTGGGCCCCAGAGGAACTTTGGAAAGGTGAGTTTGTCAAAGAAGAAACAGGGATGGATGTTTTTGCTTTAAAATGTAACTGTAATATTAAAGTTTCTTATGTATCAACTTGGAATATAAATGTTTATTATTATACACAGAGTAATTTGCAATATTAAGTATGTCTGACTGCCGAGGGCACTGTTGAAGGGTGTTCCAGTGGATCTTTTGAATGTTTTGAAGTCCCTCTTGTTATTGCTGCTCCATTATGGGTAAGGGAATTCCTTCTGGTTTTCACATCATTTATCATCCATGTTAAGAGAAGAGGGACAGCCACTGGGATCTGCAGTTAACCTCATTCTATGTGCTGCTAATTCTGATGGCCAATGACATTCAAATCCATTTGAATGTTTTAAGAGGTGAAAAATTTTAATAAAATGCAGAATTTGAATGAAACTGAAAAGGGAAGATGCATGTGCTCAGGATCTTGGGGAAAAAACCCTACAACACACACAAACAAATAAATCCCACCTACTGTATTTCTTTGGCCTGAGACATACAGAGAAAATGTAAGCTGGAGATGTTTGACACTGCAAAGAAACTGCACCTCAAAAGGTCAGACTTTTAGTTTGTATGCTTGCAGCACAGGACATCACTGTAAGAAACAAACAGATTTAAAACTTGTTCGTCAAAAAGAAGCAACAATTTAAGAATACTAAAGCATAGTTAAACTTTGTATTGGGGGTTGTCATAGTTATAGTACTCTCGATGGCAGTATATAGTGGAAGATACAGCTTTTGAAAACCTTATACCCCCTCTGCCTCAGATGTATAACTAAAATCAAGAATGGGAGAAAATAGATGCTATAAACTACAGCCATTATGCATCTGCACTAGAAAACTCTACCAAGCACAAAATAAGTTAACACCATGTAGACTATGGTGTATGGACATTGTACCCTGTGCAGACATTACTTTTGTGATTGAAATAGGATATCTTGTATGCACAGAGCACCCTTTTGTAACCTGTCCCTAGTCCATTGCTATACTCATCTTTAGTTTAGATGAGGCTAAGGAGACATGCTGGAAAAAGTGATCAGTGTTCTATGCACAACAGTACCTCTTGCAACAGCTGCACCGTACTGGGTTTGTGTGACAATGTTTCAGTATCAAGGGGTAGGACTACAGGGGTGAGTTCTCCGAGAAGCTGCAGCTCCTGGAGGAGCCCAGGCAGGAGAAGAAGGCTGTGACCCCATGGGAAGCGTATGCTGGAGCAGGCTCTTGGACCTGTGGCCCTGTGGAGAGAACAGCCCACAGGAGAGGGTTTATTGATTAGGTTTGTGATCCCATGAGGGACCCACACTGGAGCAGTCTGTTCCTGAAGGACTGCAGCTCATGGAAGGGACACATGCTGGAGCAATTCATGAAGAACTGCAACCTACAGGAAGGACCCACACTGCAGAAGTTCTTGGAGGTTTGTCTCCCGCAAGAGGGACCCCAAGCAGGAAGAGGGGAAGAGTGTGAGGAGTCCTCCTCCTGATGAGAAAGGAGTGGCACAGGCAAATTGTGATGAACTGACCATTCAATCCTCATTCCCCATCACCCTAAGCCACGGGCAGGGAGCAGAAGGAGAAAATAAGAAGTGGAGATGGTGTTTTTTAAATTTGGTTTTATTTCCCATTACCCTACTCTGACTTGACTGGTGACAAATTAAACTATTTTTCCCAAGTTGAGTCTGTTTTGCCTGTGACAGTATTCAGTGAGTGATCTCTCCTTGCCCTTATCTTGACTCTTGAGCCTTTCATCATATTTTCCCTCCCCTGATTGTCTGAGGAGGGGAATCAAAAAGCTTTGATGGGCAACTGGAAGCCAGTAAGAGTCAAACCACCATACTGCACTAAGGTTTTTTAGCCATTCAAATGGCTCTCAACAGTTAGGGAAGATGGATGTGCCTTGCCTTTTAATTGCTCCTGATGGTTTACCAAAAGTAACTTTAAAAACTGCTTAAAAACACAGATCAAAACCTATGTTACTTATAAGTGACCATTCAAATTACTTACCTGTATTCAGCACAGTTTTAGGAACAGCAAAACTCTTTTTATTGTAGAAAGGTGGCATTTATTAATGTAATAAACTCACACGACCCAGTTGGTTGGGGGTCCAAACAACCAAATCTGTTTATTGGAAGCAAACAGCATCTTCTATATGCACTTTAAAACAACACATGATTCTCTTAACCAATTACCATGGGGCACCCCAGTGCCCATGTGCAGGAGTACATTTGGGACTTCATTTCCCAGGATGCTCCTTCCAGCATCCCTAAAACATCCCCTCTACACAGAAATATCTTCTTGTGCAGGGTTTCTTACGATATGAATTCGTTAACAGATGGCTAATTTTACTATCAGAAATTTTCCTGCTTTAGATATCCACAAAAACAAACACTTTTGTAAAAAGTGAATTTAGGCAAGTGTGTAATCTTAGGGACATGATTCTAATACAAGATCAAATGGGGATTGTTATATAGTGGGTAGTCCAGGCTATTTCTGGGTAATCCTATTTCATAGTTTAAAAAGATAAAATGTCCATTATGATGATAAGATCAGAATTATGACAGGGGGAGGAATGAGGGCATTGCATAATTTGTAAATTCCCATTACAGAATGGTCAGCAATTAGTAAAATGGCAATCTGCCGCCACTTAAAGAAGTAGAAATCACTTATAAAGGTTATCCCTATATCTCTAGTTTGACAGTTCCACACATATTAAAATAACTTATCTCTATGATGATATTTAGTGGTGGAATAGGTATGCAGCAGCAAACAGATTCATAGTGAAAGAAATGTTGACTGAGTAAACTGAATATTACTAACAGTAGCAATGTAGCAGCTCTGGTTCCAATTTGTAAAAAAGAGAATGTTCTGAGTAAAAAAACCTGAAAAATACATCACTTCAAAGATCCTGTGTGTTGGGCAAGAAGAACAGAGTGTCTATGAAAACAAAGGCAAAATCTACAGTAAAACAAATAGAGAAAACAATTAACTAGCCTTCTGTATTCAAACCATGACTCTATTTTGGCATGTCAATGAAAATACCTTTATAAGGCACGTTAATGACTAATCCTCTGTAGTGTCTCTAGGTTTTAATGGCTTAGTCTTCCCCAGATTTTTTCTTATGTTATCATTTTGACTGTAGATGGCTTTCAGACCCTTGAAAAGAATAACTCTTTTACAAAGTCTGAAACATTTACATTATCAAACACTGATGTACTTTTACATCAAACAATATAAATTAAAATTGACAAAAATGTGACTCTCTGAGAGATCTTAAAAATTTACCATGTAGTGGTAGAGATGTCTGGTCATACTAAGCATAGAATATGCTTCCAATGTTTTTTCCCTGTGGGCAAAGGAGAATGTGGCTTTCAAAACTTACTTTAAGGTCAAAATTTCAGTATGTGATAAAAGGAGCTCATTCTTTATCTTGTAATCAGCTCAGTATGCCCATTTGATGCAGACCAAGTGGTTGAAATGAAATCTTTCATCTCTTTGACATTCATGCAGGCTTTCTCAGCTCAGTTTTTACCTTTTTTTTAAGCAAATGACCAGCAATAATATGCAATATGCCTTTTGCTTTGAGGTATTTAGCTATTATTCACTGCATTTACCAGATACCTGGTATGGTTTCCCAAGTAATGACTTGATTTAACAACACAGATTATACTTTTTAAACTCCTTCACATGGTACATGAATATAGTCCACTGTTCTGGTGACCAAAATGAAAGACAAATTTACGTCTTCAAGTACAAATAACTTTACATCATATGCCTTCTTTGAAAATATGACAAAATATTATACACAGAATCGTCACAGGACACTGAGAATGGCATTCCCTAAAAAAATAAAATAAAATTCTTTGCTCCATGTACCACTGTCTCTTTCAACAGCATGCATTTCCTAATGTTGATACGTTTCTGTCAGTCCTCATTTGGCATCCTCATTCTTCGCACCACTGGCCTCCAAATTTAACATATGGGCAGGAATTTTCGTGTTGAAAGCTTTACGCTTCCCAAATCTGATTGGACTTTGCCAACACTGTTGAATAATGGTTAGTCTCAAGAGCATTACCCAATATAGATGTAATTAAAATTTTCTAATCCCATACAGCAGCTGATATAGTTTGAACCTGGCTCCCTGCCAAGTCTCCAAACCTCACCACAAGAAGTCTGTCTCCTCCAAAAAACCAAGGGAGAATGAAAAAAAAATAAGTGAACTGAAACGAGAGACAGCTAAAGCAATAAATATATTTACACTTATACTACAGTTATATGCAATTGAAATATATATACAATTTTCACAAGGAAAAGGGAAAGGGAAGGGGGAAGGGAAAAATAGGAACAAAACCAAAATAAAATATATATATCTCCTGATCAGTAACCCAAGATCTAACAACTAAAAGGATTACCAAAAGAATATCTTAATTACTCTCCTTGGGACAACAGAAAGTTGCTCTGGAACGATCGCCGGCAACCTCTGTCTCCCAAGGTCGGCAAGGCCTTACCAGGCCTCACTCCCCAACCTGACAGACTCAACAGCAGGGAACCTGCACCTCCAAAGCCGCTGGAAGGAAAGAGAGGGCGAAGGCCTCTCCTCCTTTCTTCTTATACCCTGGCTTACGTAAAAATAGTAGGGAATACCGGGTAAATCTGGGCACTTCCTTGGTTACAAAGTGGTCACCAAGGAAGGCCTGGACTAAACTACCACAGCAGCTAACAAAGCTTTCTCAGAGTGACAATTTTTCATCATTCACTCATTCAGTTGTTTACTGTACTGAGCTGTATGGTAACTCATTTTTTATTCTTGTGACTGCTTTGTGCACTCAGTTTTATGAGCTTGGCCATTTTGAACACAGAAGAGTTCTCCCTTTATGCAGAAAGGCTAAGCAAGAATTACACCACTTACTTTTTGCTTTACTCCTTTCACTCTGTCTCAACTTCCAAAATTCTAGTCAGTCTCAGTCTCTGAATTTAATTCAATGGCTTTGCAATTCCAGGCTACATTGGGATCAGTTAAAAACATATTTCCTTTTTTCTTTTCTTCTTCTTTTCTCTTATTCCAGTTGTATGGCTGATCTTTAGTTACAGATGATTTGAACCATTCACCCTAACTAATGCTCTTCTTGGCAAATACTGAGCAATACGTTTAAAAAATTACTCACAGTTTTGGCCTTTTCTCTTTGCTTTGTTCAGTAACATTTCTTGGGCAATTTTACCATCTGTGGGATAAAATTAAAAGGAGAAGAGTAAGGATGAAATCCTTATCATCTGTTCTGAAATATCAGTTATTGTATTACCTAGTATTTACCTGAGATTGTCTCTTTTGCATCTTTTCAAACACTTTTGGCTCCATACATTTTATTGTCCTGACTTGGAACAGAGGAATATTTAACTGGGGGAAAAAGGTATTTGTTAGATGAAAATTTCTAGTACTTTTCACATTATTCACAAATTCTAAACTGCAACAAGGTGTTCTTGCAGTGTTACAGACACAAAAGCAAACTAATAAAAGTAACTTATCAGCACATCATCAGTTTCAACATAGGTATGAACAGAAATTAGTTTCGGTGGATTATCATCTGGTAGAACCTAAAAATTTTTAAAGAAGATGAACGATCTGATGAGGCTTTGCCAATACGATGCAAAAATTGTGATCTGTTTGTTTGCCATGAAATGACTGTTTAGAAATTATTTAAGTTTCTGATTTATCACAACCTTAAAAAAAGTAGAACTGAAATAATAGTGTGAGACATGATATCCCTATTGTTCACATACAGCATGACAACTCTATCTTTTGCTTCCATCGTCAACTTTTATGCTAGCAGAAGTCTTTGTCTCAAAAAATTCCCTGTAGCTAACAGTCTTTTTAACACATACACAGTTTTCCTAATCAACCTTTCAGAATCCTAATCAATAGAGGCAGTTAAAGCATTTGCCATTTTCTCAATGGAATCAATGTTACCATCCTGATTTCAGTTTCTGACCACGCGAGTCAAATACTGAGGCTGAAGACAAAAAGGTCCCCTCAGAAACAAACAAACAAGCAATCCCCCAAATCACAAGATAAATCAAGCTTAAATTTCTTCAAAACATTTGGAAAAGGTGAAACTACAGCATTTTTCATAGGCCATAAAATTTAGTGCCAATTTGGCAGAAAATAGTAGCGTTCTGCAAACAGAATGGCTGTTTGCAGAAATCTAAGCTGATCATATGATATAAAATATTGTATTCAAATTAATTGTCTTTATCTTATTACCAAGACCACAGCTCAAACTAACAGGCTCAACATTTTTTGTCGTTTCTTCTTTATGAGCTCTGCATAAAAATGCAAAACATCCATAAATCATAGAGTTGTCATGTGCTCCCAACTTTTTCTTTTACTTTCTTCCTGATGGTCTTATAAGAAGCCTGAACAGCATGTTTCCCCTCACCCCTTTTCCAAAGCAAATGGTAACTCACCCTTCTATTATACCACTGCTGACTCATTCAAGTTTCATCCAAGGCTGTATTTGGTTTAGCAAATCACCTGTGTAAGACTGATTCCTTCAATAGATCACAAGAGTATGCAACAGCATGGGAATCAAGGGTCAGTCTTTATTGATATATAGTATTAAAAGAAAGCATTAATCCAATGTACAGTGTGTGTAGACCCTGCCTTAAATCCTGTAATTTTTTTGAGGGTGTGAAGGGGACAACCAAAGACGAAATATTTCCCCAGTATCTTGATAAAGAAAATACTCATGATCACACTAACCATATATGTGGGAACTGTGTGGTCGCTTTGGTGTGTGAAGATGGATGATTTAGACAAATCTTTAAAAACTTTGTTCCTTTCCTGACAATCCTCAGCAAAACTCCTCTGAATCTGGCCATACCAGCTAGATTTCTCCCATTTACCGCAAGTGATCCCCAACTGGGATAAACTACTATTCATCGAATGACTAATTTTAAAAGAACTGAGATTTGAGGAAGAAGAAATGTTCATCATCTTTTATTTTTTTTTGAACAGAAAACTGGTGAAGCACCTCCACTGAAGAATTTTCTATATGTCCAGCAAAGACTCCAGGTGGTCATCTACTCTACTACTCTTCCTGAAGATGCATTAGCGTTAGGATATTTCTGATAGTAAAGAAAATGTAACAAAGTAAACACATTTCTGTATTTCTTTAGTTACTGTTTAATGACCTCTGAAGAGGAGAGTCAAATATATTGAAGAGCTTGATAAAAGAGACTGGGATAGCATAGATGAAGAAAAGGATTATGAAAAATAATGTCATTAGAAAAACAGGTTGGATTTCAAGAAGACAAGATGCAAAGTTTTAAGCTATGGAGTAAAACAAGGGGATGAACTGTGTTAACACAAACCAGTTATTTGTAGAAAAGATAATGTTGGCAAAATGACCAATGGTAATAAACAGGTCATGAAAGTATTTATGGTGAAAATTAGGACATTTCAGCCCTCAGAAAAACAATATGTTAGAGCAGATTTCCAATAGGAATAGTATGAGGAAAATAATGAACTAGTTTTAGACTTGATCATTTTGGGAAATGGATTATATGCCCAGGCTGCCAGCAGTAGCAGCAGGTGGAACTGAGGAACCAAATGTTTCCTTTCCAGCTATGCTCCACAGACTAAATCTAGCTCAGACAACTGGCATTTTTACATAGGAAAGTGAATGGAAAGAAACTCAGTCCCTAAGAGAGACTTGGAATTTTAAAGTTTTGTTACGTAAGACAAGACAAAGACACAGAAGGATTTTAACTATACCACCTTGTAAAGAAATATATCAAACATGTAAGTAGGTTTCATCTAGCTCAACTGAGAAGTCTTAAATTTATGTTCTTGAACCTGTTTCAGGTAACTTGAACTCTCCCTTTTTAACCAAGGGAGAGAAAAAGGTAATGTTAGAAAGTAGATATATCTTAAATTTTGCTTATATAATTGGATATATCTTAAATGCCTATCTTAGCAGAAATTCCAGTTTGAATCACATTTTTGAGGCACCAGCTTGTTATTGTCACAGTTTTATTTGAAAGCTATCTTTTTCACTTTATAGGCAAATATATCATTTAAGGTAATTTTATTCATCTCACACAAACTTTATGAAAAAATAGGTCAAAGTGTCCTTTATTAAATGTAGATTAATACACAATAAAATTAATCATAAACCCCAGATTTGCCTTTATGACAATGAAAAACATGATTTAAAAAAACTTTATTATTACTTTATTAGTGAGGAAGAAACCTTGCATTCTCACGCTGATTTGAGATTAGTGAAATAATTTTCTTCAAAATAAAGGCAAATGAGAAAAATTAAAAGTACAGAAGGGCGTGAAATGGTTCTGCTGCTCCCAGGCATGTTGGTACATCTGTTAGATCGGGTTAAGATTACATTAATTTACAGATAGGCAGAGCACTTCACTGAATGGTCATGTCAGATTATGAACTTGTGAACTGGTGATGAAGTAGTTTCAGTACACGATTTTTCTCCTTGCTTCACTGACTGAATCCAATTAACAGCACCATATATATAGCCAGTGTTTAATACATTGATAAAACATGCCTTTAAAATGCAAAAGATCCATTTACCTTAATTTAAATGAGCTCAGTGTTTAGTAAAAACAGAACTTAACACATAAAATAAGAAATCATCCTGATACCTGAAAGAAAATTCAGGGAGAAAAAAAACTCCAAGACAATTTAGTTTTGAAGGTGAGATAAGGAAATGGTTTTAATTTATGCCTAGGCATAAGATTACTAGACGTACACATGCCCCTCTGTTACAGATGTGACAATTTATAATATTGTCTGTCCAATCCCAGATGTTTCCACCCTGTGGCTTTTGCTGATGCCTTAAGCCCCTATTATAGGTTTTAGTTTTCTAATTTTTATAAGCCTTATAAGTTTTATAAGTAGTAGAAGTAGATTTTAAAGCAGTATCCCTCACTCTCTTTCCCTGTATTACAAGTATTTTACACATTCCTTAACCCTCTTATCCCATTCTATACTCCCCATGTCAAATCTACCTCTGAATTTAGTGGTAATGTTTAGTCTCTTGTCAAGGCAAGGCCTAGACTGTTTAGAGAACACCCATATCAGGGCCTGAATAACAAAATAGAATCAAGAATTAGGTGACTATATACCCTTTGTGCTCTGAAGATGATGAAGATGATGAAGAGGTGGTCCCAAAAAGCCCCCAGACTCAATTCTAAGGGAGTGGATCCGAGGCGGTCCAGAGCAAAGGCCACGGGGTGGACACACTTGGGATTGGATAGATAGTATTATAAAATGTAACATCTCAGGCACAGCTGGGTGCGCATGTTGTAACACCTATTGCCTTGGTACAATTAAACCCTTTCCTTATCTCACCCCTAATTAACTGCTCCTGAGTTATTTTTTTAGCATCAACATTCCACAGCATCATTGCCCTGATCCACCCTCAGTCCGCCCCTTGGGAATTGGGGATAGGGTCTCTAAGACCACCTGTTCATCAGTCTTCATTTTCTTCAGGGTACAGGGGGCATATATTCACCAAGTTCTAGACTGTACTTTTGCAGTTTAGGCCAAGATACAAGCATTCTTCAAATAGAACAGGCCTATTTTAAAGAGAGACTAAACATTTCTACTGGAATTCAGGGTATAATTGATATGGGGAGCATGGAATGGGGTAATAGGGTTGAAAATCTATGTTGCTTCTGTGCTAAGGGTAAAGGAATAAGGGTTGCTGCTTCTAAATCTACTTCTGCTATATAACTACTTATAAAGTTTATAAAAATTAGAAAAATGAAAAAACTAGATGGACCTTAAGGCATCAATCCTAATAGTTCTTCTTTGCAAACAGTTTCCACAACAAGTAGCTGTGAATTCTAACAGAAGACAGGAAAGAGACAGAAAGACATAAGGAGGGAAGGAAGGAAGGAAGGAAAGAAGGAAAAAAGGAAGGAAGAAAAACAAAAAAAGAAAGACGGAAGACTAGATAGGACTCCCAGAGAAAATATTATTAAAAGCGTGAAAGAAAACCAAAATTCCTGACTAAATGTTCCAGCTCTAACACATTGTATTTTTTTTCCAGACAACCTGTTTATGCTAGCAAAAGTTACTTGCTTAATTAGCCCAATGATCCAGGTATGTTAATGGTTATTGATCAGACATGTGGTGAATTAAAGTCTTAAGTTGTTTGGCCTTCACTGACAGTTTGTGAACAGTTATTCACATTAGCTCAGTTAGTTCAGTTGAATTAATTGGAATTCTTCATGTAAATAATAGTTTTAAGAGACAAATATTCTGATCTGAGGTAGATTTTTGGTACCTGAAGAGTATTCATGCTCTGCTCGTCCCTCTGCAGCAGATACTGTCTCCGGAGAAGGAGAAGAATGAGGTACATCATTCTTGCAAAATTCTGCAAGCAGTATAGCCAACTTGAATGATTTGGGTTAATTTCACATGGTTTTCACATGTAAATGACTAACATGAGAGAATAAGAAAGCTTTTTGAATCACAGCTCCTTGTAGTCACTGTGTATTACTGGCTGAGAGTCTCCAGTTTGTAAGTAGCCTGTTACGACAATACCCTTAGAATTTGCTGCTGAACCAGACTGTTTTGCTTCTCAGGACTCACAGGGCCTCTTATTGTTGTGGTGTTTGCAATATTATTTACCAATCCTTAACTGGTTTTAACCTTAATCTGCTCTTTAAAATGTCTTCTTTTCACGTCAGGAAAGTACTCAGATTTATTAATGGTATTATTTGTATGTTGCATTTATAAAATACCCAGATTTTGGAGAATAGTCTAGATCTAGCTCTTACTAAACAAATGCAGCTTTTATACTTTTCTTATCAGAGGGCTTAATCCCTTAATTTAGGGATTTCTACTGAAAGGTTTTAAACATTTTCCACAAGACTGGACCCTGCATTCCACTGACATCAGTAGGAACTCTGAAACCTAATCTCCTTCACTCTTAAACTGGATTTTTTACTTGATAAATTGTACATTGTAATCAAGCCTCAGAATTTAATTAATATTTGGAGTGCTGGTATTCTAGCAACACAGATTAGCTTTAATTAGTTTTTTTCTTGTATTGATTTCCAAGAAGATTTAAACATACAGGTTCCAGTAGTACTACATAGAAGGTACATTTCTTAATTCTTTGGTCTTCATGGGAAGACAAAGGACTAAGAGAGCAAAAGCCACCATGCAGCATTCGAGGAAGCTGAGTGATTCTAAACAAAAATTCAAGCAGCACAGGACAGTCTTCCTGATAACATTTGCTTGCCTAGAACCTGCTCCATCATGGCTTTTAATACTCAACACTGAAATAATAAAAGGAGTCAGTAGTAGGAATTAAATCATGGCCTATTCTTAACCATGAGATAAAATATTTAAATAATACAAATAACTAAAACTAATGCCATTCCTAATGTAGACATCAAAAGGCATATATTATCAATGTTATGTCAGCTAAGGTTTCCAGGAAGAGCTCTTGTCACTGTACTGCAAAATGAAAAAAACTTGGGGCCTGGCTAATGTCACAGCTTCCAATATTTCTAAAATGGGTGGAGATTCAACTTCCTTGTATTCAGTTCAGGTATATTTTGTATAAGCAAATGGCTGAGGACAAAATAGTACTAGTAGCAGAGATACAGTACCAAGTTTTTGAGGTAACACAAGAGCACATTAAGATATATTGACTGACATAGACTGTTTTAAAAATAATAAGACCAAATAGAGGGTTTTATCTTTTTTGGCATGTCTCTGAGTTTACCTGCTGTTTTTCTAGCTAGTGCTGATTGTTTAATCTGTTATGAATATTTATTTTGCTCTTCAAAGGGAATAGCTTTCTGAGAAATTTACTGGACATTTATTTCACTTTAGTAACTTAAAAATTCATTAGAAATAGAGCTCTTGGTGAGATTGTGTTTGATAAAGGCATGGTAGTCTAGACTCTTTCCTGCAACACTGGTTGAATTCAGCAGGGTTACAAAGGCATAACTGAGGTTTGAATGCGGTCCTACATATAATTGCAAGAACATGAGATCTCACTGTTAAAGATACAACCGTGAAAGCTAAAACTCAATAAAAAATACCTAGGTTTTCTCATAGTACCAATGGCTAGAACATATACACAAACTTCAGCTCCCTGCAAACATGTAGAAAACTACTGTTTCAGTGGGGCTGCCTCACATACTCCACACCTGACCGCGTCCCTGGATGCTGATAGGAATTGATACAGACTCTCTCACCTCATCTCAGAAGTTTCCTATGTGTACTTTTAGTACTCCTCAGGTAAAAATTCTTAGCACATAATTATTGATGACTTTCTATTTCTCCATTAGTCTGCATTTGCCTTCTTCATACTTTATCCATAATGGGATTTTGATGAGAAAACTCACCTGGTGTGCTGTTAGCCTGCTACCATGTGAAATACAGACTTCATGCTGCTTCATGAGGCTTTCTGTCTTAAACAGGACTAACAAAGAACCCATTTGGGTCCCTGTGTTTTGTCAAATACCTATATACTATCCTGTGTCACAGCAGTATTAATCACTAGGAGAAAATATATGGGAACATAAGCTTCAGTTTTCTTCTCCCTTCCTGTTTTATTTATTTAGTGCCAGAGTGATTCTGGCCAAAAAAAAGGACTAGAAGACATTGAGAAGAAGAATAGATTCTCATGGAGTAGCTGAAGTGAGATTTGGAGTTGAACACAACACACAATTCTGGCCAGGAACTGAAAGACACTGGCACTAAAATTAAAATTGAAAATGTTTCTGTATTGCCACATTTCCTAGAGCCTGGTGTTAAAAGCGGAGTTTCACTTGATAACTGGGACTTGACATTACAGATGTAGGGGTTTTCTGCTGTACTTAAGGAAGCTCAAGTGAATTATCGTGATTAACTCTCAAATTCATAGGGCATAATGCTCTTTCTCATCATTTCACAGGAGAGAAGATATTGAAGCTGTCTATAGGTGGGTGAGCATACTGTGGCCCTTTCCTAACACAGTTAAATAAATTCAGAATACAATTGTCACAAATCAGAAAAAAAATAAAATGAAAAGGATGCATTCACAACAGACAATCTCATTCTGAGTGACATTATTTGAGGTTTATCCCTATTGATCTCTTCTCGCCTTTCAGATTCATTAACATTGCAAAGCACAGAAGGGCTGCTTTTGTGTCCACATCAAAATCATTATCCGAATAAGCACTAATTAACACCTTTGGGCTCAATCATGTTCCTACTGCAATCAATGCCAAAAAAAAAAAAAATAATTGATTTCAATAGAAAAAGAATAAGGTCTTTTGTCAGTGTAAGAGGGTCTGATCTACCTTCCTGTATCTGGAGTCTTCACTATTTGTATTGCTAACTTTCATTCAAATTACCAACAGCAGCAAAGCGGAGATCCATAGAGGCTCAAAAGTTACTGACATTTTAAGACTAGGCATTAACATTCTTAAATATGCTAAAATGTCTTTGGAATGTCATCTCTGGTGCCCTTCAAGCAACTCAGTCATAGAATCACAGAATCAGAGAATATGTTGAGTTGGAAGGGACCCACAAGGATCATCAAGTGCACCCCTTAGCCCTGCACAGGACCATCTCCAAGAATCACACCATGTGCCTGAGAGTGTTGTTCAAATGCTTCTTGAACTCTGTCAGGCTTGGTGCTGTGACTACTTCCCTGGGGAGCCTGTTCCAGTGCCCAGCCACCCTCTGCATGACAGTGTTCTATATGTCAGATTTTTAAATGTATGTAAGTGCCTATCAGAGACTGAAATGGTTAATGACTTAAACATTGCTAAGATCACCAAAAGACTTTTGTCAAACTGCAAAGAAACAGTTGCTCATCCATCAAAGCTCACCCCTCCCTGAATATGCTTACTGCAAAGGGACCTTCAGATAATATAAGGGGGTGCTACTGTCCAACTATCCCAGGTGCAGAAGGGTGTGCATACCTGAAGCTACAAACTGGATTTCCAGATGAGGGAAGAGGCTGATAATAGGCAATCATTTGAGGTGAGATAATGCTTCTTATCATGCGAATGTCCTCCCTTACATGACTTTACTGTGAAGACCCCTCCAAGGAGCATGGAAGACATTAAAATGCCCTGCCTCAGAGGAGGTACTAGGTGTTCCCACCTAAACCTAAGCGTATATAACTTGTGAAAACCTCTGAGTTTGGGGGTGGCTTCCCCCACACCCAATGGACCAAGACCATCGCTTTGCTTTAATATTGCTGTATCATTATAGACAGTAATAAACAAACTGGCAACATACCTGTTTTCCTTTGAAACAAAATTGTTTTAAAATAAACCCCATACATATATATTTACAAATACTAATTATTCAGTGTTGTTTCATTTTAATCCACCCTAAGAGATTTATTAACAAGAACCTGAGTTACCCTCCCCTGCTGGGGCAGGTCATAACAGTGACCAAATACATTTTACTTTCTCTATGTTTCCAAGTTAGGAGTAGAGGCTTCTTGTACAGCTATACCACTGAGTATACTGAACTTTCTGTCTGCAGTTGATTTCAGCTGTAACCTTTAAAGGCCCAGATAAAAAGACCCCAAAAGAAAATAGGGCAGGAGGTCTATAGGTTTGTGTCCTGGGGGTTGAGATAAAACAGGGACAGATCTTGTCCCCAGTTTTTGAAAGTTTTATGCATTAATGCTTCAGTAATAAAACCCAGAAATACTACTAAGAGCAGGACTGGGAAAAAAACATGGAACCTTTTACTGATAGAAATACCTTTCACTTATTTGGAATTAAAAAAAAACAAAACAATGCCTCCTTTCAACCTCCCTAGGCTATGAACAGTTCATTTGTCTATAATTATAAAATGAACTTAGAAATCTAAGTTGCTTTAAAGATTGAAATATGGCTTTTTGAGTTACATGGACTCAAAGGAATCCAGTCATATATTGGTCCTCTTTTCCTCTTCTTTTCAACAGAAAATTGGAAATCTTGACGATTGTGGAAAATACAGTAGGTATTCATCCAACGTTTTAGTATACCTAAAACGTCCTTGAAATATTTAGCTAGTGTAATGCTTCAAAATGCTGGATCCTCTATGCAATGGTATAAGAAAGCTTCAAGGCAGTTCTGTTGGAGAGAACGTGCATTTGTGCAAATATGCAATCCTTGTGACTGGGATGAAGAAATTTACACCTGTACTTTGGACAAAAAAAAATCTTCAGATCTTCAGTGAGTATGAGTCAGACAACTACTGTAAAGCTGTGGTGCTACTTATGTTATCCTTCTTGAGTCAAAAACTTGTTTTTTGACTCACATCTACTACTAACCTTAATAGGAGATGAAGCAACACAAAATATTTCCGAATGTAAATCTATTCACTAATAAATTATTCTGTTAAAGCCTCATCAGTAGGTAGAAATTCTGTCATTCTCCTCATTTCTTTGGAATAAACAACAATTAAGAGTCCTTGCTTCAAGGTCTTATTCATACAAGAAAAGAGATTTTACAGTCTATTAAAATGCTTTAAGTATTAATGTTATATTTCAGCTCCTTTTTAGTTGGGAGTTTGAGATAAGGAGAAAATTTATGAATTTGTTCATCCTATGAAAATATCTGATGGGCTCTTGGAATCATGTCTGTGTCATTTCACAGCTCTTGTCAGAGCTGGACTTGAACCATACTGTATTATTGAAACGTGAAAAAAAAATACATTGCTGGTGCAATTTCTTGCTCTGTAGCCTTCTCTCACTGCAAATCAGTAGAGAAGGGCCAGTGACTATTTTCCTGTCCATTTTCTTACCAAGACTCAGCAAGAGGCTATCTATATTTTCAAGAAATTTGAAAGGAACAGTTCAATTTAAACCATTTAAGCCAAAAAATGGCAGTTATTAGCATGAAAGTCTTAGGTTCTATTAAGGTATTTGAGATTTTCAGAGAGCTAATATTGTCCCATTCTAATCTTACTTCAAATACTTGTCTACTCTAGCCCCAACATATCTGCTGACATAGCAATACAACTGTGGATCAACCTTCTTAAGTAACTGACTAAAGGCTCTTGACTGGTAACTAAGTCCTAAAATTTTCTTAATCTCAGGTTGAGTTCTACCTTTCACTACCCAGAATTTTGTGGGGTTTTTTTGTTAGAAAGTAGATCTAGAATTTAGCATCACTGATAGTAAGGGATTAATTCCTTTTTAAAGAATTCATTTCTGGTTTACATTTCTCTTGAGTTAATTGAAGTATTTCTTCACATTTTTTTCAATGTGAAATTGAAATTCACCTTCAACGTGACAATAAACAAAAATTCCTCTTTTTTTTCATCTTATGAAATAGGTTCTTCATTCCTCTGAATATTTCAGGACATCTTTTTCATGCCTCCTTCATTTTGTGCTCATCTCTCTTGAGTATGGGTGATGAGAACTGAGCATTGTGTTTCCAGGCAATGTCTTACTAAAACCTGGTGTGATGATGTTAATATTTCCCTATTTCTAGTGGAATTATTTTCTCTGATTGAGGGCCTCCAAAAACCACAGTTGCGTTCTACAGCTGCTAGTGATTGATGGATGCACCCAAATCTTTATCCTCTGTCATTTCCAACTGATGAACTCCCAATTCAGAACATAAATTCTTCTCAGTTCTCAAGTGAACAGCCTTACTCTCTGCATTATTACATTTCATCCCAGAGCTGTGACTCCAGTTCTCAGGGTCAGACTTCTTGCAGAATATTCCAATCTTCCTTTGTAGCAATAAAGCTTCCTACCTTACTGTCATCAAATTTCACTGGCCTACTGCAATATATGTGCCAAGCTTGTCAGTGGACATATTAAATAGTTACCTTCCACACCTGTCCTTGATGAATTCTTCTATCCTTGCATGAGATGCTACTGCATGAGATGATCTGAATCTTATCCATGGCTCTTTCCCCTTCCCTTTTTCCTTAATGTACCCATTTATTTTACAGTATTAAAAGAGCTATGAAATCTAAGTGAATTAGTTCTTGTAACTAGGAAATCTGCTGTCTCAACAGGGGAAAATTGGTGATTAGTATGTTCCAATGTAGGTTTTATAAAGACTTTTCCTTACTTTCCAATAGAACAAAAGAGAGTCTGACCAAAATCTGTCTAGCTTGTGACCTCCTAACTGACAGACATCAAAAGCAGATGTTTAGGAAAGAACATAAAATTAGGACCTAGAAGCAGTGATACTTCTGTTGGTTGTTACTGTTACCTACAAGATTCTTGAGTAAGGAATTTCCTGATATACAGGGAGTGCCTGTACTTTTTAACCTTGGGAAAGTTATGGAAATATATCAGCTGTTTTCCTTTGACACTTCTTATCCTGCTTTTTTTCTTCCAGTTATAAATCAGAAGTCTTTAATAGAAATACAACATGCTCCATTTTCTATGTGTATGACTGGTCTAAAATGTTTGTAAATTAGATTTCATGTACCAGAGTTCTTACAATATTGTAGGTCAAGATTATTAAATTTACCATGATTTCACAATGTTAATTATCTGAGTTCTGCTTCTACAGTTTTTCCACATTGCAGTTTCATCCTTTCCATCTGTCACTGCACATTTGCCCCTGTGTTCAGCATCATCATTTGTACTGAAGCCTAAGGACAACTTTTTAAGTTTTGAGTCCTATTTAGATTGCTACTCTTTGCTCCTTTTTACTGTGCCTTTAGTTGTTAGCTTTAGGTAAGAATATTGATCTGAACTTGACTTTTGCCAATTCTCACCTTATCCATAAAGATTCTGTGTTCTGAGAAAGAGCTTTTTTGATGGCAAATTCTCTATTAAATTCCATATGAATGCTTGGTTTCCTCCTAATACTCTCTATGAAATCATTATTCCTCCAGTACTGACTGGAGGTGTTTCCCACAAGTTTTCTCCTGTTTCTCTTTGGGATAGTAGACCCAGATACCTTTCACGTCTTTGATGTAAGAACATTTCAGAGTCTGCTCAGAACATCTGTCTTTGTTAACTGCATCTATTAGATTCTAAAACTCTCAATGACAGAGAAATCAAGAGTCTTAGTAACAGACCAACTTATTATGTATTCTTTACAGCCTGAAGCTGGAGACACATCAACTTCCAGTTGAAATGGTATTAGAAAAATGGTTAGCATTGCCATCCATTTCTCAGTTGTTTATAACTGCTTTCTTCTCAAAAATTTCTATCCTTTTGAGTATTTTCAAGTGATTGCTCCATTTGGGACAAAAGAAGCCAGAATAATTTAAACAGTCTCAAGGGTGATCTTTGCTAATCTGGCACTTTTTGTTTGAAATAGATTAGAAAGTGATCACAGAAGCACCTCATTCAGCAAAACCCATTAAACAACAAACTTCCAGAGGATGTGGCAGTGACAGTGCAGGATGAACTAGAGGGTGGTAGACTTTTGTGCATGTACAGTCTGACTCTATCATAAAACTAAGTCAAACAGACTTCCTCAGAGCACCTTCTACAGTAGCTGAGATGTGTCTGTTTCAAAACATTGCAAAATGATAAAATACTATTTCTGCATATTCCTGAATGAGATTAGGGTTTAAAGGGTATCTCATATTTAGACATGATTTTTATATAGCACATTTTCAAACGTACTTACATGTCAGTTACTAATTAAAGAAATTATTTTCTTGTAGCTATTCACAATCCCATTCAGAACAGATTGAGGCAAGACAGCTGTAGCAGTGGCAGCACAGAAGACTGAGGTAAATCCAGGGGTGAGCTTTAAATCGAACCGTACAGCACCTGAGCAGCAGCCCAGAGCCCCTTCAGAACCCAGAAACTCTTGTGAACCAGTCAGATGAGGAGGGAACGTTGCCAGGAGCACCAGGCAACCATATGGTTCCAAGGCTCCAGAGAGCACAGTGACAAAGGGTGGACAAACAGGATGTAGCACATCAGAAGGATGTGATGCATCAGAAGGACACAGTCTTTAACAGTAAGACCAGTAATTCCTAGGTCAGCTAGTCCCCTCAGCTTGTAGATGGGAACAGGGAGCAGAATAGATTCCTTGCAATCCAGAAGGAAGTACTTACTTACTCACAAGTCTATGGGACCAGATGGGATTCATTCAAGGGTACTGAGGGACATGGTGGAAGACTTCACAAAGCTACTCCTCATCACTTATCATCAGTTCTGGTTAACCAGGGAGGTTCCAGATGACTGGAGGTTGGCCGTCTTGACACCCATCCACAAGAAGGACCAGAAGGAGGATCTGAGGAACTACAGGCTTGTCAACCTGACTTTGGTATCCAGCAACATTATGGAGTTGAGTGCAATCACGTGGCACACCCAGGGCAACCAAGGGATCAGGTCCAGCCAGCGTGGGTTTAGGAAGGGCAGGTCGTGCCTGACCAATCTGATCTCTTTTTATGACCAAGTGACCTGATTAGTGGATGCGGGAAAGGCTGTGAATGTTGTCTACTTGGAGTTCACCAAAGCCTTTGATATTGTCTCCCATAACACAGTCCTGGAAAAGCTGGCAGCCTACAGGTGCACAGCTTGGACAGGTGCACTCTTTACTGGATTACAAAATGGCTCGATGACTGGGCCAGTGGCAGTGAATGGTGCTGCATTCAGTTGGCATCTGGTAACTGGAAGTGTTCCCCAGGGATCAGTGTTGGAGCCCAGTCCAATTTAATATCTTTATTGGTGATCTGTATGAAGGGATTGAGTATACCCTTAGTAAATGCATGCACAACGCCAAGTAGAGTGAGAGTGTTGATCTGCTGGAGGGTGGGAAGGTTCTGTAGAAGGATCTGGACAGTTTGGATAAACGGACCTAGACCAGTGGTATGAGGTTCAACAAGGCCAGGTGCTGGGTCCTGAACTTTGGTCACAACAACTCCATGCATTGCTACAGGTTGAGGGCAGAGTGGCTGGAAAGCAGCTTAGTGGAAAAGGACCTGTGGGTGCTGGTCAATCAACAGCTGCTGAACATGAACTGGAAGTGTGCCCAGGTGGTCAAAAAGGCCAGTGGCATCCTGGTTTGTACTAAAAAAAATGTGTCCATCAGGGGAAGTGATTGTCCCTC
The DNA here is from genome assembly GCF_003945725.1 of Corapipo altera. NCBI lineage: Eukaryota > Metazoa > Chordata > Aves > Passeriformes > Pipridae > Corapipo > Corapipo altera. Next base: position 9,706,198 of record NW_020884888.1, read on the forward strand.
TGTACTTCGCATTGGAGAGGCCACACCATGAGTCCTATGTCCAGGACACCTCAAGGAAAACATTGAGGTGCTGGAGTGAGTTCAGAGAAGGACAATGGAGCTGATAAAGTGTCTGGAGCACAAGTCCTGTGAAGAATGTCTGAGGGAGCTGGGGTTGTTTAGTCCAGAGAAAAGAAGGCTCAGATGTGACCTTATCACTCTCTACAACTACCTGAAAGGAGGTTGTAGCAAGGTGGGGTTCAACCTCATCTACCAGGCAACTAGTGGTAGAACAAGAGTTGGAGATAAAGATAGTTTAAGAGGGAACAAAAAACCACTCACACAAGGAAGGTAAAGCAAGAAATTAATTCATTGCTTGCCATGGGCAGTCAGGTGTTGAGCCATGCCCAGGAGAGCAGGGCCTCATTGTATGTAACAGTTACTTGGGAAGACAAACATCATCACTTCAAACATCTTTTCCTTCCTCCTTCTTCCTCCCACTTTGTATATTGAGCATGATGCTGTATGGTATGGAATATACCTTTTGTTTTGTGTCATCTGTCATGGCTGTATCTCCTCCCAACCACTCTCAATTTCCTCACTAGTGTGGCAGTACAGAAGGCAGAAAAGCCTTGGCTCTGTGTAAGCACTGTTCAGCTGTAACAAAAGCATCTCTCTATTATCAACCCTGTGTTCAGCACAAATCCAAAACATATCCCCATACTAGACACTGTCAAGAAATTTGACACTACCTCAGGCAAATACAGCACATTTTGCCCATTAAATCAAAAACAATGACTATCACCTCACTACAAACCTAATTTACTTGTAAATCGCACTCACATTCCTGCTAAAATATATCCAATTGTATGTGAGCTTTGGAAGCATCCATCTTTGCAAATTTTACCATTCCACTTTCACTGTTGATGAAGTCTCCTGTAATCTGATTTTATTTAAAACAAAAATTTGTTTTCAATAGTCATAGTTTATATGATAGTTCAATCTGTTTGGAACAGTAATGGGATACATAACATAATGATGAAGCATTGGTATTTTTCAAGGTGTTGTACATACACCTTCCTTAAATTAACCCAAAGAGTCCTCAAAGCATTTGAAAAACAGACAACTTACTTGGGGCTCAAACACACTAGGATTTCTGTATGTGCCTAAATTTAGCATGGGAGAAATTACTTTGAAATTTAAGAAACTAAACATTTCTGTAATGTACAAAGAAGTGCACAACATTGCTATGATTATCCAGACTACAGTTGTTTAACTTCACATTTTATTTTAATAGAAATTAGATACCAAAATCAGCAAAAATCTTACACACATTATGAAGCTGTTTAACTGTAAAATACTGTGTCACTTTGTAAGATGGTTCTTATAGTCTACTGTGTTTGTTCCTTCTTGTTTGTGTAGGAAGATGTTCTCCACAGAGACCAACAATGGTTGTAAATATTTGCCAAATACAAATACAGTTAGTACTGAATGTAAACTTCCTAACAGAGTGATCCACTATCTTTTGACATAACTATGAGCAACATTATTGTTTAAATAGGTTTAGCATTAGAAAATCAGCTCTCCACACCCTCCTCCCCTCAATGTTTTGGTCTTGACTAGTTCATGTATTTTAGGAATTGAGTATTTTTTTTAAATTTCTTTGGTTGTAAAGCTTTTTGTCCCACATTTCTATGTGATTTTTTAGAAATAAACAAAGAAATACAATGGAGGGGGAGTAATGGGATAGCTACTGCACTAATAAGCATTAAGACTGATAGAAATCAGATATACAGGAATTTATTTGTGCTATTCAATGGAGTTGAAGTCTATAAATAGAGGAATATATACTGAGAATTTAGTTTTTCCTAAGTTTTTCAGAAGAAGAAGAAGATGATGATGAAGAAGAAATTCCTAAAAACGCATAATTGTTTTATTCATAATCTGAGTCCCTAAAACAAAAAGCAGAACAGCGGCATCTTCTCTCTTGGAACATATGAAGAGTATTGGTAATGTTTGTCTTAGTGATGACTTGCATTGCTTCCTATTCAGACACTTTTCACTGAAGTTCAAAGACACATACTGTTTGCCACTTACTGGAAAATTAGACTGGAAGAAGTCCAGAATTAATTTTGGTTTGCAGTGTAAAAGATATGGTGATAAAGACTTTAGAACATGTAGTAATTGTTTTAGAAGGTCTTTCTTTCAATGGAATACATGATTAAAATACTATTAGTAATTATTTGAGTTTACCCACAGAGTAGAATGGTCCAGTTTTTTTAAATATTCTTCTCATTAAAAGTTAAAGAGGAGGAAGAAAACCAAACAAATAGTAACTGCATATAGCTAATGCAGTAACTAAACTTCTAATCTTTCAATCTTCATGTTTATGTATTTGATATTTCTAGAATATCTCAAGTATGATAACTTTTTGTGTTAATATTAATGAAGCACAGCTAGTCTTTACGAAAATAGTCGTATAATTAAGAAACGGAGATGCAAGAGAAAACATCAAATTGAGCTGAAAAGAATCTGTATGTCTAGCTCCCACATAACATAAATGACTAAATGGTGAGGCAAAGATCATATTTTTGGCTAGTAGGCCATCCTTCCTGCATTCCCACTGGAATCAACAAGGTTTTTCAGCAGATAAAGCATCCTAGAGATGACAGTGCTATGCAATGTGAACAGCAATCCTTGGTATCAAGGTGATACCACAGTCTGATCTCAGACACAGATTTTGGAAAAAGTACCTCCTGAAATGCAGTGCTGTCTAAACAGATTTTCAACTTTCTGTGCCACATGAAGCTATTAAGCAAAATACTGACTTGCAGGTTTCTTTTTTTAAAAATTTTAATTATTTGTCCAGATTTCCCAGAGCAATTCACATTTCTTAAGAGATGAATTAAATTAAAAGGTCTTTCTGGCACGTGTTTTTGTTTTTTTTTTTTTTTTTTGCCTGGAGGGATGAAACTACTGCCATGTCAGGGAAACGAATATATACTTATCCTTCATTACTGACATCTTTCATAAAATTGTAAGTTGCTAATATTTTTTTATACAAAAAAAACCCCACATATGTTAAAAGAAAATAATGACATAGGTAATTATTTCCCTTGAAATAATAAGATGTTTATAAAGTAGATTGGTGAATTTGCAGTGGATCTTATTGCTGCAGTGAAACTTTATGCACTGTATTAATTGGGAATGTTTTCCACACTGCTCAGGTAATCCATTTCCAGTCCTGGGCAACAGACCAAAATCCACTAAGGACCAGAGTCCAATGCCCTTGGCCTGAATCATTTATCTTTTTTTCACACAAATAAGGTCTCCATCCATTAGTAAGAAGAAGCAGAAAATAGTAGAAATGCACTAATAAAGTTAATATTCAAATGACACAATGTGAAAGGTTTTTTATAAATGGAAAAAAACTACTGAGTTGGTGATCTTGAATTTTTATTTCATGCAGTAATTTTGAACGGAGAAGAAAAAATTAAGGTGGGCTACTGCAAGTAGTTTAAAGAAATTATGCACTCACTTCTGCTTTAGAAATCTACAGATTTGACTTGAATAATTCAGTTAGAATTAATAGTTATAATGTATAGAAAAACATGGGTATATCAAATTCCATTTTTCTCTTTCCCACTCCACTGGCTTTCCAATGTTGCTGGGTGATATGGTTTGAAGTTGACTCCCTGCCAAGTCTCCAAACCTTACCACAAGAGTTCGGCCCCCCCCCAGACCTCAGGGAGAAGAGGGAGAAAAACAACCAAGAAAACCCAAAACGAGAGAGAGACAGCTAAAGTGATATATATAAATATATTTACACTTATGTTACAATTGAAATATATACAATTTAAAATATATACTATTTAAAATATATACAATTTAAAATATATACAATTTCACAAGGGAAAGGGAAAGGGAAGGGGGAAGGAAAAGGGAACAAAACCAAAATAAAATATGTATATATCCCAATCAGTAGCCCGAGATCTAGTAACTAAAGAGTTAGCAAAGAAATATCCCACCACTCTCCTTGGGACAACCGAGAGTCACTCCGGGACGATTGCCGGCAACCTCCGCCTCCCAAGGTCGACAAGGCCTTATCAGGCCTCGCTCCCCAACACGGTAGACTCGACAGCAGGGAACCTGCATCTCCAAGTCGCTGGAAGGAAAGAGAACGAAGGCTTCTCCTCCTTTCTTCTTATAGTCTGGCTTACGTAAAAATCGTAGGGAATACTGGGTAGATCTGGACCCTTTCTTGGTTACAAACTGGTCACCAAGGAAGGTTTAACCCAAACTACCACACTGGAATACCAAATTTGTCAATTGTAAGGACTTAAAGAGTGCAGTTGCCTGTCTCAACGGTTAAAACCACAGAAGGACTTTGTTGTGAGATAAGCACAGAATGGAGTGGCAGGATGCCGCTAACTCCAGGACTGGTGGAGGCAAGATCTGACCAGCACATATTGGGTGATGCATCCAGATGAAAATTCCCACTGTGGCAAACTGTGTAAAGAAGTAACTGTTTGTATGCATATGACTGGTCAAACAAATATCACCCCAAGTTATGGGACAGGTGGCATCTCTGACCAGCAAAGCCCCTCCCCTGACTATGCCTCTGTGGATACCTGGAATTTGGACTGTAAGTTAAGCCACTGCAATGGGGACTTGAGATAAGGTAAAGGTAGTACTATTATCTGAGTGTTATCAGGGGGATGTTAACAAAGCTGGGGGAGAAGAATGCATAATGGATAATGGGCCACAAGGAAAGCCAATTTGGCAACAGTGATGAAATCAGCTTGGACTGGGTAAAAGGTAATTCTGGCAGGGGGAAGATGGAGATCCCCGACCACAACCCACTAACTCAAGAAACCCACTGACTCAAAAGACAAGAAGGACCGAGCATGTGGACTAATTAGCATTAGAATTGAGGGAATTATTTAACTAATAGAATAAGACAACTGTGTAGCCAATGAACATCAATTCCTTTGTTTGCAAAAATGTATAAACAGTATTTATAGTTTTCAACAACCTGAGGAACCCCCACCAAAGAGAAACTCAGGGTGAAGTACCAATGGGATGTTGCTGAATCCACAGGTGGTGACTATCTTCTGCTTAATCTCTCCTCTCTTTTCTATTTCTTTTTATCTCTCAATCTCACATTTTATTGTTAAATAAAATCCATACTATTGACTTTAGCATATGGTCTCATTTGCACCTTAACTTGGGTAGAAGTATCTTTCAACAGTCAGATCTTGACAGTAAATCCATTGAAAAATTGTGAGTACTCAACATTTTCGGGTTTAATAAAGACCTTCCAGCCAAACCAAGTAATTGAAACCCGAGTAGTATTAAAGCAGACCTCTGAGAATTTCTGAGAATACTTCAACCTGTCAAAAATGACTATGAATAGGTACAGAACATTTACTAACCAACATATTCCTTTTTTTCATTAAAGTATCTGAAAGTTTTGGTCATCCATACAAAATCTACGTCTTTAAGAGTATATATAAAAGACACAATGGATAAGAATTTTTTGTGCATGGTATTACAAATAGGGGCAGCTTCAAAGCAGGCTAAGAATACGACGTTAAGCATATTATATGTTAATCCAAGGGAATAGTGTAGATAGAGGTGATGTTTCTGAGTGTTTTCAAAAGCATCTAAAACACCATGCTTCAATGAAAATCGAAGGAATTTAATTCAGTGCAAGTTTACCTATTTAAATACTTTGGAGCACAACTCCTGTGGAAAGTTATTATGAAAATCCCTTTCTACCCTTTTGAGTTTTATTCAAATTTCTTATTATTAATCTATGTGTTTAGACAAACAAATAAAAAGTTATATATTGCTAATAAAAATGCACTATTAAAAGAATGCATATATACATGTAATTTGCCCTCTTCTGTTTATTTGCATGAGTTATGCATATTCTTCTCCCAACTGGGAATATATAAAAACTGAACATACATTTCTTTCTGAGAATCGTAGTGTTAATATATTAAATGAAGATCCAAGGTGCACATATTTTTTCAAAGGCACTCTTAGAACTTCTTGAAATGTGTGTTCACGTATAATTATGTAACTTGCAATTATGAGTGTTATAAACCCCATGGAAGGAATGAAAGCATATTTTTTTTGTCTATGTACTACTTCCCTTTAAAAAGTATGCTATGAAAATAGGCAAAGGCTACAAATGCACTCAAGTGAAAATATCAGTGTTTAGATTGCACTCTTGCAAACAGAACAGAGAATGGAAGTTGTTGACGCTGGTCCGAATTATTCAAGAAATTTACCCTGAACTAAAATGAAACATCTGGAAAGAGTTTTCATTTGAATAATGTTAAAAGTAACAATGTAGAGAGGTGTTCCCTAGAGGCACTGTCCTACTGTTGGTTCCACATGATGATGAGAAAGTAAAAAAAAAAAAAAAATCACGTTTTTGCCAAGAAATTTTTTTTCATTCAGGTTGAAAATCCTCATCTGTATTCCTCATTGCTAAAAGACTTTTTAAAACTATCTCTGTCTCCTTTGGTAGAGTTGAGACTGGCTTACAGTTTACATGCTCCAGTATCCAAATGTAACTAAAAATAACAGGACCATGTTTCAGAATGAAACAGCTGGTCACAGAATTGATTTGTCCTCCTTGAAAGTAGATAACTGTCATCAAAGTAACACCTTTCAATTATAATTATTGGTGCTAACATTCAGTTTCTGTCATGCCAACTCCTCACTCTACCAAGTTGTCTTCATTTTTAGGGAAAAAAATCCACTCCAGACTGGGTTACAAATAGGGCTATTTAGGGAAAACATAAAATTCCTATATTGGATGTGATAAACACATACTAAGTAGAAATATATTGCTACTTAACTTTCTTTAGATTAGGGAAAGTCAAGGATAATGGTCTTGACTTAAAAACATAAGGACAGAACATGGTAGTACAGGGTCATTCTAGTGTCATTTCTTGGTAAGTCATCTTCAAAACAATGTACAAATGTAACTAAATCTCTTACCTTAGATGAAAAAGCTCATAAATAGATGGAATACCATGGAAGATTTTCTACTCTTGTGCTAAGATTTCAAGAAAGTGAGGTTTTTTTCAAGGTCTTTTGTTCATCTCTTCAGCATTTGTGCATGCCTATAATACACTTAGCACAAATGAATATTTAACTACCTTAATAAATGTGCCCTTCTTTTGCTTAATCTTTCAGAGTTTATTCATTTTTAAGATATATTTTCTGTATCAGAAAACATCCTTTTGTACTTCTCTTAGTTTTTCCTGAATAATAATTGTGTTATATAAGGTAGCATAAAAATACATTTGAAGTCTCATCATATTTTTCTGAAAAATCTTAATTAGACATTCAGTGCTGGATTGTCCTCTCTCTCCTTAGTCTGAATAAATCTGTGTAAGTTTTCTCCTATTGACTGATTATGCTGCTACGACACTGAATGAAACAAACAATCTTGCTAAGGTTATTTATAATTGTAGAACTGCATAAATGTTATGCTTCAGTGATTTTATGGGCTTCTTATTATGTGGTGCCTGCAGTTTGTAGAAACAGCATATTTTGACATAACAGCTAGCTTGCCATCTGTGGGAAGTTGTGGGCTTGGGTTTTGCTTCGTTTTGTTTGCTCATGGTTTCTGTTTTTGGTTTCTGGGTGTGTGTTTGTTTGGGGAAATTTGGCCCTTGGGGCTGCCAAAGTACATTTCCTTAACATGTGTTTTATAGCAGTTCTATTTCCTTTTCACTTACAATTTTATTCAGCTTTTTAAGTTATGCTGAGTGCTTGGCCTATTCTTTTTATTTGTTTCCTAATGGCAGTTGGCATAAGATTCAGGAAATCCAACCTAAGTGATCTAGATATGTGTCTAATTCAAACAAATAACTTTGCTTCTAAACTTCCTTTTTCTATTGTATTCTTTAATTCCTATGGGGAATTAAGTGACTGGAATAATTAAGACTTGACTGTAAATTGTTATTTGAGTGGGATAGCAAGAAGGGAGGGTGGGATTGCAATGATTTTTCCCTTTTTGTTCTGGAATCAAATCAAGTCATACTGGATACTTAGGCTACAAGTAACTTCTTGAAGCATAGTGATCTGCTGCACACAATAAATTACATATCCTATCTGTGAATTAAAGTTCAAAAACATAATTTTTGCAATAAAAATATTGCTAAATTTCAATAATAAAAAAACACTGTCCTTTTCTCAGATAAAGATGTGACAGTCTCAAAGGGAATGATATTCCATTCCAAAATTCATTTTCCAGTTTGGAGTTGTTCAATGTTCAAAGCTCACCAATATCAGAACTTCATAGTAAAAATTACTTGAAACAATATTTACTCCTTTACTAAGGAAGATGACAGGACAGGGTCTGTACTTACTAAAGAAAGGGTACATGACAATATAGGGTCTCCTTACTAAAGAAGGATATGTGGTGTTAAAGAGATTTAATAGGTTTTCCTTTGTAATGTAAATATATTTCTCCCCATTTCATATATCAAAAAAAAAATAATACTTGGATATAAATGGGAGCTGCAAACATGGAATAAATAATATTGGAAGTTGCAAACATGCTACACAAGTTGCTCTTGCATGGATAAGAAGTTGATCTGTGTGTTTAAAATCCTTAATGAAAAGACCTCTCCTGAATTTATGCTGATCTGACCTTCTGCTTCAAATTACAGAAATGAAAATTCCTTTAGTTTGTGACTACTTATGTGCTTTCCTGTTTAATTTGAATCTGTCTTTTCAAATAACTCTTAAAGTTATTCAGAGACAGCATTTTGGTCTGGGTCCAATTCTAGTGTTAGCGTGTATTTAGGAACATTTTATGTGGATGAAATTGGTTTTAATTTTATTTTCAAATTATTCTGCAGTCTACTGTTGTGGTCCTGCTCCACCAAAGGATAAAGCCACATGCTTACTTTTACCAACCTGATCAGTTCCCAAAAGTCATGAAAACACTGCTCAAATATTCAGTACTAGTTCCACATTTTAAATGTTTTACCAAGCCAAAGGCAGATTGTCCAGATTGCAGGCAGATTACAGAGGAAGTCCAATTCTTGACTAAGGCAAGCAGATCACTGTCCAGGATAGCAGGTTGCTAAGATAGGGAACTGCTAAGGAGGCTGAAAAGTAACCTTATTGTCCTTCAATTATTCTACAGGTCTAGGATGTCATTCCTTCTGCTACTGCCACATCCGGGATGGACATTGCAGGACAGGTCCTTCCCATGTGTGCAAGTATACCACAAGACTTTTCCCTTGTGCTAGCTGGAGCCAGGTGTCTTATCCAGGGACTCACTGTTCATTGTACCGATTCAGCTGCATCCCATTTGAAAGTAAGCCAGCTTTAACAGGAAGCACATATGTGCTTTGAAGATGAGTGTTGATACATGAAGCTAGATCCCAAAAGCTATCTTAATTCAAAATCTTTAATCCAAATAGCAAACTGAAGTGCTGAGTTGTACGAGCTCCATCCATAATCCTTGCTGCAATCTGACTAACTAAGGCATTTTTCTGGCCCTTGCTCATGGGTAGTGGAAAGATGCAAACACCTTTTCCACAAAAAATTTGTCTACATTTCAGACTCCTCTGGCCTGAGAAACTGTGCTCAGAACAGGCTTGGGAGTAGTCAAGGCACAGGTTTGTACAAGAAGGAAGATTCTGACCCTACCTATGAAGAAGATTAAAGACTCCCCAAAAGTACAACTGTCAACAGTGTTTCAGAGATTCCAACAAAATAATTTAGAAGTTCAAGCATAAAACACTTACTGTTGGTTCCAATATGACAAACTGCATATGGAACAGTGCATATGGCTGGTAAGCCCAGCCACTGAGAAGTGAGCTCTATGAAATGCAGCTTGGAATCTGGTTTCCTGAATCCACAATGAGTAAGGAAAGTTGGACTTTTGGTTTTTGCAATGCAAGTTTGTTGAATGAAGACAGCAGTTATAGACTCCTACAGCTAAACCGTAAAACTTTGACACCAAAAGTGGCAAAAAGCTATAGAATCGCAGAAAGGAGTTTCTTATCCAATTCAGGCCTTGTCTGAAGAACTGCCCAAACAACTTGTATTTCGCTAAACTATGGCTAAATTGCCTTTCTTTCTTCCCTCTCAAATTCAGGGAAATAGTTTCGCTTCTCTTATTGATGTATCTAACTTTCTGTTGTCCGCTACCCACTTTCCTGAGAGCTCAAAATAGTGCTGGACGCACAATACTTGCCATCTTAACTGAAATAAAATTGAGATCTTGGGTGTTGGTTTTGATTTTACTGCTAATATTACCTCTCTGCATGGCCCTGGAAAGGTTTTGAAATGTTGAAAGTGGTCATGGCTGAGATGAATTAGTGAACTGAGGACAGGAGAAGCAATTAATAACACATGATGAATACAATTTGTCATGCTGCTACCTCCAAAATATCGTTGGGATGTAATTGCCTGCATCAAGACACACACTGCATTCCTCCTTTTGGCTTTCTTTTTCACTGTGCAGCACTTTTTAGATCCTGTTTCTTTTGCTATTTCTCTTAGCATGATTGAGATTATTATAAATAATTCATTTCTTCCTCTCTTAAGCATGCATCTGTCAGACTGCAGGGTCAAAATGTTCATTTAAATAGTTCCCTGAAAATTAAGCCATCCCTTGTCTTCTATTGCACATCATCCTAATGAGAGTTCCTCATGCCAAACTGAACTGCCCCCACCTTAGTAACTGTCAAAATCTATGTAATCACCAAACTAAATACTTTTTTAAAAAATAGTTAATATCCTTATATGTCCAGAAATCCCTTGCATAACTACTTCACATATGGTACACCATATATATATCCATAAATATTTCTTCAACAACACAATTACCTCTGAAAAGTGGGGGCAGGCTAGTGGGTCATACCAATCTGTAAGAAGAAGAAAAAGGTAAAATTCTCAACCAATACAACCAGACAAGCATCTAATACTTAATTGGCATGTTTTGTATATAACTAGAAAGGTTCTTCTGTGATTTGAATTTCTAAAAGTTTACGTGAAAAATACAATACGTTTAGCCTAAATTTCACTGTATAGTCTCATTGTTACTTCTCAATTCCACAAGCCACCTTTCAAATAAACTTCTTAAATTATTATGAAAGACAGAGTGATTCAAGTCTATATTACTGTTGCTATTTAATTCCTTTCTGTAGATTTCACTTTTATATATGCATAAAAAAGTGTCCTGTTTATATTACTCTAGGCATAGTTTTTTAAATATCTTGCGTTATTGTTGGCAAGGGAACATTATAGTGTGGATAATGATGGGATAATAACTTTGATTTTGAACTTCTATTACTTAAAATTTTGCAGCGTTCCCTGAATAGGATGTACACTGGATCTTACTTACTTTGTAATTGCAATCCTTACCTTAAAGGCATTTTTGTATGCCCAGCATCCAAATGGACAAGAGAGAGAATTGAAGTCTGTAGATATATTGTTCTTTCTTCTGGTTATTCTCAGAACAGCTGGATTCAGCAAGGATCTTAGAGGCTCCTCATCTGAAAACTTTTGAGAGGGTTTTCCTAGAGGACAACTAATTCATGTTCAGGGTTCATATCTGAATTTACATCTTCATAAGAAACAGGCAATTCATGCAGTTCCATTATACTGGAGTCTAATTACAGATGGCTCTGTGTAAGGAATCTACCACTGACAGTGAACCCAAAGGAATTAGCACAGTTCAGCTATGCCAACACATCTTAATATGACCCCATATGCACCTGTTCATGACAGTTGTGAAGTGAGTTTCACATTACCTTTTACTCCATTATTTCAATAATTTTTTACTGATTTAACATCCTGAGGTTGGATCGATGGGTCGAGACCAATGGTGTGAGTTTCAACAAGGCCAGATACCGGGTCCTCCACTTGGGTCACAACAACTCCATGTGTCACTACAGGCTGGGGGAAGAGTGGCTTAAAGGACCTGCCTAGCTGAAAAGGACCTGAGAGTTCTGTTTGACAGTGGCTGAACATGAGCTGGAAGTGTGCCCAAGTGGCCAAGAATGCCAGTGGCCTCCTGGCTTGTACTAGAAATACTGTGGCCAGCAGGACCAGGGAAGTGATTGTCTCCCTGTACTCAGCACTGGTGAGGCTGCACCTCAAGTACTGTGTCCAGCTCTGCTTCCCTCACTACAAGAAAAACACCAAGGTTGCAGAAGAGGGCAACAAAGCTTGTGAAGGGTCTAGAGAGTGAGTCTTATGATGAACACCTGAGGGAGCTGGGGTCATTAAGCCTGGACAAAAGAAAGTTCTGGGTGACTTTGTCAGTCTGTACAAATACTTTAAAGGAGGTTGTAGCAAAGTGGGGGTCAGCCTCTTCTCCCAGGCAACTAGGAACTGGATGAGAGGAAATGACCTCAAGCTGTGCCAGGGAAGGTTCAGGCTGGACATCAGGAGGAATTTCTTCATGGAAATGGTAGTTAAACATTGACATGGACTGCCCAGAGATGTGGATTCACCGTCCCTGGAGGCGTTCAAGAAAAAACTGCACATGATACTTAGTGCCATGGTCTAGTTGACAAAGTCATGATCAGTCAAAGGCTGGACTTGATGATCTCAGAGGTCCTTTCCAACCTAAATATTTCTGTGATTCTGTGATTCTTTGAGCACTGGTTGCACATATAATCCACCCAGGAAGACATCATTAGCTGGTCATATAGATGTATGTCTAGTCTTGTAAACTCTGTTTTAATGGAAACATACTTGTAAAACTGGGATGAAAAAGCATTTCCAATTACCTGGTGATCACCTGGTGATATGTTATGAGTACTCTGTTATCCCTGACAGAAATGATAAGGATCTTTCAGTTGTGTTTTCTTGGTGAGAAATTTCTGTAAGACCGCCCATTTATCCTGCTGCACTGAGCTGAACATTTTACCCACTTTTAGCTGCTAAACAGCCTAGGCCTATATCCCACTATGCTCAGTTTTTGTATTCTTCAGAGGTTAATTTAGTTTTGGACTAGGTCAGTTCTGTGAACCCTTTAAACCCCACTTCGTGCTGGAGAAACCGGTTTGGAGATACGATAGGTGGCACTATTTCCCATGAATCAGGAATGACTTGTTCTTAACGGGAGAGGAAAAACTTGTTGATAAACAATATGCAGTAATAAAATCTTAGCTTCTCTACAATCACAGAAAATGCAGCAAAGTATATATTAATGCACTCTGCTCACAACTAAAACACACTTTATACAGAAAAGGAAAATATTGCAATGCCAGTAAGTAGGCAGCTGCGATGTTCTGATGCTAAGAAATACTGAGGTAGAGCAGATCCCTTCAAGACTTTGAGTGTCTGTGATGAATGGGTAACATTACCTCCACACTGGTCCTGAGAATAGAAGGCACTGTGGGAGTACTATAGATACTGAAGTAATAATATCTCTTTACAGAAAATCTCTATTTTTCTGTTTTATCTTTTATAGGGAACCTCCCAGAAAAAGTATACCTCAAAGGTAAACATTTTCAGGAGTTAGATCATAGACTGTCATAGGCTAGGACAGTGGTTGTAGAAGGGGAGAGGTATGCTTAGGCAGAGAAGGATCTTAGGGCCGGTTTCCTACATCTGCACTGTTAAGTAGGGATCTCCAGTCCCGCCCTGTGTGACATCTTCCATTCACAAGGTGATACAAAGTTCATTGCCACAGGGCACCTCATGTACTGACCTTGAAGATATTGCTACTTATTCATTTTTTCAACACACAAGTATAGATATAACCATACTCAGTAATCTGGTTGAATAGATCCAGGTCAACCAATTAGTATAATAATGGAATTTTGCTGTTCTTCTCCTTCTATAGATGAAATGTAGTACTAACTCCCATACTGGCATTGTTCTTCAGTTTTGTCATAAGATATGCAGGAGATCTTACTGTCTCTTTTGTGCTTAAATGACTTAGGTGCTGTTATTATGAACAAGAACATTTCAAGGATTACTTAGCCTCATGTGGAAACAATTCTGAAAAAACACTATTAAATCACCAGGAATAGTCTCTATCATTAAGGATGCACTTGAACGTAGGTCTCTAATTTTTATTGGGAATAACCAATATGCTTACATATCAGACAGAAAACTGTCTATAGATAGAAGAATAACATAGCCAGAAAATGGGAAGAATAAGAAGGGAGGAGAAGGAGATGGAAGAAAGATTGAGGTAGAAATAAGAAAAAGATTGAGTACATAGAGAAAGAGACTTATTAGCCAGTGCTCTTTTTTGTCTGAAAAGGTTAGGAGCAAAAGACTTGTCAGAGATGCTCTAAATTTGAAGCTATACAATAGGAACATATTAGCCTTTCTTTTTAACCTGTAGCATGTAGCAACAGTTAATTAAATTAAGGGCAATAAAGTTAGAAGTAATGAAAGGATAAGTCTTCTTTACACAGTACATAATCAATTTGTGGTATTCACAACCACTGTAGGTCATGTAGACAGGCATTGTGGTTGGATAATTTTATGACTAGCAATAACATTTGCAGCTCTGTCAACTTAGACAGTGATAGAAAGATAATCAAAGAGACACCTGGAAGAACACTGCCCCAAGAACTCAAAGGTCTGTTATATTATTAAGGACTCAGCACCAGCTCAAAATGTCACATAATTTATCAGTGTGTGAGTGCGTAACATGCAGAGAATTAAAGGCTATTACATCCCAGTTTTAATAATCAGTAAATAGATGGTCAAGGAATAGATAAACATCCTGTTCTCTTCTTGATCAGTGATCTTCCAAATTATGCTAAATAAGTTTCCTCAAGTAGTACTCTCTTCTCTCTCCCTGAAAATGTCAGTGTGCCATTGTGGCCTGATGATCTCCCCAGAGTTCTGGCTTTCAAATATGTTTTGTTTTTTTTCTAAGACTTTTTCAAGGTTGAATCCTATAATCAAGAAGGCAAAAATTGGTTCTCTTCCACTTCATTGTTAATATCTAGTGACACTCACCTACCACCGTTTTCCGTGTGAAGATGCAAACAAAAATATCAACAGCTGGGACTTACATCATAAAATTGAGCATGGCTAGATCACATCTTGTCAGTGTTCACCTCCGAAAGAGACCAAGGAGAAAAGGTTTCCATAATCTTTTATGCACTTGTTTCACACCATCACTGATCAAAGTCGACCTGTCTGATGTTGACTATCTGTTGAAACACAAGGTATTGTTTCAAGCAACGCTGTGATCTTCTCAGGATCATTTCTTCTTCAGAAATAGTATGGTTTTGCTTTGTAAACTATGTATCCATTGTTATGAATCTAGACAATTTGCAGCTTAAAAGAAAAAGACTTTCCAGATCAGCATTCTTTCTTGCAACAACTTGCTCAAATGATTTCAGAAGTGTCATGTGTCAGGCACTGTCAAACAAATCCTCAGCCAATAAACTGTATTATCCATTTTTCTACACTGTTTAAAACAGACACAGTTTTTGAGCATGTTCCTTCCTGGAACCAAGTGAAAATGAAAGTGTTTTAAATCAAGAGTCAGTTTTAAGGCTGAGCAATCAGAACAGTTGGCCACTGTATGAAGTTAGGTAGCAATGCAGCTCACCTAATAAATGCATGAAAGGAAGAATTTGACCACTTAGTCTCTGCTAGCATTCACAAGAATCTGCCTATGGCTCTACTGATTATGTTAAAATATATATTTCATTATAATTACCATAATTTTCTTCCTGGAAAGGAAAATCAAAGTGGAAAACAGACAATTTAGGAAGTGTATAACGAAAAATATGAAAACTATGAACCTAAAAAATCCTCTACAAATTTTAGGCTAAATAACATGCATATGTGAATATGAAATGTGACCTCCTTTTGAAAAAAGTCAGTAAAGTATTCAAAATATAGTTCCATATACTCACAACTGTGAGAAAGCAGATAAGAGGGTAATGTACATGATAATGGGTGGAAGGTTCCAATAATGAGATATGAAGGATATTTGGATCTCTTTGTTCATATTCAGCCTAGTGCTCTCTGACTACTGTAAAGATCCTTCCTTCAAAAGGGAGTTCACAGGCTCGACTGTTGGTTCATGTAGTTATCAAATTGCAGAGAAGGCATTGTCATTTAAAAAGTTAAAATAACTTATCTCAAAAGGCACTTTTTCCTCAAGTTCTGCTGGGTGCGAGGTAGCAGAACATGAGCCAGCCTCCCCAATAACTTGACTACCAATTGTCATTTCTAGTAAGACATCTTAACGCCATGCTCAGGCAGCTTTGTGCCATTTTGTATTAAATTTGAATATAAAAGTCAAATGTCTTGCCTCAGATAGACACAGATTTTGCATAAGTTAAGGCTCCCTCTTTGAACAGTTGTGACATCCACACAAGCCTTGAATGAGAAAGCACTGAAGGAAAAGATCTACTTTTGAAATGTGACATATCAAAATCTCAAGTGCTGTTAAAAGGCCTGTAATGGGACCAATTAGTTCATGGCACAGCTGAAGGGGATATGGTGAAATCTTGAATTTCATGTATTTATGTAGCAACTCAGAGCATGAACTGCCTTTAAACCCTGAATGCCCTGCATATGTTGATTTAGGCTTCTTAAAATGGATAAACATGATTTCGATTGCTTGTTTGGTCCATATAGGTAATTATTTTCCTCAAAAAAAAAAGAAGAAAAAAGTTTAAAGTAAAGCAAATAATTTCAGATTTTTTACCGCACCTGTATTTCATTAGTTTATTTTGTGAAAGACACATGAATTAATAAAAAAATTGTGATACTTTTTGAAATATGTTTTTAGTTTAAACTGCCCTAGTCTCTCTTAGTCTGCGCTTTGACATTTACATTCATTTCATCATGTTTGCTCTAAAAAATCCGCACTGACAAGCACTAGTACAGGTAGTTCTATAATAACAGCTTGAATCCTGTGGTATTCGTATGCATGTTTGTGTGTACAAACTACCAAATTGTCCCTGATTTGAAGTTAACATTGGCAGACAGTGCTTCATGCATAGCCAATAACTACATTTGCATAACCACAAATTTCACAGAGAACAATTATCACAACCTGAATAATGAACCAATAAACATATGTTCAGGTCAATACCCTAAAAGGTAAAATGTCTTCTACATTCAATTCAGTGGGAAATAAAACAGAAACTGTGAACCTTTTCAGGTTCAGGGATTTTTTTTTTTGCCTTGTTTGTTTGCTTTTGTTGTTTTGGGGGGGTTTTGTTGTTCTTGTTGTTGGGGTTTTTTGTTTGGTTTGGTTTGGTTTGGTTTTGGATTTTTTTCCCAGTGTTTTTTAAATACTTTTAACATTATTAGCAAAACAGCAAATTGCATATCGGAACATTTTCTCTATGTGTGTAGGTCCTAGAGCCTTGCCACATAACTGGTTTCATATCTAACTATTTCTGATGTAAAATTGGCCAGTCATTAGCCTCAGTTCTCAGTGCTTCCAAGCAATTCCTTTTCTTCTCTCTCAGCACTTATAGATATTCCCGGCTTGTACTTAAGTGGGATTTTAAATATGCTTTGTCCTTCTGAAGTACTTTTGTGTTTAAAGCTACCTCATCAGTCCAAACTACTTTCCATTGCATCGTATTTCAACTGAACAACTTCAGCTATGACTTGCCAGGAACAGAATTTATAAATAAAATTGTTAGTTAGAATAAGGTTAAGAGGAATGTTATCTTCCTATCAGAAAATTTTTGATCGTGTGTCTGTCCAAGGAGAAAGAGAAAAGCTGAAGGATAATGATTTTGTAATCAAACAGGAGTCTGGTCCCTGAGTGATCAGAAGTGGGACATGGGGTTCTCATTGCTGTACCTAGCTGAGTCATAAACTGTCAGACATGACCATTTGGAAACACTTTGGGTAATCCTTGAATGCCACCAAGGTCTGACTCAGCAGAGCACTTAGGTACTGGCTTGTCTTTAACTTGACATGTTTAGGTGTCTTGGAGCTTAAATATCTGAATAGAAACAAAAGGAGTGAGCATCTTGCTTGGTATGTAACAGTACATGATTTCTACTTGCAATTAAAGCATGTACAGTGACAGACTAGACTTCAAAACATCTGTGAGAGAGACATAAGGAAAGTAGGTTCAATTTTTATAGTACTAGGAGATTAATTCCACTGAGATTTCATATGAATTTTCATTTATTATTTAAACCTAGGAAACAGAGAGCCCAGAGGACATAAAAGAAATTCTTCTCATTAAAGTAGAAGATATGTGGTTGGAAGACTCAGACGCAACTCCCAGGGCTGCCACAGTATGTGACCTTTAGGCTTTGGGGAAAAAATAGACATATAAACCCCTTAACTTTTTCTTTTTGCAGTCTGGCATGGGTGTAATTCCAGTGCAAGCATATGTAGGGAGTAAGGATCTGTCCTTCTCTTTCTCCCTTCCTCCCTCCATCATGATTTAACAAGTGAAGAGGCTCATGGTGAAAAGCAAACCAGCAGAAAACTTCATGATCCCAGATGCTATCTTTTCTCTGGCTTTCAACATACATTTCTAAAGCTGTAGGTAAACTAGCACAACAATGCAGATTCAGTAGTTCTTGGTACTGCAACAGAAAAGCAGAAAACTTCCTTGATGGATTTGGGTGGAAAAATAAAACTCTGTTTGCTTTGGTACCCTCTTTATTCTCCCACAAAATTTAAGTCTGTCCATAAATGCAGAAAAAATACTGAGTATTTAACAAAATAATCTGAAAATTTGAGACTTACACAAGAAAAAGGATTTACAGACGTGGAGATCTAAACTTTTTAAGGTGCAGTAAAAGTTATTGCTGCCTTCATATAAATACTGACTGGAGTCACAGCACAGTACAAAATACGGAAGATAAGCATGCACTCTATTTTTTTACTAACATGGTATTTTGTAGCATTGGTTTCAATGGAACTATTTCAGAGAATGAAAGCACCTGGATTTCTTCATTTAAAAAATTGCAACCTGGCACTAGAATGTTATCTGTTCACCTGTTACGAACTCATTAACCTTTAATATTATGCATCATTTGCCTGAAAGAATGGAATCTAAGATTTATGTGGTGGTTTATATAGAGGAAAATACATTCGACTCTGTAGACAAATACCAGAACTGGTTTCCTTGTTTTGTATTATTCAATTTTCGAATGAAACAAAGAAAAAAATCCTGTAAAAAGTAACAACTAAGCTGTGGAACTCTTTGTAATTCAATATGTGAAGGTTGACCAGATCAAGAGTTTAAAAACAAAAACTAAATTAATGAAGACTAGGTCATTAGTGGCTGCCCAGATGCAATCCAGGTCAGAAATATCTGACCAACTGGAAGCTAGGAGAGTACACCAGAGACAGTCAACCATACGCAGCACTGTACCTGCAGGTAGTAAACAGAGACTTTGAACAAACCAAGGGAATGGCAGCTCTTATATGTTTTAGGAACAGGCAGTACAAAGGAAGGGAGTACAACATCGGACCTTGTGAAATCCAAGCACAGAGAAGCTTTCAGTGAGTGTCAAGAAGGCACCAAGCCCTCACTCACATGACTTCATATTCCAATGCAGACAGCAGTAACAAATACAGGGTGTCCACTTCTCTAGTGTTTATTAATCTTCAGCTATCAAGAATTCCTGAAAACTATTATCGTCTGACTCAAGTCAGTTCAGTACTTAAGCTTCTGTAATCCTACCTGTCATCAGGATCTAAGCTCAGCATGATAAAATCACCAACTCCCTGTCTACACTGCCTCTGATTTTCAATTATGAACTCTGACCTCTTGCATTTCCACAGTGTACCTTGTGTTACAGGTCAACTTTGAAGGTTCTAGACATCACCTCACCTGCAGACACTGCCACCAAAGTTTTGTGTTGAAATGTAGCAGCCTACTTTCAAGTACCTACTTCTTCTATAAGAAAATAGCCATTCTAAAAATAGAGTGCTAAGTCCTAGGACTGAGCAAAACCTGCTAAGTTAGAGAAAGAAAAAGTCAGCTAGGTAAAAAATCTGGTGTCTTTGGAAAAAATAAGTAAATTAGTGGGAAGCTAGAAAAGCTTTGGTCCTGTTAATGGTTGTGTCGGATCTGATGTCACTATGCTTTCTCTGTACTTATTTTATCTTTGTGAAAAGACAGTAGTTTATTTGTTACAAGGTAATCCTTATATTTCTGTGTCTTGTATTTCAGTTTATAGAAGATATTTACACAGTTTCATAATCAAATAGTTAAGAAATGAGAAGAACATGATTATGTGGTTGTGATTGTATGCCAATGTCTACACATATTTAATCTCTCTTTCTCTCTCTAGGGACAAATTCTTCTTCTGGTTGCATCAAGGTAAATCCGGAGAAATTTGATGGTTATTGAAATGTTTCCTTATAGCCTGTTCTAAGCTAAATCAGAGAGTTTGGCTTACAGGGAAAGGAAAAGAGACATACATGACTTCAGCATCATGTTTCATTTTTAAAACTGTTTCTTTTTATTATATGATATAATGTGGGACCACAAGAGGATTCCCATCCCACCAAGAAGGGCTTCCAATTACCAGCACTGTAGACCAAGTGATGATTGAGTTAGTGTCTTGATGTTCTGACTCCACATTAGTTGCAAGGACTGGGATGAAGAAATATGATTAGTTGCTGTAGCCAGATGCAAAGCACTGATACCTTTATGCTGTTGGCCATCTCATCTCACCTCATCTCATACCATGTGTGTTTTGCTCTTGTCCATTTTATCTTTCTTCAGCAATTGGAAGGCTAAAGGGGAGCAGCTGGATAGATTTGGGAATAAATTCCACAGCACAATACAACATGCTATTTCAATTGAGTTTTTTTTAGAGGGCCCTGCTAGATAACCAAGTCTGCATAAACATCTGGAGTTCTTCATCCAGAGTTTTTTCCTTGGTAATTTACGCTTCCAGCTTTTCAGCAAAGTTTTTCCCACATTAACAGAGATTATGCAAAATCTAACTTCAAAGGAATAAAATCTCCCTACCTCCAGGCTTCAGGGAATACCTAGACTGATTTTTTGTGTTCATTTTTTCCCTTGTTTCTTATGATCAAAACAACCGCAGACCACTTTTAATTGCAGTATCCCTATCTTTCACTATCAAAGTTATGTCTTCGTTCCCTGCGCCAGTTTACTGGAAAAGCAACTCTGGGATGGTTAGGTAGCCACCAGAGGGAGCCAAAGGAGCCTCCAAAGTGTAACTGAGTCAATGTCGGGAGAAAAAGCAAGACAGAGATGCAAAAAGCTCTTCTATACCGTGCGTCACTTGCGGGGGGTGTTAGTCAGACTGGAGTAAGAATACACGATGTGGCACCGAAGATGCTCACAACCATAGAAAAGCAAACCCAGCTGACAAAAATAGATATAAAAGGAAAAGAACAAAGTGAAAATACCGTGAGTCCAGGTAAACTGGCAGTTCTGACAACAGGACAGCTCTGATTTATTTTAGCTATAAGTCAGACCTGGAAAGTGTGAAGGGTTCAGTGGTTCTGTGTTTCTTCTTCTTCCCAGTATCAATGTGTTTCAAAGCTCAGACTGAAGCCAATTAGTTAATTTTCTTTCTTCAAGAAGAGAGAATTTAGGATGATTTTATCAAAATTTTAATGACTTTTTATTAGACAGGGATGGTCCATTCAGTTATAGACTTCCTCCCCTATCTGCAGTTCCAGACTAGCCTGACCTCATGGGAAGAGGTTGTGCTGAAAGATTTTTGAAGGACTGCTGCAACTAGCTTTGTGACAGTTCTTTCCATGCCCACATGCACATGAGAGTCAGTCATGACTCTGGTTTCCTTATCACTTCAAGATTAAATCTGTAGCTAACCTTAAAATGGGCAACCACTTTCATCATTTTAACCTTTGTCAAGGCTTGCAAAATAGTAACAAAATACACACACACATGCACATATATCCATTTATAGAATTCTTCTCTATCTCCTTGTTATTAATACCTACCTAATTATAGTAATGCTTATAGTAGTAATTGATCTTTTTAGTTTAAAATCATTTGGTCCTCCTTGGGCTACACATAAAAGTAACTCAACCTTCTGCTGCTTAGGACTTCTGCTTCCACCAGTCTTCCTCCACCTGGAAACAGATGTGTATTCTGCATACAAATTTGAGCTAGAGTTCTTGAAAGCTTGGTTTCTGGCTAGAAGCAATAGGGACTTTTCTCCTGGAAAGGTATGTTGTTGCAAGGCAGTGCTAAAACTCATGTGCCATGTTTGGGAGCGGAGGAGTTCCTGTGTTCTTATATATTTTTGAATAGCTGTCTACTTCCCTTCCTTAGTGTTACTTGACAACAGCTCAGCTTCTGTACTGAACAATACTTCTTTTTTTTTGCTAAAATTATCCCTCTGCTGAAGAGTGATAGATTCTGGAAGTGTCACAGGTTATATATCTGTAGTTAGATAAGGGGGTATGTTCTTCATTAATGATATAGTCTGAGCATGCTTATAGTATACCTTCTCTTTTTGTGTGTGTGAGTCTAAAATCAAGAAAATTAGTGACGATCCTTTCTTTCAGAGTTTTAACTGAATCAGCAAAGCCCCATATTCAGAGTTAATTTTGCTAAAAGGATCACTTTGATTTAGAATATTGAAGGCAGGTAGCAGATTTTGCTGCTTTCAATATCTCCCTGAGAAAGGGATTAATGTCTAAACAATGGGAATACTTTTAGAAGGGGAAAGTGAGAAAATCTTGCTTCTTACTCTTCTGTCTCCACGATACATGATTTGTGGCCAATGGTACAGTTAACGGGAAAACATTTGTTCAATTCTTCTGAAAGTTTCATAATAGTTTTAATCTAAAACAAGAAAAAAAAGAGCTGAAAATTGACACCATGAATATCAGAATATTTAGCGAACACTGCTATTAAACATTAATAAATTAGGTACAAGAAAAAACCAAATCAATATGTACTGTCATTGAAATGCTACAGAACTTAAAGCATACACCTGTATTGGGGTTTTCTTCATTTTTTTCATTTGCTATGACCTGCCTTAGAAGGCAGAAGTAACTTTTGTTTTTTGCTGATAAATTCCTAGGGGTGGATTAAATTAAATCAGTACTAGATGATCAGCATTTACAGATATATATACAGAATTTATTTAGAATAATTTGGTTGCAAAGGAAAACAGGTATGTAGCCGTTTTGGTTGTTATTATCCATAGCAGTATGGCAATATAAAACCATAAAAATATCGCCCAAGAAAATGTATAAGAAAGAGAGAGATAGAGAGAGAAGAAGAGTTAAAGAGAAAAGAGAGAAGGGGAGAGAGAGGAAAAAAAAAGATTTTATAGTCACCACTCAGAGGTCTTTGATGAACTTGGTTGTTGTCACTGTTGTCTCTGGTGTCTTGATCTGTTGGGGAGTGGTGTGGGAAAGTAGCTCCTGAAACATAAAGTCCCGTGGGTTTATATACCCTCAGAAACCTTCCTGGTGCCTCCCCTGTGTCTGTGTGAGGGGACTGTTTTGCACAGTTACTCTGGTTTTGCAAAGACCTGTAGATGCTGGATTTTGCAAAGTCATTTTAGGCTTCGGAGGGTGTGTGTGCTTCAGGGGCACTCCTGCTGAGAGTGAGGCCTTTTCTGGGTTAGTGGTAGTTGTGTGCACGCGGGGGCCTCCTTCGACATGGCCTGGCCCATGGGAGACAAATATCACACACAGAGTGCCACTGGTCTCCTTTAGATAGGCATCACAGACCCAGAGAAGCATCACATATCTAGAGAGTCACCCCCCAGGCCTCCACAAAGCTAACAGTTTGTGGACTATTATCTCCTCCCCTCAGCCTTTATCTTCACTCTCCTGGCTTCTTTGCACGGGTAGCTGTAGTATCAGTGTTTTAAGGCAATTTAAAAAGTCCAAATTTTGGACACCATTTTTGTTTGGTTGGTTGGTTTGGTTTTTTGTGTTTGGGTTTTTTTTGTTGTTGTTGTTTTTGTTAGAAGCAGAAATAGGAAGGAAATAAAAATAGTCCTTCGGTAAAATACTGTCACAAGGTAGTTCTGAAGTTGGGGCATGTACAATAAGTTTGAAGTAGATTTTAATTGCAGACTATACAAATCTCAAAGATATGCTATTCAAATACACATAGTTTATATATGTGTAATAGAGAACACATTTTCTCCAGCAAGTGAAGAAGCAGCTAGAGAACAGTCACGCACCCTGACTGCCCATGACCACTGCAGAAGTAACTGGAAATTATCAGTTCACTTGAAAGTCCAATCTGCTCCCTGAGACTCATAGTAGAGAATGGGATCAGCTGCCCTTTGAAACTTCTTTTCTACCCTCTTGACAAAAAAGAGTACCTAGATGATTAGCCTTCAAGGTCTAGAGAAATTTATAGTGATGTGTTAGATGATTAGTGGGTTTAGACAGAAGGATACACTTACCCCAAAGCTTTGCATACCTCTAATTTGAATTGCCAAGCAATTTCCACATGAAAGACCCACTGAACATCAGTTTTTTTCACTAAATATTCTCTTTTACTCAGTCTATATTTCCACTGTAATCAAGAGCTCATTGTATTAAACTTTCTTTAGGATAATGGGAAGAATAAACAGTATTGACTCAGCTATTCAACACAAGCTTTCTATTCTTTCCTAGTACTGAACATTTACTGATATGTTTTATATTTAACCCAAAGACTGTATCTCTTGCTTTTTTAGTGATTATTTAATCAGACATCTATCCCCTATCACATTCAGGAATAACAGATCATGGTTAAGAATAACAGTATTATCCTTTAGTTTTACCTGAAATATTAAGATCACCCTAAAGCCACTCTTCTTCATTTCCTTTAATCTAATAGAATTAAGCAGATCATACCTGAAGATCAATAACAGATCCTCTAAACAACCGTAAGAGATTCTGCTGACAGTTGCTCCAGATCTTTCTATATGGTCTCCTCCTAATTTTTAAGTTCTGCTTCATCATGGATACACTACATTTATTGTGACAACATTCTTGTTCTAAATCCTTTTTCTACCTCCACAGAACACTCTTTTGTTGAAAATATAGGAAGAAGCACTTTAAGAACTCAGCATAGTGGAAGAGGGAGTCCTAATTGCCTTTTGAGCCATAAAAATAAGGTTATGTATGGTCTTTTATATGTACACTGATTTTATTGTTTGTTTGTTTGTTATTTTTGCTATATATACAGGGGTTTATATCGAAGGTTTCAACATGAGGAAGCATGGCTCAACCGTAAGCTAGGTAACCTGTCCTTCATGTGTATCTTCATGACAAAAAAAGATCTCAGCAAAGAAAATTAATATCTTACTAATTTTCCCCTGAGGGTTCAAAAAAATTAACTACTGATCACTGGCTATTCTTTTATTTTTTTACGTTTTGCAGACACAGCATGATTAGATGACCCATCTAAGTTCCAAGAGTAAGTATATTGCAAAAGAAGTAGTAAATTCCAGTCTCGTTGAATACAGTCTTGTGTTCTGGATACTGGAGTCCACCGTCTTAACATCAGTGTCCAGAAACAATGAGAAGCTCAGGTAGAAGCTCATATATGCAGACAGAAACTTTCATTCTCAAACATTCAAGTTTAATTGTGGGCTACAAACACAAAGCTACCATCTGGTATTTCTGAGAAAAAGAATAAAAAACTGTGAAGAAAAAAATCACTCAATATATATTTGCTTATGGTATTTTGTAGTCATTATCATTCAGGTTTTTTGAAATGTGTTAGTAGCTTGAAAAATTCCTGTTACAACATAAACATTTATTATAAACATATTTAATTTAAAAGAAGTTTTGAGCAAAAGACAAGGACAGCAAAATGACACTTCCTTGCAATGGTGAGCTGAAATGGAGGGAATGGCTTTTGGAAATTAAGTATTTTTTAATTAGAGGTTTTAATTTCTGTTTCAATTATAACATGAAACCTGTACTATATTCAGAATGAAAATGTATCTCATGAAAACCACTAAGAACTCCTGTCCCTGACTTTATTGGGACAGTTTATTGGTAATAGCTTTTCTTTCTTTTCTAGCAATTAAGTCATGCTGCAGCATGATTGTCTCGGCAAGTGGTCCAAATGTTAGTGGAATGTCCTCTTCATGTTAGTTCTCCACCGCTGGATGAATAATCAAAGCTACATGTGCACTTTCTCCCATTATCTTTTTACAACAGGAAAGCAAGAAGTAAAGGGACAAATGCTGGGGTTCTGGCTGAGTTATCTCAGCTGGATAGGAGAAAGGAGAGGGAAACGGGGGATGAAAACAATCCCATATGTGTCTGTGTATCTCTTTCCTGTCTGTGATTCAGTTCTCTTATTTCTAGAATTAAAAAAAAAAAAAAAAAAAAAAGACATACCACAGCTGGATTCTCTTGTGTTTCTATCTAATTCCAGAAGCATCGTGTTATTAAATTAATGTTAGAATATACTTTTATAAAAATTCAAAACACAAAGAAGCAAAAGTTTCCATGTAATCCATCTTCCTTGTCTTTTCTGAGGTTTTATGCTGGTGTTCCTCTGACAGTATCATAACAGTCATGAAAGCAGACAGGGCTTTTCAACTGGCTATTTTTATAAAGGGTAAACACTGCTTAAGTAAAAACAATTCTTCTATTTTTACATGAGAAAAAGACTGTGTCAGAGAACCTTACTGTTGAAAATTACAATGAAAACAAGAAACCAAGAAAATAAAAAAACTTGCCATGCGAACCCCAAGCATGAGCAATAATTTCAAAATTAGCAGTAACTTCAAAAAATATCAGTTTTCTCTTTCCACACCTTTTGTCTACTTTAGTTAAAGAACATTCTGCTTTTTTTCCACTATTTTTACAAGGTTTCAATCACCTACTTCTTATTTCCTAAAGGCAGGTCTGTCTTGGAGCCAGCTGGCATTCGCTCTACCGGACATAGGGGAAGCTTCTGATAGCTTCTCACAGAGGTGACCCCTGTATGCCCTGCACTACCAAATCCTTGCCACACAAAACCAATAGATCTCCTCACACTACTAAATAATAAGAAATAGAAATATAAAAATTAGATTAGTTCAACATTTTTTGTACATGCATGCTTTCATTACACTTTCTACTCAAATGTGTTATCTGTATTTCTTGTTCTTGACTGCTCAGCAAACTTAAAATTGCACTGCAAAGGGGGTTATATTTTCTTTGTGAACTAAAAAGTTTAAGTGACTATAAATACAAGACTTATGCAGTGGGTAAAGGCATTCTGATAATTCTACCAGTGAAAAATAGTGCTGGGTTAAAGGGAATCAGAAAGGGACTGTAGAAGAAATTACAGTCATCTGAGTGTCAAATATTCAAGGCATATTTGAGCAATGAAATGACCTGGTTGAAAATAGCAGGCCAAGAAAATCTGCATTTGCATAATACAAAAAGAAGAGCTAATTTTTTCTAATAAAAGAATGAGATTATTTGTATTTTTAAAAAACCATGAAAACAGATAAATTTCTCTAACCTTGGGCAAATTAAACGGAGGTGTCTCAGATAAGAGCAACATCCTTACACCAGAGGGAAAAGGTACTCAGGAAAACAAATTACTTTTCTGGGTGCTTAGAGTCAGAAATGAGTTTGAGTCACACTGCCCGACAGACAAAATCATGTTTTCTGACCCAGATAGCACACTGCCTACAGATTTTCCTAAAATGATATCCAGTACAAGATGTGAGTGTCAGGGACTCATCATTTTTATACAGAAGAGTTAGGCATAGCCCCAACACAGAAACTTAGTATTTAACTCTCTTTATTCATCAATTTCTATATAGCATTTTCTGTGTTACAGAATTCACTTGTCAACATGTGCTAATGCGTTTACATGAGATAACACATGCAAAAATAAGTAAAACTCCTACCATAGACCTTGATTCTTCTTCTTTAAAAAAAAAATCACTTTATAACTGGGGAAGTGAAGGTGTTGTTTTCAGGGTCTTCATGCTACTAATAGACACATGCTGAATGCAACTGTGTTTTGAAAAAGGTAGAATCACAGGGGGCACTTAGCTGAAGCCTGGGGAATACACATTTCTGTACTGCAGTAAAAATTCTGTGCTGACTTGACCAACAAGAAAATTTTTCCTCCCTCTCTCCTAGAAGTATGTTTAAGGTATCGTTGATTCTTAATTTGACTGACCTATAGCATGACGAGCTTTCAAGTATGGCAGAAGTCTTGCAGAAGAAGTCTGCTTCTGACAGAAACACATAACATGGGGGTATTGTAGACTGCACACAGGCCAACAGTCACATGCATGTATGTGCACCCCCACACACACAGATTGGCAGCGTACATGGCTTTGTTTTTATGGCATGCAAATAAAACAAAAGACAAATAACTTTTTACTATACGTTAATGCCAGGGCTTCACATTCAAAAAAAAAAAACAACGTACAGAAGCTGAATAGTGGAAATGAACACACCTGGAAAACAATTTTTCTGGAAAATCTCATGAAATTTTGCCATAATCATAAGAAAATACTGCTTTATTAGTTTGTTTTATTAGTTGAAGAGCAATTTATTTCCTGATTGAACACAGATATTTGGGCTATTTTAACTTAATCAGTTATTTTAAACTTTGATCTGTTATTCATTGTTGACTTTCTTAGCTATGCATGGGTAACCAAGTTGGAGACAATTGCAATCAAATGACAAAGTTAAAAATATGACTATTTGACAATGGTTTCCAAACTTTTTGCTGCCAGGGTTCTCCTGCAGTGACATGTTCTTTTACAGTTAGTTTATTAGACTGCAAACACAGAAATAGTATTTCTGTCTATTTGTGTCTTTTGTGAGACTTAGTATATACCAGAATTTAAGAAAATTAATATAATTTTAGTCCAGAGGAAAATTTCTAATTTTTTATTTTATGGTTAGCACTATTTTAAATTATACACTTTGGCTCTCAATTGCAACTAATGGTACTCGGGGGGGGGGGGGGGGAATTTTAAGCTATATTTAGAGAAGTTTCTGGGCTCTTAAATCAAGAAGATGTTTCTGAAAATATTACTGAAATATTTAAATATTGATATACCTTCCCAGTTATGAAATATTAAATTATTTCTCCTTAAACATCCTAGATACCCACTCACAGAAACTCAAAATCACATGAAATTTCATGTACAGCTTTGAGTTTGTTGCTTTAGTGTATTCCATATTTATTTCACAAAAAAAATTCCTTAAAATAAGACTTTAATAAATCAGAATGCATGAAAAAAAACCCTTATATATATATAAATAAGGCCTAATGTTTGTTTTTATTTCCTTAAGAAGTGTGCACTCCTTAGAAAGAAGAGGTGTTAAATGAGTAGATTTCTCCTTCTATTCAGTCCTACATTTTTAGTAGTTCTATAACCACAAAAAATGGTCATACCCATTATATTCCTGCATACCAGTTTAAAACCACATGAATCTATTTCACTAACAGGAAAAAAGTCTATCTGAAATCATAGCACTGAGAAAAGCTCAACAAACCAACCAACTTCTCTTATTTGCAACAAACCAAAACCAAAACAACAAAACCCAAAACAAAAAATCCCCACAAGAAATTTCCAAAGACTCCGAAGACTTAGGATCAGATTATTAACTTCCAGTCAGGCACAACTATTTGCATCTTGCTTAAGTGATCAGAGTCCTTCATATCACAGTCTCTTAAAGGTGACCTACTCTTTTGTGGTGATCTGCAGTGCCATCTTAACATTTTGAGTTTTTCCAAAGTATATATATTTGGTTTCAGCAGATAAAAAAGATTAAATGGATACACATAACAAATACCTGGACAGATGCAGAACATACAGACATCAACAATATGTTTCTGAGATATTCTGTTCTGCAGTTTATCAGTACTTATCCTTGTGGTAGTTTTAGTCTAGGCGTTCCTCGGCGACCTGTTTATAACCAAGGAAGTGGCCATGTTTCCGATATTCCCTGTGATTTTTGCGTAAGCCAGGGTATAAAGAAGAAGGGAAGAGAAGCCTTTGCTCTCTTCCCTTCTGGTGATTCTGAAGGTGCAGGTTCCCTGCTGTCGGTTCTCATTGCGTGTGGGAGTGAGGCCTAGCGAGGTCTTGTAGACCTTGGGAGGTGGAGCGAGGTCTTGTAGACCTTGGGAGGTGGAGGGTGCCAGTGGTCGTTCAGTGCGATTCTCCTGTCCCAAGGAAAGTAGTAAGATATTCTTTTGATAATTCTTTATTCTGCTAGTTCCTGAGTTGTTAGTTGTGCATATCTGTTTTGGTTTTTTGTCCCTTTTTGCCCCTTTTTCCCTTCCCCTTCCCCCTTTCTGGGAGTTGTTTGGGGTTTCTGTGGTTATATGTACATAGTATTTTAATTGTATGTATCTTATAAAATACTGAGAAACTATAAAATACCACGTTGAAAAAACAAGAGAATCATGATACTATTCATTTCAAACTGTCAAAGCATAGCAATGACAATTTGGCTTTTGTTCTTGTTGGTTTTGGTTGTTTTGTTTGGCTTGGTTGTTTTTTTCTTTTTGTTTTTTGGTTTGGGGTTTTTTCCCCAGCTAAAAGGGGCAAAAGAACTTCATATTTCAGGGTTCTCAGCGTATAAATAGATAAATTATTCTCTTTTAATTACTGCATTTCTGTCATATCAGGGCAATATAGTTTATTTTTTTTTGCTACACAATCCCAAACTCTTAGTGTTTGAGTGCTTGTAGATACAAACTTGTAGCAATGTAATTTGTTTTCCTCTCCACCATCTTCATCTTCCTCTCATATAAAGAGACCTTTTACTTAAACTTCCCCACTCGTTACCTTCAAAAATATCAATCTCCTTTTAAAGGAAAAGAAAACAAAGCTCATTTCAGATTAAAGCTGACATAGAATACATGGTACACTACTGGCCCTGGAAGCACAAGCTGTGAAGGTCATTGGAAGATCCTGAGAAACTACTGAAAGGCAATTTCCAGACTCAAGATTTTTGAGAAATCTGTTTCTCCTATGCTAGGCTATGAGAGAGACAGTTGCAAGTGCATTCTTTTTCATCTGAGAGGCTCTATCACGCCCAAGTTCACATCCCAGGTTAGAAGGGTGCCATAACATTTTTAACCCAAAAGTCAAGGCACACCAGGAAAAAAGCCTGAATGCCACACTGCCGGCTACCCTGTCTGTACACCCTTCAACGAAGCACCACTAGTCTTCCTTGATCTATCTTTGCTGCTGAGTGGGAGTGCATTAGCAGAGGTGGTGCAGAGGTGGTTCAACAAGGGGGTGACTGGTTCGCAGTTGAGGATGATGGGGAATGGGCTCCTTTCCCCCCCGACACTGCAGGAACACAGTGAGAAAGTAGAGAAACCTGCAATCCCACTGATCCTCTATGGCAGCAAAGAGCTAACCCTCCTCTATAAAAAAACCCAACATTTTAATGCCCTGCCAGAATCCTCATTGCTTGATGTAGGTTGTGTACAACAGCTGGGAGGCAGCTAGGAAGCTAGTCCACTGTCCATGCACTGAAGTTGTACCTTGCTGATGCTTACCCAGCTCCCTACAAAATTCACGTGCCCGAAGTCCAGCCATTTCTTTCCAGCCTTCTTCCAAATTCTTACTTGGCACTTAGTTTTGTTTTCAGCAATGCTACTAAGTCATACATGACTTGGTCCAGTGACCAAGCTGATGTGTAAGATTGGCATTTCAAGTCAATGTCAGAATATTAGAAGTGGATAGCAGTTAGCTATCTTTAGGGACTGATAAGGCTGCACAACCCTTTCAGACCATCTGACACAGTGCTCGCATGATAAGCCACTAACAGCATTATCAAAAATCTTCTACAACATAAATGAATATCTACATACACAGTGTAACTGCCACAAATTTGTTCTCGTCGTGTTTCCTTGTCCTCAGTTTCTGTCTGCAATATATAATAATAGTCTTCCTATGGAAAATTGCTCAAACAAACCACAACTACATGCAATATTTCCACAACTCCTATTTTTCAGGATAGTGTTCTGATACAGTGGCTGCCTTTTGTGCTCTCTCTCAGAACAAATCAGAACGTAATAATAGAGCAAACATAGAGATGTACAGAGAGTGCATTAAAGTCACCTCCACTTTTCCTAATAAACACATTGCCATCTGTCATCCCCGTAACAGCTTCTGAAGGCAAAGAAATTTCAGCTTGAAGAAATGATCTAGAAAGAACCAGTCACTGTATTTGCATTGATTACTGCAAATGTGCTGCCGTAAGGGCAAACCTGTTTGGGAATGGGAGCCTGAACTCTTGTAATCTCTTGCAAAGGTATAGGAGGAAATATGGGAATCCAGGGAAAGGCATAATTATAGTGTCTTCCCGTCAAATGGTTGGAGGGATAAAATGTCATCTTCCTGTATAATAAATAAATTAGAATTTCAATATTTAAGTACTTGTCAGAGAGAAGATCTATCACAGAATAACCATTAATTTCTATGCTGCCTCTAGGTAATTTTTCACCATTGAGGGCATTTGACTGTTAAATGCTAATATGAATTAAATAAATGCTTATGAAGTCTGAGATATCTAATCAAGAAAACTCAGAAAAGATTAAAATTACTTCCACCTCCCCCTCCCCCCCCCAAAGCTACTTACAACAGTTACTGGTTGTGATATCCAGATGTGAAGCATCTAATGAACATAATGGCATCTATTTTAGGAACTGCTTTAGCATCAATATTACTTTGCAGATCATGACACATTAGAAAAAAATTAAAGACAAGGAAGTTGTGGTGTCCCTGGCACTTGACTTCATCAGTGGTACTTTGTACTTTATCCTTGAAACCTGTCAGACTCTCAGTAAACATTACTTCAGTGTCATCTGTATTCGCCAGAAGATCCTAATAGCTGCTGAGGTAACCTTGGGTGTCAGTCGTGAACATGAATGGCATCCAATACTGACCACGTTTAGGGTGCTGGTCACATCACTCTTATTCAGACAGTCTTTGCCTCTCCTTTCTTTGTGCTTGCATTTCTTTACATCATCACATCACTTCCTTCTTTACTGGACCATCTGCAGTGGATCCTATTTCCTTAACCCTAAAGAAGATGTGTAAAAATATTAAAATTGATAGTTTTGCTCAGCATTAAAATCATCACCATACACTACTGAGATATATGGTTCCATATAAAATTAAAACCTATTTAAAAAAAAAAAGTCTTACCATATTTTTAAAAGCTTTTTTCTTTATCTGAAAAAAGTTATTTTTTTTTTTAATTAACTTAGTATTTCCCAAAAGGAATGGTTAATTTCAAAATCTACCATTTTTTGAAACCAATTTTTAAAGTGATGCTTTTTTGCAATTGCACTTTTGACAAATTTACTGTTCAGAAAATTCAAGTAGCCTACCCCTTCTACTAATATCCTCCTTCCATGTGCTTATGTCTCCCCCCCCATGGCAATCTCATTGCCATTGTGTACCCTGGAAGTGCAATGAGGAGCAGTCAGAGTTCAGGAAGCAGAGTATCAGCAGGTGAATACCAAGACCATTGCAGAAATCCTTGGATTTGTGAGAAAGACCTAAAGTCATGGGGTCTTGTTATTGGAGGCAGATTTTTGGAGAATATCCCTCAGATGTTGCCTGAACTGCCTGCTAGGGTTGACTTTAATCTTTCAAGGAATGTATATCAGGAACTCAAGGTATATACTCAATTTTGTCAGGAACTTAATTGGGAAAGCTTCAGAGTCAAAATTTATATAGGTGAGCCAAAGGCTATAGCCGCAGATTCAGTGGCATCTCTCCTAGACTGCCATCTTGGTCAGCATTACCTTTGATGTCTACTTATCAGAGACTTTTCCCTGCCTGAAAACAAGTGATCATTGTTCCACCCAGTTTCAGCTGGTTAGCTATTATCTAGATGCCTAATTTTTTTTTTCCCTGTCTGTTACCATAGAGATGGGAAGCACAAGGTGAGAGCACAGCAATGGTTTGTTCATAAAGCAGGGATCACCCACCAGACTTGCAGGCAGTTTTTAAAGCAAGCCCCTTCACTGAAAAAATGGAAATACTTTTTTATGATGGCACTTGAATCTTTTTTGTAGTCATTCTGCCTCAAATGGCTTCCTGAAAGCCCATCTGAAAAATGTCATGACCCTGGGCAAACTAACTACTTTTTTTTTAATGTTTCCCATGCCATTATCCTCAAAAAGAAGTCTGGAGGAAGAATCTAGTCTTCATCTAAACCTATGATACTTCATCATCTTCAGATCAAGGTCTCAGGGATTCATGCTTAGAAGTGAAATTGTGTAATGGTAGGTCAGGGCATAAAGTACCTAGAAAGCCTTTGTTAGTGCTGCTAAAGGGTCAGGTGAAAACTCAGCTTAATTGTTAAAGCCCAGAGTGAGCTTCCAGGCTGGCAAAATAAACAAGAAAAGGATCTCATGAAAACTGCTGCAGAGTAATGTGAAGACATAACTTGAACATCTCACATCAATGGAAACGGGGCTGTAGAGAGTCGTACATCCAGGATACAAATAATTATTCCTAATTAATGAGTTCCCTGTAAAAATACATGTCTATACTTAGGAACCCCATGTCTTTATAGCTTTAATACCCGTCATATCTGAATCTTAGAGAACATCTTTTCAGCAGACGTGACCTCAATCTAAAACACTGCCAAGAGAAGGAAAACAGGCGCTTTTCTATTTAAAAGCACATGGTGAACTATGAGTTAGAATTGCTATCAGTGTATGAAATAGTGATAGATATTAGTCATGTGCAGTTTGCACAGACAAATGAATGTGTAGCTGACTAATGTCATGTTTTGCTCATTTAGCTGCTGGATTACTCAAAAGCGAGTCTTGCACCCACAATTTCTGCAAGCACATAGAAGCCTGGGACAAAAAAAGAGTGTCTTATTTGAGGATTGCAGCCAGGCTCAGAGGTTTGTAGTTAGAAATCTGATGCAAATTTTACATCTGAAATTGATGACTTTTGCAAATCATTCTAAATAAAATGTATCGCTTATTTTCTCTTTACAGCATCTAAACTTTACCACTCATCAAGAAATAACAACTCCATAATATGAGGGGTGGGGAAGAAGGGGTTTAACATTCATGTTCCACTTCCTTTTTGTTCTGTGAAACAACTTTATATGACTGTATTTACTACTCACTTTTGTGGTCCAATTCTGCAGCAGCAAACTTGTAGGCAAGGTATATATTCTCCTGTCATTAAATATATATCACTTTTTTTCAGTCAGAGATTAAGAAAATAGGTAAAATAAAAGCTGCAGAGAATATGCTGAACAGAATAGAGAAACATTGAATTCTTGTGACTGTGACACATTATTTTACTGATTTCTTTAAAGGAGTACTATGTAAGCATCGTTAAAGTGGAAAGAATTCTTTAGAAACCAAGTTCCACATAAACAGCTCCAGAGTAGCAAGAACATCAAATTACTTTATACAAGTATATTCCTTTATAAGTCAGGATGGTATGCAAGACTTATGAGTTGCAGAGGAGAAAAAAGAATTTAATTTTCTGGTGTTGTGCTCAAGAATACCAGAAAATTGAACTCTCTCAGCTCACACTGGACTTCAAATATCTGCTGCCAGTCAGAACATTCCTTCTGACAGGATTCCACTTACCAAGTCCTTTGCAATCCACAAGCTGTACTAGTTTTCAATCAAAGAGAAAAGAACATAACACAGAAGCTGTCATCTGCTACAGATGACTACAACCTCAAGATGCCCATGGGAAGTTTTGGAGAAGAAAGCTGCTTGTAGAGCATTTCTTTGGTGAAATTAGTTTAGATTGAGCTTAATAGTAACACTGTCATAGATTAAAGGAAAGAAAGACAGAACACATTTAGGAGGAGTGGAAGATGTTCTATGAATCAGAATAACCTATTTTTTTTAAATTCAAACTATTTCAGTCATCCTCATCAGTAGACAGCAGTGACTAACCCTATTAAAAACACTAAGAACAGTAACCAATTGTTTTATTGTGAATCTTTAATATAATTTTTATTAACTCTTTGCTTCCAGAACAGTCAAGGCTAAAGAAATAGCAATTGACATTCATGTCTCAGTTTTCAAAATCTATTCAGTGGGATTCCAATAAATAAATTTTTGTTCTACCATTTCTTTTTTTTTTTTTTTTTGTTACCTCACTGAAGACAACAACTGTAGTGGAGAGAATACAGTTTCTTAGGTGATTACTGGAGAACTTCAATATTGCGTTCAACTAATAAATAGAGTTGGTGTAGAAAGAATGGCATGAGGATTACCAGTGCATCAGAACCATCAATGTATACCTTCAACATTGCTGTTTTGAGGTATTTCTCTCATTTCTCACAGGATGCCTAACATAAAATCTGTTAGAAACTCAAACTGTGTTTTCACAGCTGTGACCTGTGTCAGAGTAGAAGGAAAATCCAGGGTCACAATGATTCAGAGTACTACAACTATGAGAAGGTGGTGCAGTACTACAGCCAGTACATCTTGATGGCCTCTCTGGCACAAGCATCTAGCAGGCAAGGTAGTAAAAATGATGGATCAAACTCCCATAGACCTTGACATATCTGGTAGTCAACAAATTTCACTGCAAAAAATATACTACCTGGTTGTTGTTTTAAATGTAGTCTGAGGATAGCGTCTAGAGTGCATATGTGTCTGTTTGACTGAGTGTCAAAGCTCTGCGATCTTCACTGACCTCGTCATTTACCTATATAACACATACATCCATCTGACACATATTAGAATGAACTGTGCTGACTGTGTTTGAAGCAATCAGCCCTTACTGAATCCTCACACTGTGACACTTGTCTGTGACTTAATTCTAGGTAGTCTGGGCAATCAAGTAGCCAAGAGGAGGACAAACATTATCTTGCACTTAAGTTCTACTTTTTGCATATACGTTTTTGTAGAATAATGACATATGGCCCAAGGATATTCCTACATTATAAGTTTGAAGATACCGTTAGTATTTAATGTGACTAGTGATGCATGTCTTACAGATACATTCTTAAAGACAAAGAGAATCTATTCTCTTATGCCTTTGAAAATAACACTTCTCTGTTAGACGTTCATGCAATGCATTTACATAACACTTTACACTTTAAAATGTAGTGGTGCTGAATGCTGCAGCAGACAAGCTTGATCATTTATAGAAGAGCCTCTCTGCTAAATGTCATGTATCATCTTTAGAAACTAATAGTGAGTCTATATTAGAAGACAGTAACAAAGGAGATGAACAGAACTGTAAAACAGACAAGACTTGCAATTAAAGAGATCCGGCAGGATCTGTACTCCTGTTTAAGTCATAGGGTTATCAGAATATACGTTCAGACGCAAACTTTGACCCAGCTTCAGGAAAAGCTGAAAGTCTGACAGAGAACACACACCCACCCACACACACACACAAAGATTGCTTGATACATTAAGGTAGTAATTTTAGATTTTGTGGGTAAGCGTTTTCTTTAATCATGTGAACTGTCACCAAGGCTGGTGTTAAAGCAGATCCCAGATCAGTGTTTCATTTACAATGGTTCAGAGCAGTTCCTGAGACTGATAGAGATAAGACTTAGTCAAAGTGAAGTTTAGTAACTTCACTCAAAGTGAAGTTTAGCAACTAATATGTTGATTATAAAAAAGGAAAAAAATATTAATAATTTCCAGACTTAGAGTTTTGACTTGTTTCCATGCATGCAGACTTTTCTCACTGCTGGTGACTGTGAGGGCCTTAGTACTTTGTCATATAGATGGAGCAGATTCACATTATCCCAATCTACCTGGCATGTGCACACATTAATCTCTTAGGGCCCTAGAGTGGGGAAAGAAACAAAAGCAAAACAGGGCTTTTACAGAGGAGAGCTGGTCCATTCTAAAGCTTCATTTAAATAAAAATATCATGAAAAAAGAAGACATCCCTACCTTAGGCTATGCCTACTGTCTCATATGGAGAAAGCATGGTTGCAATCCCTTTTTTATTAAAAAAAACCACTGAGACTCACCAAGAAACATCAAGAAATGAGTGCATGAGATTTTTGCTCCATCTGTTCCTTTGAAAAAAAGTTATGTCTCAAAGGACCATAAGCTATTTGCCCATGGTACCGGTCACAATCAGTGATTTGTGAATTTTGATTTCTACTTTCATCCGCTTTACTAATGGTATTTGTACAGTTAGCTAAAGTTTTTTTTTTTACTTATGGTGGGAGTTGCTCTGTCCTAGCAATGTTTTGGTTTCAAATAAAAAGCTCCTGAAGTTCCTCAACCTCAATACTTTTGTGTTTTCTATACTTTTATTTTGTCAGAGGTTCAAAAGTAGAGGGAGAGATGGGCTTATTTCATAATAGCACATCTTCCAGAAAAATACTTTTATATAATAAATAATGATATATAATTACAATAAAACCACTTAATAATCTCTAGTTAAAATAAAATTAAATAATAATATTATATATTATTGAAATACTTTCATCATTTCCAGATCCAAATATGCCCATTTTCCATTCAATACTTTTTCAAGGCCAACTTTATAACATCTTTCTTTTCTCATTTAGCCTGCTTGCCTTTATCCTACTTTATTCTTTTGTCTTCATAGACTTTTTAATTCCAAGATATTTAGAGAGGAATTCTAACTTGACTAAGAAGATTTCTGTGTCTAAAGACATAGAAGCACTGCCATACAACTTCAACAAAAATGGAGCTTTGCCCTTACAGTTTAGTGTCTCAGCATTTGCAGAGTCATTTGAGTAAGCTTTTCAAGTGTATGTTGCTTGAGGAAGAAATACCTAATTTTGTGTCTGTACCACCAAGCTTAATTATTCCAACCTGCATCTGTAGTATTTAAATAAATACTAGTGAAATACAAAAAGAACAATACCTCTTTAAGAGCTTAAAATGAAGACCACAACCAGCTTGAAATAAATTACACCATTTAAAATGTTAATTTTCTAATTTCAATATTTATCACTTAACATACTGCTAACAGTAAGACAAACAGCATGTTCAGATTGAACTTTATTGCCTCATCAATGGACTTATCTGCTCTGCTGAGTATAATTTATGCTAGATACATAACATGATTCACATAAAATATGAATTTTCTAATCTTTAGCTGAACATTGCAAGTTTTACCTTCCCGATTACTTTATTATTGCATTTAATTATCAATATGACTTATGTATTACCTCAAATTCATGTACACTGTATACTTCTTGAACAAAAAGAAATACTAAATGCTGTCAAATTTAATCAAAATAACAAATAAGCCTATATGCAAACGTAAATAAGATCCCATGAGAATTTTGACAACAAGCATCTTCATAAAACAAGGAGCATAAAATCATATACATGCTATATCAGTCCTATTGCATGAGACTGTGACACTAATCAGACCAGTAGTGTTATCCTTACTCCAGATAGCAGAACTTCATATGTACTATGCAATACAGTCAAGCTTCCAGCTGACTTCCATAACTTTGATTATCCTAATAAAATATATGTTTAGTAAAAAAGCTCTAAAACTATGAAAATACATCCAATGGCAACATCCGAACAGATGAAGACTAATAGACTATTTATCCTATAGTTATTTACTTACTTGTATATGTAGCTATAAATACAATGACTACAATTTGGAACAGTTTTATCTTCAAAAGATGAGAGATTTCACCAAATTAGGCATAAAATTATATTTATATATTACCTCAGGAACAGAAATTAGTGGTAAACCTCCAAGTGAATTCTGCGTATTACCTCAGTAAAGTTATTATGAAATCTTTGGTAAGGCATTTCTATAGCAAGTAAATTAAATAAATTTTTAAACATACTGCAGCAATTAATCGCTCTTCTACACAATAATTAAGTTTATTCCAAGTCTGTAGAGCTTCAAGGAACATTTGGGTAAACACACTACTAGAAATATTATTTTTATAACAATCACAGCAGCAAATATACCATGTGGGAGTTTCAGCAGCAGACTCCAAAGAGGGAACAACACTACTGAGAAGAAAAGCTACCGCCTGTTCTCTATTTCATAATGTGAACAAACCGTGAAGAGTTTACTGCTTAATGTCTTTAAGTTGCAGGCAAAGTCAGCAGTCATCATTCCAAAAGCTCATTTGTTTGGGTCAAGCAGAGAAAATCGTCAAACACAGTTATAAACAAGACTATAGAGAAAAGGCAAACAATGAAGTTACGCCATCTTCCTGACTGCTTTGTATTCAAATTGACATTGTTCCTGGGTGGTGACAAAGTGGGAGGAAAAGGATAATCTGAGGATTTAACTTAGTTATTTTGAACTTCCTGGTGTTCCTATTCAAGGTGACAGAGAAACTGGCATATCTGAATAGCAAAAGAAAGGGAATCCAATGAGCAAGGTCAAAAGTTAATGAGATTCAAGGTAGTTTTGCAGTGTAAAATGCATTGTGTTAGATAGGATATGGGTGCATTTGATGCTGCACCCACCCGGTTGTTATTCACATTCTGTTTCTAGTTAACGAAGTATCACAGAGGATGTATGTTTATATTTGGGTTTCTCTCACCAGTGTGCAGGAGCACAGGACAAAATAGGGAGGCCGAGCAGACAAAGGACTAGTGTTGTTGTGCTGTTATGTCCTCTTTCTTCCTTGCTATCTAGGACCAGAGTAAATACGTGCAAGAGACTAATACTGGAAATAGAGTAAAAAGAAAGAGTGTCCCACAGTTATATTACAAGGAAAAATACATTTTTATTGCGGGGCTTTTTGATAATTTTTTCCCTAAATTTTCTCCAAAAAAGCAGTACACCTTACACATATAAATGA
This sequence comes from Corapipo altera, assembly GCF_003945725.1. Taxonomy (NCBI): domain Eukaryota; kingdom Metazoa; phylum Chordata; class Aves; order Passeriformes; family Pipridae; genus Corapipo; species Corapipo altera. The sequence continues at coordinate 9,746,860 of NW_020884888.1, forward strand.
AGACAAACCGCAGAGGTGTCAGAATCTCAGCCTAAATCCTAAGCCTAAACTGGCTTCCAAACACCATTTTTGCTACCAAAATTCAGCTGCATCAGACTCATCAAATATGGTTTGTGAGATAAATCCTTTGATATCTCAGTGTCAATAATTGTTAATGTTCCTGTAAAAATATGACCTTCAGCACCTAATTATTTTATGTTGCAAGAGACCTTGGCATTTTCAGTATGTAACCCAAAAGATTCTATGGCAAATGAAAACACGCATGACAAAGCATGACAAAAATTGTCCCTATTAATTCATTTCAAGGAAGATGGCATTTAACTTCCTGTAAGTGCACTGCAAGAATTAATGTTACAATATTACAATCAACACTGTTTCCATATGGAGCCTGATACCCACACAAATCCTGCTTATCAATAAAGATCAAAAGTAATATGCTACAGGGTCCAAGATAATGACAATACAGATTTTATCTTACTTTTTGTTTGTTTGGCTGGTTAATTGTTTTGTTTGTTTGTTGTTTTGTTTTTTTTTTTTCTCTGAAAAGAGGCAACCAGGTAACTTAGGACTCTCAGATCAGTCCTTGACAAACTTGCAGTTACCAGGGAGCCACAGTCCAATCCAAACTCCAGTAAAGCTACAAGGCTCCCTACATTTCAAGAGGATAACATGGAAAACAAATGAATTGCTCAGAGTTTGCTATTTGTAAGTGCTGGCTACAACACCACAGATGAAATCCTGTTTCCCATCAGGGCCAAAATGCATACATGGTTCAGTTAAGATACCAAATTTTTGATGTCAAGTCAGTCACTGAATACAAATAAACAATCCTCAGTGAAGTATAGAAGCCATAGTTTCACTGTCAGCTTCATTTTCAAGCTTCTGTGCCTTGTCCCTGAGCAGCAGTGTGAGTCTCGCCCTTTGCCTCTCAGTCTTGACAGGAGGAACACAAGATATCCAACTCCAATGGCCTACTGCCTTGAGCCTGTACAAATGCCCTTGCTCTTCTTGTTCTTCCACAGTGCCTATTCAAACATTATTATTCTACGGTTTTCACATCTTTGAAGGGAAAAAAAAGTAAAAATGGTGAACTAAAGGAAAATCACACAAATTGACATGCAACCAAACCAAGAAGCAACTGAAATTATATATTTTTTTTCCCTGAAGCTGATATATGCATGACCTATACAGACATGCTTAGGAAGAAAGAGATATTGAATGCATCTATAATGATCAGTCTTGCATAGACTATAAAAGGTGAGCTACCGCATACAACTGATAAAAGCAGGCTTATCATATTTAACACTGATTTCATTTTTATATTTATTAAAACAATAAAAAGCCATTATGAATATTGCACTACAGATCATATAATAATTTCTGCTAAATGGAATAGCCCTTTTTATAGCATATCATTATACTCTGACTTTCTGCAAAATGTAAGCCATAGCACTTCTGACTCCTGATGCAGGCATACAATCAACTGCTAGTGATCAACCTGGGGCATAGCTCTAGAAAGTCATCCAGTCTCAACAAGCATTTCCAGGAACAGAAAATATATTTGCCCTATTTGGTAATTTTTCTTAATGCTAATAGGTTTTGTGCCTTTTTTTTTTCTCTCTCTCCAGTCTGTAAATCCTGAATCCCTTAAGCTTTTTTTTTCCTTTTTCACCTTTCAGCTAAGAAAAAAACTGGTTTATAGTCCATGGGTGTCAATGGAAACTCTCCTGTAAATACCCCAACAAGTTTCTCAGTTTCTATCATTCTTAGTGTTTTCTCAGTATATATGTATGAATAATAAACAAGCCTCCTAACAGATTACCTATTTAAATACTAAAACATAAAATTTTAGATTTTTATAAAAAAAAAAGAAGTAAATTTCAGGCCTATTCCATTTCTCTAGGTTCTAAGGGAAACCACTTTCATCATGTTTTCAAAGAAAATATAATCACAAATCAAAACATCTGAGAGGAGCCTAAATGAAAAGGCAATTAAATAAAGGTATTATTAAGCCATGATAAAAAAGATATACACTTCTGCAAGCCCACACCAGCTATTTCCATGGTAGTGCTGTTTAAAGAAAAATGATTGAACCCTTCGGTCTCGCTCAAATACAGGATCAATTCCAGTAGCACTGCCTGAGCCACTACATTGGTTGGAAACTGGTGAGAAGGAGAAGCCAAACCCTAAACTGTATTGTTTATGTTGGGCCATGTCATAAAAGCTCTTGTACACACCCACAGCAGAGCACAGAGAGAAAATGGCAGGAGAAAGAGACCAAGTGATACGTTGCTCTGGCTCCTCCCAGGCTTGCTCACCCATGCAGTGCACAAGATCAGTGCACCCTGTCATGTCAGATCATTAAACTCCATTTCTAACTCTTCCTTGGGTGAGCTACTCCTAGTTCCATATGCATGTGTGCTCTTCATTCATTCCAGCTCTTTCAGTCTTCTCCCACTCTCCTCACTACAGTGTTCCTTCAGCCAGTTCAACAGCACATGGATGTGCTGTAAACTGCAGCAAAATCAACTAGTTTAAATTAAAACAAACGAAAATTATTAAAGGCTTTGTAAAAAATAAGTGATTTCATAAAATGAGGTTTAAGTATCCTGAAAGGTGCTTAAATCAAGGGAATGAAAAACTTCTCTCTGCAGCGGGACAGGAAAGAGTAGTTGAAGCTGCAATCACACATAGCTTGATGGCACACATTCTTGGCTTGATAATAATACTTTCTGCCTTCTTTGGTAACTTACATAGAGAAAGTTGACAAAAATTTTACTTTGCCAGAAAAATTTAAGAAACAGTCAGGCATAAAAATCAAATTCAAGTAGTAGACCTAAACCAACCACATGGACTCCTTTCTGATAGTCCCTGTTTCATGTCATCATAGAGAGCTACTCTGCCTATCACCAAAAGATACCAGTTATTCACCAGTTCCCTTTTATATTTCTGGTTATTGCTGATACTACCCATCAATCTAGATTACTTTCATCAGTAGGGGAATAAAACACTAACACTGTACATTTACATGCATCACCTGAGTTAGAATTAGTTGTAATTTTTTGCATATGACATAAAAATAGACCTAAGTATCACACATAAGTGTCCTTATATTTGGATATAATTGTGGTATGACCACTACTGCTTTAAAATACAGTCTGCTAATAATACTCTATAAACTGATTAATCCAAAGAATAAATGTTATGTGGGGATCTGTATGGGCATTGAAATTTCAGTGGCAATATCTTTATAATATTAAAAACCAGAAGTGATTTTGTTCTGAATACTTTTTCGTTGCCACTTAGGAAAATATCTGAAATTCTAGCAAACTAGAAAGTAAAATAATGCCTGAGGTTTTTTGTAATTTTACTTTCAAAGGCATTCCACGCAGTTGGAAAATGTCTAAATTATGTTCTCTAAGCTTCTTCTAAATCATGAACCAATTTGATGTAGTTTCTAAACTTTTATATTATTCTACACTTGTCACAACAAATAAATATACTCATACAAAGCCATCTGATTTAAAATATGAAGTCTACTTTATATACAATATCCCTCCATTAGCAATAAATACAAAGTCAATATCTTCTATGAGACATGAAAAAATATTCAATGTTGGTAGCAGTTCTACAGAAAATGTTGCATTTGTCAGAGAAAGTAAAACTGGCAAATCCTCACCAGCAGTAACAAGGTTATCAAATTCTGGTGGAAATAGTATTCAAGTTTTGCTGAAAAGCTCACAGACAAATAACTTTCTTGTGACTTCTTGTTGTCAATTCAAGGCTTTGACTTAATTTAAAGAATAATCTCATGCTGTTGTTTAAACTGTAATTAGACAAGACAAAAACAATGAACTTTTTAAATGTCTTAAACTTAGAAGCACCACCTATGAATTGTGACTGGTTTTTACCATCCCTTTAAACCTCAGAGTAAGCAAAGTACTTGAAGTACTTAATTTTAAATATATAGATAATCCTATTAACTTCATTAAGTGTTAACTATGTGCTCAAAGCTGAATGTCTAATGAATATAAATTTCCAAGAATAAATAAAAACAATCTAAGAAACAAGTCTATACATTAAACATTTATTAAAGCAGATCATAATAATACTGCAATTATTATTTTCAAAAAAATTATAAACACAACGTTTTCATGAAGGATCTTTAGCCATCATTTAATAGCTAGATGAGACCATAGGACTTGTGCATAGTCAAAAATCAACCAGAAGCTAATGACACATCTGAATTTTGAGCTCACACATGACTAATTATCTGCTCTACTTGGAAGAACATGTTTACTTCTGATTTATAGAAAACAGAATTTTTCAAAGCATAAATTAGACGTAGACTAAAATATTTAGTGTAGTTTAACTTGGAGGGGGAATGTTGGTGAGGATTAGACAATTATCATTCTTTTATTCTACCTCAAAAAAACTCACTGTAGAAATCCTAGAGGTGTCCTGAACTTGATTAAAATAAATAACAATTTTAAGAATCTAGTAGCTTTTACACAGAAAACATATTTTTTTAATGAATCAGATTTAGTTTCAATCTCAAATCCTTGTTGAAAAATTAAAGCAAACAAACAAAAAAACTATGTGAAAACTTCTCATAAGAATAGCCTCAAGATCTCAGTCTGTTTATTTACTGGTGTTTAAATCATGTCAAGGTCCAGGCAGAGCTGCACTAATGCTGGGATTTTAAGACGGGAAAAAAAAGCCACATTATTTGGAACATAGATATAGGTTATGGTGCCTAATTTTATTTAACAAATTTTCTACTCTCCACCGTGACTAAAGTTTCATTTGTCTATCAGGATCCAAAAGAAAAGACCTACCTATTGCACCACTTCTTAACCATGACCTTTCCCACATCCCTATCTTATTTATAGAATGAGTAATTGCATCTATAGAGCATCTTACATCATCTGTTAATTAAGTTTTTTCCACATGGTATCTATGAATGCAGCTCTGTTGGTTTTATGTTTTTGGTTTTTTTTCATCTGTTTGTTTGTTTTTTTCTATGTATTTTTCTGTTATTTAACTGTGTCCTTGCCCTGCAAATTTAGTGCTAGTGAATCCCATTCCTGAACAGGACTCACAGTCCCATGAGCTTCCTGCAACACAACTTGATGGCCCTTAGACCAAAACAAAAGAATGGCATTAATTGTCTTGGCAAATATTCAAAGCAGTGAATCACTGAAAGATGAAAGGAGGAAGCTATGAGCTAGTAAATCTGTAAATAAGACAACTTTTCACCAGGGTACCCAACTCCAGCATCGGAAATTGCACAGAACGAGATCTACTTCTCTCCATCCCCTTCCTCAGCCTTCCAGGATACAGAGGGGAAGAAACATGAATATCAGCTTGGAAGTGAGGAGAGACGAGGGCTTAAAAAGCTTAGATTTGTGATGCTGAGCTACATGATAGCTGTTTCTTATAGTGGGAATAGCTGTGCTCCAGCAACAGACACAGCAATTAGGACATCCAGAGTATCTAATTTTCTGCTGGGTCTTTCAATAGAAATACTGGTTTTACAGAGAACCAGCAACAAGCTCCAGCAGGCAAAATGTGTATCTAGCACTAGGTTTAGGTTTCACCCCTCACTGATCATGGAATTTAGGGATTTCCCCTGTTTATTTATGAGCAAGTTGTTCATAAACTGATAAGCATGTTGATTAATTGGCAGCAAATATGTACTGACATGGGGTCCCTTGAATTAAAATATAAGAAGGGCAAATATGCACAGCAAAGAAATTACACCAACAGGATTGATCAGCAAGGGCAACAAGTCAATCAATAGCCATGTGAAAACCCAATAGGACTACACAGGTCAGTTCACGTTTAGTTATACTGACAGTTATTTCCTATCCTGATGTTAAAAGCCTGCAAAGTAGGGAGGAGAATGATTACATATATACTTTTTAAAGGCACTTTTATGAACTCAAAGTTCTGAAAAGCAAAACCTTAATAGAAATGTTTCATTTTTTACTCAATTTGTGACTTAATGTACCTTCTGTGCTGATGAAGACTGATGGATTAGCAAAATAACCCATCATTTTACCATGGCATTGTCCATGACTACACCATACTTTCATTCTTTCCTATACCCACCTATTTTGATATTTAGTTGAAGGAACCTAAATACTCTGTGATATTTGTCTTATTTTTCTCCCATGTAAGTTCTGAGGGGGAAAAGAGAACAAGTCTACTGAGTACCCTATTTGTAACATCTCTAACATCTTGGAGAAACATTAGAAAAGGTTGGAATTTTGCTAAATATTTCACTTTCAAAACTCCCCTAAACAAAACTTGGCAGAGGAGAAAATAATAAAAGATTTCTCTCAAATATAAAAGATCTAAAGCTAATGAAGTATTTCTCTGTTCTTTTTACAGGTGTTTGCTACAATCTGACCTAATATTCTTCAGATTCTAAAATGTGTAATTGTGTGTGCAATTTCTGCTGCAGAAAGAAATTATTCACAGAACATTAAATGAAAATACATCATGGTTAGGAAAAGAGATGAAACAGATAGATGAGAAGGAAAATATTTGAGTATTAGGTAGAAATATACAGAATGGATCTAGAATATTGCTCCTTAATAGATGTTTTTATAATTACTTTCCTGTACTACCATCAATTCAATGCTTAAATAGATGAATTTACCTCAGAACTGACCCACCAAAGCAGATGTTGTAGGAAGGGTCTCATGATGGGAAGAAGAATAACAAGTTGGGTTTTCTTTCCTTTCTTTCTTTCTTCTCTTTTTTTCCCCTTTTTTAAACTATAACTAAATATAGGTCAAAGCAACATGCTGTCCCTTAAAAAATTCCTTTGAGAGAGACCAGATAACAAGTAATATCTTAGCCCAATACTGTTAGAAAGAGCTATTACTACTGCCTGCCAATTTTACATTATCAGAAAAAGTCTTAATAATGGTTAGCTTGGGAGTTTCCTTGTAATAAGTAATCAACTTTTTCATACACCCAAGCTCCATTTCAAGGTTCAGTGATTCAAAAATATTCTGTAGTTGTATGCCTTAAATATTAGGTGTATTTTAACATCAAAACTAGACAGCAGATTAAACAGTGAGGAGTAAACAAAATTGAAAACCAGAAATTAATTTTTCTTATTCAGTACATCTAGACCAAAAACAAATTAAGCCTGCGCATTGTAATGAAAAACGATCATATATTTGTTTTGATTCATGGGCTAAATTTAGTGTGTAACATGTAAGATGAACTAAAATTCATCTTTCACCCAAATTATAATATGAGTTTTGCATGCTCTACCAAATTGTAACTGTTTAAGATTTAAACCACTTTCTCCATATTTACAGAAGAAAATGGGATGAAACTAAGGCACAAAATTGTGGAATTTGTTCCATTACCCTTTTGGACTTCCACAGGTTTTGCTTTTCATGATCAGTGCATGCTGTCTTCCCTTCTGAAGCTTAGAGGCATGAAAGTATAATTAAAATACATCACTGGAGATGAGAAACAGACAAATTAATTGGCTTGGAAGCCTAATTTATATTCTTTAAACATTTATGAGGATGCTAAAATGAACAAAGGAATATCTCTCCAAAAGAATCATTATCACCTTCATTGTAACTTTTTATGCTACTTTTGAAAAATCTCTGAGTATCTAATCACATGTTGTAAATATGCAGTGCTAATTATAATTTGCCACAGGGTGATCTATCAAATACTGGAAGACTTCCTTTAGTGAATTCATAGCATTACCAAGAAACAAGACTACATTCTTAAAGCCAGTAGGATATGTTTGGGGTTTTGTTGGTTTTTGGGTTTTGCTTTGTTTTATTTGTTTGTTTGCTTGTTTGGGTTTTTTGTTTATTTGGGTTTTTTTGTTTTTTTTCTTTATGTGTGTGTGGTTTTTTGGGGTTTTTTTATTTTTTTTAAGAAAACATTATTACTACTGTAAGTGTTAGATGCTTGGAAATAATGTATGAGTTCTAAAGATTCTTTGCTCCCTCATCATAAACCTTCTTGGTAAATTATTTTAAGCTGCAGTATATGGAAAAAAAAGTAATTCTTGAAAGCATCAGTTCTAATGAGATACAGACGGAGACAATTCACCTTTGCCTCCCCAAATAACTCAAGGGTAAGCATACACCTAGACAGCCAAGAAGGGACAATATCAGCATCAGGAAGATGCTAGGCAGGTATGAGAGCTTGCAGGTTTCGGGGCAGCCAGACAGGACTAATTGCAGGTGGGGAACGGCCAGCCTGCACAAAGATGGGCAGTATTACTAGTCCCAATAGTTTACTTCCATGGCACTGAAGGTTGGGCCTTACCCTTGGGTAAGGAAATGTAGTTGCACCCATGGCACAAGGTGGCTACACAGTCTTCCCAATTAGCATTATTTTTGAAAATTTTTTTACTAAAACAGACCAACATTCTGTCCAGAAGAGACAGAGGACGAGTCAACATCTGTGCAGACATGGGGACTTAGTATGAGATTAACTATCTATCATCTTTTCTTTTGTACTCTGTCTAGAACATGGCACAAGCCACTGCCTACCCAGAAGATATCCGCATTTGATAAATACAGAGAGCATTGGATCTAACCCTGCACGTTTGTTAAAGCCAGTGTCAAAACTCCTGCTGAACTGCCTTGAAGAGATGAACGTGCTTGTGGTTTTTTGTAGCAGGGAGTATTATTTTATACCAGCTCAAAAGAGGTATAAAATACATGTGTATTTAATCACACTTTACCTGGTGTAAGTAATTACATCTAAGTGAAGAATTCTGCCCAACACCTTTTTTTTTTTATTAAATGGCATTCCACCATGTCATAGGAGTTACCACAATTCACTGTATTACACGGATTTTTCTTTGTATTTTTAGAAGTAATGCAACTTATAGCAGCTATTTGGATGTTTGATTAGAGATAGTGTTTTGTCTCTTTTAGTGATTTGTAAACCTGAATAAGAAAATACATGCAATATAATTTATCTCCATTCAGTTGCATTTGTTACTACAGGCTCACAAACCTTTGTGGAAAAATTTTAAGTTTATGGACTGCTTATACTAACATGTGTGCACTCATAAAAGAAATTCTCTTATGTTTATAACTTTTCCCCACCTTTCTTATTCAATTTACAACAATTTAGGAAGAGGAATGTAATATTTATTTTTATTGTCATCTATATTAATGTAGTAGATCTGAGCTTATGGAGTTATTTGTCCTTGTTTTTATAGCATGTTGAGGTGGCCAACTATTTTTTAGTGCTTTGGTAAATAGGTTTAAGTTTATATTAAAATTATTATTATAATAAGTCTCATTTATACATTTCTAGTAATTTTGATTGCTGCAGGCAATTATTTTTCCTATAAGTTTCCTGCTCCTTGGCTTTCCTATAATACAATTAATTTTTTGAAACTGGACTAAAATCAACTGTCATTTCAAATAAGCATACAGTACAGATTTCTTCACACTGCTGTTTGTGCATACAGGAATTTATGTAAAATTGTTAACATTTTTTCTTTGCCTTCTTCATTAACAGAAGATGGAAGCTAAAAAAAGCAAAGATGACTTTTATGATAAATGATGCATGGATATCACTGTGCTACAAGATATGAACTTCTGCATGAGAATGTTATGCAATTAAAAATTACATCAAGGAAAAATTAATTAGAATACTCTTTATTACTCTTGTTCAAATCATCTGAATCCCAGCAAAGTGCCATCTAACCCAATATTCTCTTTCTAAGAATGACTAAGAGATGCACTGACGGTAATGGTACCATAGAGCAATTGAATGTTATTCTTTTCCATACTACAGGTATTTTGGAGAGTTCTAATTTAGAGATTATACTTGAACTCTCATGTGTAGTAAGTCAGTCTGTGCCTGTCTTGTGGGTTGTATAACATATCTTTCAAATTATTTATATTTTTAGTTATACATCTCCAAAATTGAGACATTTTAGAAGTTAAACATGCAGCGCCCAAAAAATACTGTGTTTCTCTGTTGTTTTAAATGGGACACTGGATAATTTCACTGAGTTCCCTTATCCCACTGTAGTAGAAAATGAATCTGTGATTAATTTTCTTGGCACTACTTACTTTTGTGTTTAGCATGTCATATTGTTCTGTAGTTTTCCTTATTTCTTGCCTTTTTTTTTTAATTAGTACAGATTTAATCAGTTAAAGCAATGTTTTGTGTTATCCAAATTCATTCATCATGATTCTCAGAACAGTGACTTCCTACATTTGGAGACTAAGCATCTATATCATGAATTAATTATCCAGATGTCAGTGTAATAACACTTCTCTTTCTTACTCTCTTTCAACTGAGGTCTCACACTTTTAAATCTGCCCTTCAAGCTCCTAATTTATTATTATTCATCATGTCCTGAGATTTTTTGTCCATCTTGCTATGCTAAAGAGAATTCCCATTCCTTCCAAACCCAATTCCTCTTCTCTCTCTCTTTATTTTTTTAAGAGGTTTAACATGAAAACCGTATTTTGGATTTACGAGTTAATCTTAATACGTGGGTGACTGCTATTTCAAAACACTACAAAGTCTATATATTTTAGTATGATGAAGGCATTATATGTAAATACTTAGGAAAAAAGCTACTTTGGGTATTCCGAAGAACGAAAATTTCCTTGTCACTCAAAACTAGCAGTTTTCTGTATATTCATGTTTGCTATCTAAGTTTTGGAAATCAACTTCTGAGCTTTTATTGGAAGACTTAAGAAACCTAACTGGATCATACACCTGTATTTTTCTTCTTGTGGAAGGCATTGATCAAAGGAAGTGGGCAAATCCTATTTGTGTAAAGGAGGACAATAGCACAACTAATCAGCTAATCAATTTTTTTTGCCTCACTGACAACGAGGTAAAGTAAAACATGCATCCAACCCACACTAAGAAAAGCTGTAATCTGATAAATTAAATTTTATGTATTGCTTGATTTGATTAAGCCTAATTCCATTCAAAAACAAACGTTAAGTTTCTCATATTCCTTTGAAAATTCTATGAAGTTATTCCTGATTATTTACATCAGTCTGGGACTGCCCTAGCAAAATTCAGAATCATTCTTGCAGTCATCCAAAAATATTTATAATATGTAGCTAGGCTGCCTGTGCAACATGAGATACTGCAGAAGGCTGAGAGGACACTGAAACAATCCTTGTGCACTCTCTAGTGATATCAAATCAGGAAACAATTCTTCATTTTCCCTATCAAAGTGATATTTTCTTTTATGGAGGCTGAAATACAGCTGAAATGACATAAATAATGCTTGGAAAATAAGGGAAGGGGGATAAAAGAAAAAGCACAAATAAAAATTTGCCCATCAGCATTCAATGTTTGGAGTTTAATAAAAAAATGCCTGAATAGAGAGGATATAATTGTGAATAACCAGTATATTCAAGAGAATATCCACCTGTACGTGTGTATACTTTAAACAGTTAAAAGTAAAATTTGTCAGGCACACACATTGCAAGCTATCTTCTCAACTGTAATGAGAATATCAGAGGGAGTTCAGCTCCCAATTTGTGCTTTAGGTGTAAAATTCAAATAGAGTGTTTGGTCCAAAGACACATATCTGCTTCAGTTAAAAACAATATAATTTCTACATCTGCTTGCTTAACAACCTGAGACACTGAAAACTCATTTCCCCATTACTGTTGAGCTGCTTAGGTTGTGTTGTGAAATTTGATGTACATTGTTTCATGTGATGATCATGTCGTTTTTTCCTACATATTAATCTCAGCACAAACCTAGTCTGATGCAGATCTACTACACACTCCATAGAGGGCAGAAATGCTTCAGTAACAGAACTTTAGGTAAAGGTGGCCTATAGAGCTTCATCTGGATATCTGTGAGCAAGTACTATCGTTTTGCATTTTGGGACCATTAGCAACAGAAATGCCCTAACTGTAAGATCAGACACATTCTGCACCATCCCTTTACCCTCTAATTATTGATATCATAATAATTTTGGTATTTATACATTGCAGACAAAGTAATTAATGTTATTAAATGAATATATAGTCATAAAATATTATCATTTCACATCAGTGATCATCATCTGAAACTGGCCAGAGCTTTCTTGTCTCCATTTGGTATACAAGGAACTGGGGTGGCATCTTCAAATTCTGATCTTTCTGTGACAGAATTTACATTCTTCATTTTGATTTGACAAATGTTCAGTAATTAAATACAGAATTTGGTTCTAGGATTGGCAGCAACCCCAAAGATACGTTAAAAAAAGGAGATACGTCATAGGAATTTCCTCAGGAGAACAACTATTTCTACAGGAACTCTATATTTACTTGTAGAATTTCTATAATGTCAACCTAAAGCTAGAGCAAATATGCCAACTTTGGACCAAATGAGAAGAAAGAAAGAAACCTTTCCTTGAACTTTTATTTACCTCTAAAAGTACCCCCCCAATAGCTTTTAAATTGGAAACTATTTAGTTACTGAGCACAGCTGAGAGTATGGCTAGGTCTTTAGCTTTTTTTAGCTATTATTTTTTCCTTTTTCCTTTAGAGAAATATTGATTTTATAGTTTACATTCCCTTCCTTAGAGAATGTAGGTCAAAAAGTCCTTCACTTGTTTTTAATTTGATGTGCCATCACTACCAGCAGCCCAACACAGGTCTGTAAAGAGAATGTCTTACTAATACTTTTTACTGTGGATGGTTACCTGATCACGTATTGGATAATTAATTAATATAAAATAATTAATTTGAAAGACTGAATCCACCAAATATTAAAATTTATAATAGAGAATTAATCAAGAATCTAAATAGCTTACAAATATTCTTCTAAAAATATTATTTTGCTGACAAGTTTGCATATTTAGGCAAAAATTAAGGGAAAAGGGTTCTTTTTGATATTTCGTACTCATAGCATTTATGTTGATTTTAAAAAGCATATGTAGTAGGTCAAACACCAAAGGCTCTGTATGTATCTATTTTATAAGCCTAAATACCTAAAACTGTGCAAATATATGAAAGTTTATCTACACAGAAAAATCTCTGTGGATATATGTAAAGTGACTGGCATATATATGACAGTCATAGAAGGTGCAGGTGTAATGTAAATACTGACTTTGAAATTTCTCCCACCTCTGTATGATGCTTAGTCAGATTTTGATTTGTAGGATTTGAGGAAAAATTTGGGTTAGTGTAGAACATCTTATTCTAATTGAAGAGGTAGCTTGTGTAGGAGAGTGATACTGTGAGGAAAACTGTGTCTCATGAAAAACGTGCAGATACGGGGGAAGTGAGAGAAGAGTTTAATTTTAAATGGGAACTAATTGGTACTGTGCATGGTATCATAGTTCTGGTGGTACAATTCAAAGCATCATCTGGTGTTGGATCAGATATACTATCAAGTGAAGTCTTTTGTCCTTGAAGTTAGAAATGGGTTTTGGACCTGAATGAAAGTCTGTAGAAGATATTCTTATCCACTAACCCAGAAGGTGCAATGTCAGCTCTAGAGCTGGAGATGGCAATACCTTATAACAATAAAAGCCTCACTTATTTTAATTTGTGCTAATGTCAAAAAATGCAGAATAAGGATAGCAGGAGCTTGTAGCCTGCCACATGCATTGCAAACACTGCAGAGAGCTAAATTGCAGCTGCTTGTGTGTATGTAGTCCCCACTGGTGACTAGCTCTTTACAAACTCAGCAGAATTTGAGTATGCCACTCTATATTAGATGAGATTTTGCAAGAATGGAAGAAAATATTTGCTGAACCTGGGACAGCAGTTACAGTTTGAAGGGTCTCTGTTAAATAAAAAAATCCATTTGCACCATTTTAAAGCACTAATGATTTCAGCACAACGTGATTTAAGGGAAAAACAACTATTCCTTAAAAAAAACACCTTGAAATACAGACAAATGTCATGAACCAGAATAAGAAGACTCTTAATTTCCTTTTGAGATATGGAGTTCAGTTTCTAGCAGTGGAATTATGGAAATGTTAGGATAATCTTCAAATATCTGTGCTGAAGTTTCAGGATTCTTTCTACCCTCCTATAAATAGCTTCTCAATTGAGAAAACTAACAGTGAAATAGCCATGTCTTTGTGGTTTTTACAAGGATTATTAAACAAAGTTTGTACTGAATGCCTTCTAGAAAAATATTAATTTATTTTTCATATGGATAATTTTGCAATGTATTAAAAAAATCCTTTTATTTCTAGAACTTTGATACGTCATCAAGTCTTTAATAATTTGCTGTATTCAGTTACATCAGAATATGGAATGAAATATGACTGAAGATCTGCAGATAAAAGAAGAGTATAGATTTTAAAATAGTAAGATTTCAATATGAATGAAGAAGACATCATAGACCATACACCCTATAGGTTTTTTTCTTTATCTTTTATACAGTAAAAAATAAGTAAAATTAAACAAATGGGAAATTGAAGGCCTGTGATTCTTGTGAAAAACATATCAGTAACATCTTGAGTTGTGTCACCATTCCAAAATTAACTAAACTATCAATATATTGAAGTGCCTCCATGAAATACAGGTCAACACTCACAAGTTTTTGCTTCCATATCCTAAACAGAAAAGGAAGAAAAAAGGGACAGATAAGTTGATTTAGTTTAACTCATGTGAGTTATTGGTCTTCCAGCCTACCATTCTTAGAGATGGATAAAAGAGAACAACAATATTCGAGATTTGCAGTAATAGTTGAAGTGCTGTATCTCCAGGCTGGGAACTAAGAATATCTTTATTCGGTATCAATATCTCATGCAACTAGTACTCTGTGTCCTGTGCTAAGTGGTGATAATGGGGGATAATTATTATTATTGCTTTTTAAACATTTTTTAGGTATCCTGGAAATGCAAGATGACATTTATTTCTCATAAAGGCTACCACACGCATATCACTCCACACGAACAGTCACCTTAGATTTCTTTCTTTACTTACTACAGTTTGTATTCATAAGCCTCCTGGCATACTAATTGCACTCATCTAGAGGTCTACTATTCCTCCCTGTCTGTATGCCTCCATCTGAATCTGTTTTTCAACAATATTTCTATTCTGGGCAGAGCTCACCTGCAGTTCTGCAGCAGAGGAGATACCATTCCAACCCCAGAGAGAAGGAGATAATTATTTCTTTTTTATTAGTCATTTTACCTAGGGAAGCAATTTTTTCTGATAGTAGGGATTTTTTTCCCCTCCTGTACTGCAAGCTTTCTTTTAAATAAAACACAGTCATTTCCAATGCATGCCACTTTTCCAGACTGCTCAAAATGCAGATGGCCAACCAAAGTACCAATTGGAAACATTCCCTGGCCCAGCTCATAAGCAGAGTTTGGATGTTGTATTTATATCTATTCCCATACCTTGAGCATTACATAAACTAATGCAAAGAGACACAATCATAAAGAAAGCAGCAAAATTTAAGGTAGAGACAGGCTCAACAGAACTGGAGGAGTCTTTGATAAAAGATCCAGACAAAAGCAAGTAAGATCTTCACACATGAAAAATAGTTGAGTCTCTTACATTGCCTTTTTTTCTCATGGAGATGAATCTTCTTGTGTGCACACCTAAACCCCCTGCCAAATTGTTGTATGTCTGAAGCTATGCCTAGGAGTTCTGGCTGTAGAGTTGTTGCTGACCTAAACTTTTTCTGCCAGTGATTTCACCCTATTCACATGATTGATGTCACCTAAAAACTCTATCTGAATGCTGTAGTAAGTTGATGCATGCAATTCAGCTGTTCATATAATCAGTCTCGTTTTTAGCATGGATATTTCAGGAAAAGTTACATCAGAAGTATATGAACATCTTTAACACAGTCAAATCTATATCCAACCAAACGTGAATGGAAACACAGTCAGTTTATTGTGGGTCTTCTTAAACTACAGCTATACTCAATTCAGTAGGAGATTTATTTGCTACTAAGAATGATGTATGTGATGTTGTGGATGATATACCTGACTTAGTCTAGCACCTGACAAATCCAATTCTGTAAGTGACACAAGGTATCATTTTTGCAGAAATGTATCTGATGTTATGAGGTTATGAATTTGATACAAACTAGGTCTTTTTTTTTGGTAATACTTTACTTTTCTTCTAAAGTATTTGGTTATAAACAGTATAGGATATACAATTCTTTCACATTAATTGCTAAAAAAATCACATGTCCGTTATACTCTGTAACATTTATCCAGACTTTTGAATGCTGAAATGAACAACAGGAAGTGACAGAAGCATTGTTTTTAAAGGATGCCTTTGGCACAACATTTGAAAGATGGATAACAGATTAGCTAAAAAAGAAACATCGAGTATCTGGTCTGTCAGCAAACAAACCCAAAACCCTTTCTGAAGCTTTTTGGTGGTCTTTCAGTAAAATTCTGCAAAAGTATCAACTCTACTTCTGAAAATACTGTTTTGAAATTGCCTGTTATTAGAGGAAAAAGCAATCTTCTGTAGACATCAGTGAAATTTTCAATTTTTGTTACAAGGATTTTTATAATACTGTGAAACCATCCCAGACCTGTACATGCACACATACTGAACTACTGATATACCACCTTGCCAAAAGACATGATTCTGCTCAATTTTTCTATCAACAGCAAAAAAAAAAAAAACAAAACACAAAACCTCAAAAAACCTCACAAAACCCCATCAAAAAATCCCATCCCCAAACACAAACCAACCAATAAAAAAAAAAAAAAAAAAAAAGAAAGGAAAGCAGGGGGAAAAAAATTCTTCCTTCCTCAAATCTACATTAGAGTTTTGACATTGCTATGATCAGCAAGAAAAAAAGTATTAGCAGAAATGAAAGCTAAAGATATCACCTGGCATTTTTAAAGACGTTGCATCTATAATGCATTCATTACTGGCCATGCATAGAGAAATGTATAGAACCTGGCTAAAACAGCTTGTGTTTTAAAAAAGACAAGCAATACTTGAAGGTCAGGGAAAAAGTAGATCACACACAAATCACAACTTACACTAAAAAAAGAATAAAGAATACTGCTTACTGAAGCGCATTTTAGCTAACAGCCTTGTTTGTTCAATGTATGCTTTGCCAAGTCCAGTGCATAGAACCACTAAGCTCCAGAATTACAGATAGCATATCCAGCTCAGGGGACAAGCACTTTTCATTAACAATTGCTTCCTAAGAATTTAATGCAGAGATGGACAAACTTTATTTGTTCCAATTGAGTCACACCAAGTAAAGTATTTTCTAATTACAGTGAATCCAAAGCATCCTGTCTGGTGCTTAGGGCAGTTCTCACAAGGAATACTTCAAGACCACCATACGTCAGTGTTGCTGCTTCTTAAATTGTAGAATGTCACCGGAGCAAAGTAGTAAATAGTAAATTAGGTCTAATACTGTAACATAAATCTCTACACATCAAGAGTCAAAAATAAAGAAATATTAAGCTTAAATTCTGACCTCTCAAGTTGCATTGAAAGTAGTCATGGGTTGTTCGCCTCCTCCCCTGTCAACTATTCACAGCAAGGTAAAATTACTGCCCTTGGAGGCAACAAAAACATCTTTCAGTTTTCCTTGCTAAAAGAAAAAAATCCAACCTATGAGAGCAAATGCCTGTAGATTATGGAGATGTAGGGTTCACGAGGTCTCCTACCTTACATATCTACTGCTTTGAAGTGACAGGTAGGTTAGAAGTGCATAGGCAATTAATTTATATCAGTGGCAAAACATTTGTTGTTATGTTATAAATTTTGGGGAGCTGCAAGGGTGGCAGTTGTTGATTCAAAGGTACCCTTCATAATCTGCTGACTTGGGTAATTTAGGCTGCTCTCTGGACATTTGAACACACAGTCACACCCTTAATCCTGGTGGTATCCTGAGGAGCAAAACGAGAGTAAGAAGAGTTTTCTAGAGGATGGATGCCTTCACCGAGGTCATCATAAAGTCTTGGGCATGTGTCTTTAAATCTGAATTCAAGGGAAGAACTGGGCTTAAAAAAAAATTGAAGTAGTAACCTTGTTTTTAAAGAGTAAAAATCCTGGTTTAGACTGCTGAATGGAGTTTCAGGTTAAACAGCAGAGATATTGAAAAAGCCATGCAAGAGAAACCCTTGAGTAAAGTCACTATCATGAAAAAATAGCCAAGTCCACACTGAAATCCATACATTTTGAATCTAAACTATTTATACTATTTCTAAACAGACATAATCAAAATAACTATAAAAGATAACAGATGAAGAAGGACTTAAAGTATGTGTTGCTATGACTGTCTCCTGTTGTGCCCCTGCTAAACAAATTTTTATGTTCAGACTTATTTTCATTCAGTTCAAGGACTTTCTGGTTTCCAGTAAATTCTACATAAACCCAGATTTTCTATCTCCTCTGAGGCTTGGCTCTGTTTACTGTTTCTTTCAATAGTCTGTTCAAAATGCAGTTTCCCAGATTTGTTCTGCAAGCCTCCTGCTTTTCTACTTATCCTACTACATGATTTTTCCTCTGTCTTCTCAACTGTTTTTCCCAAAATCAGCCAATTTCACTGACTTTTTTTTTTGTTTTTAAACTGTAACAGAGAAAAAAGGGAAATATGACAGATCCTTTGATGCAGTGTGAACAAAAATCCAGTATTTATGGCCTTAAGCTGAAACAGGGGAGATTCAGATTACATATTAGAAAAACAATTTTCACTGGTAAGGTGGTCAGGTACTGGAGTAGGTTGCCCAGGGAGGTGGTGAAGTCACCATACCTGGGAGCAGTTTAAGTGGTGTCTGGATCTGACGCTGGGTGATCTTGTTTAGTGGTTTAAGGGTCATAGTGGCAGTGCTGGGTTGACAGTTGGACTCAGTGATCTTAGAAGGTCATCTTTCAACCTTGATGATTCAATATTCTATTCTGTATTTATACTCCAGTGCAATTCAGATATTAAAATTACTGGATTTGGGCCCATATTGAAAAATATATTCTCACTTCAATTTAGTGAAAAAGCAAAGTATGCTAGTGAAACCTGGGTAGTTTTGATGTCCAAAAAGCATTATATGTCCAAGCTCTCTGAAAAGAAATACTTTCTATTTTGATCAATATACCAGAGTTACAAGGACATCTCCAGAGCTTCTGGATTTGCAGAGTCATAACCCCAGAGCAGAAAGTATGAGATCAGGCATCATCAAGACATTTAGTATATAATATAGAGAAAAAACTTCAAAAGAGTGTTTTCTTAAAAAGTGTGCTCAAAAAACTAAAATAACCATCAAAATCCCACTAGGGTTATGGTAAAAGTAATCAAAACCAAATTCTAAGTAATTAGAAACAACACTTGAAAAGTAGTCTAGTATCTCCATTTTTCCTACAACCTTATAAATCTCCAGGCACTTCAAAACACTGCAATATCAAAAATCTCATACTTCCACCCAATTTATTCTCCCATGAGAAGAGACCCACAGTTTTATCTGCCAGCTCTGACTGACCTCAAGTTTTAAATGACCCCATCTGGATTTCCACTTATAATTATGACAATTATACTCTACCCCTCTG
Organism: Corapipo altera; assembly: GCF_003945725.1. Lineage (NCBI taxonomy): Eukaryota > Metazoa > Chordata > Aves > Passeriformes > Pipridae > Corapipo > Corapipo altera. The sequence goes on from NW_020884888.1 coordinate 9,766,341, forward strand.
GGCTTCTTGCCAGCACAGTCCAGTTGATTTTCCTTCAAAGGTACAGAAAGTTCTATGGCTTGAAAAAGGCTGCAGACACAGGCAAAGAGACGTACAAGACAACAGAGTCCAAAATAAAAAACTCTGTGATGTGCATTACTCACTGATCTCACTCAGAAGTATTCTTTCCTGCAAGTATAGGCTAACTTGATCTTAAGTCATCTGACTTTTACAGAAGCCTTCCATGTACGTCAGAAGGTTTCAGTCGAATCTGTTATCATTAAAAGTGCAACCTGAAGGATACTTTTCTGTGTTATTGCATCTGTTACTCAGTCTGCTTCTCACCTGACACATACTAGACTTTTATTATTCTTCCCATATCTAAAACCAACATTCTACTGATCTACTACAAAATCTTACTTTACTTTCTTTGCCAAACCCTGAGAGGAAAGTCACTGTTACCACACTTTGATTACTGCATCACTTTCCCTAAGGAACTTCGAATGAAAGACTCAAGTTATTTCAAAAAGCAAATCACACTCCCACGGGAAGCCATAAAATAACAACACATAAGGTTTATTGTAATATATTGTATGAGAGCTGAGTTTAGCTTAGAGACATTTGAAAGGTTGTGTATTTTAATGCATCTAGACCTGACAAAAATATTCTCCTATGTGTATGTGATAAAGTACAAACTTTGATAAAAACTAAAAGGTAGTTCTGAAAATCTTGAGTTCTATCATCAGCAGTTTATCATCAACTGTAATGCAGTTTATAAGCAGTGAAGATGAATCTAACAATTAATATAATTGCTGTCAATCCATTTTTGTATGATGTAAATTAAATTTGAATTTCTAGAAAACTGCCTGTTAGATGTAGAATTTTCTTTTATGGACTCTGAAGGCTATTTTATTTCCTCAACTAAGCTATTACTTTAGAAACATTTGCCTCTAACAGTTAAGAAGCTCAATATAATATTCTTCTTATCAGGTAAATGTAATCTAGAAATAAGAAGATTACATGCAGGTCGTGACTAAACAAACTGAACAAGTTCTTGTCTTGTTATTACATCCTGAACATAATTCATTATATACCTTAATGAAGGAGAACTTATATAACACATGCCTTATTAGGACAAACATGATTTGAATGTTTTCTTTTTTCAGATATTCATGTAGAAATAATATAACGTTAAGATTGAAAATATTAGTACTTGTTAGCATTTCATAGAAGTGGAAGAACATGATAAGCACATTCCAAACCTTTTGTTGTGCAGGTGTTCCATACTGAGACACTGTGACACAATTTATCAGTCAAGTACTTGTTTATTATAGTTCTAGTCCACATCTCTGCTGGTGTCAAAGGTAGCGCTAGCCCCACAGTTTGAGTTCATCAATTGTTGATATATATACTTTTATCAACTATAATGATATTAATAACCAAATAACCATAGAGACTGATTCTCTTGGATCACGGTCTTGGCACCAGATCATTGTTCATAATATGAATCATTCCATGAACTTAGCAAAGTATAGGATCCTTTGTGTTTTAGCAAAGTACATTAATACTGTCTCCTGAAGCTGAAGTTTGAATGTGACAGAGGTATGTTACAAAGTGCTTTAGTAATACTGAAACTGTCGAATTTGTGCATTTTTAGATTAAAAATAATTTTTAGTTTTCATTTTGAAATGACTTTACGTAATAACATGTTTCGGTTGCTGAAGTAAAACACATTTTGTTATACCAAATCTGTGAGTTGTCTAATGTGGTTTTCTTTTTTTTTTCAGTTTGATGACAATGAGATAGTTTATTAAAACAAAAAACACTAGTTTTTTTCTTTAGGTTTTTATTTTAAGAGAATTTCCACACAAAGAATTACCATTTTTCTTCCTGCTCAAAAATGACAAAAATTCCTTTAGATAAAATGAAATTAAATAATATTTAAACCAAAGCTTAAAAAAACTTTCCCCCATCCATTGTCACTTAATTTAAAAAAAAGAAAAACAACAAAAAAAACCCCAAAATCCCATTGAGCTATGGTTTTGTAGCAGACTTTGTATCTTTACCCTTCTTTAACTCGCTACTAATATTTAACAGCCATTCAGATGCATTATATTTCTCTACACCAAGGCCATCTGAGCCCATAATATTCTTCTAGTTGTCTCTTGGAGTGTTATATTTTACAGCTGTGTAACTTGTACCTCTTTTTAGTTTTTATTATTTACCTTGAGAGCAAACTGGTTTTGTAGTTATAAACTTCCATTTTGCATCGTATTGAGACTTGATTTGTATTCAGGGCTAAGCAGCACCCTGGCCCAAAGTATTTGAAGTAGTTCAAGGGAAAGAAAATCCCATTCTCAGGTGTGTTTGAACTGGGGACCTGGGAAGGAAGCCCAGATTTAGTATTAAATGCTCTTTTGTTTGCCACATGAAGAATGAGATGATGCAATCCCGCTCTTTTTTATGTTCCTGTTTCTTGCACAGAGAGCAAACTGGCACTGGAGCAAACTAACCCACTGTTTGTTCTTCTACCCAGTCAGTGAGCTTATGAGTTTCTCTTAATTTCATGATGATACTCATGTTCATTTTGTTTGTAAGTGCCAACTAAGCTGCTACTGAGAACATTGTCCCATTCCATCCCCAGTGTATTGAGAGTGTCTGCCTGCAGTGTCTCTTTGGAAGGAAAGCAGATGTGGGAGATAAGAGGTGGCCACACTACATTGTGCCATTAGCTTTTTGCAAGTTGTTGTGATTCGTGTGCTTTCAGAAAACTTTAGCTGGGTTTTTTCCAAGTTCCTTGGGAGAAACACTTGACTGCTGAGAAAAACCAACAAAACACGTAAATCTGCAGAGAATTAACTGCCTAACTTGTTTTTATTTTCTCTGTAAAAGACAAGGCTCTCCACTATATTGATACACCTCTAAGCATAACAAGGGCTGTGAAATGATACATATAGCACAATCATCTAATTTATATAGTCAGAAGTGACAGATATTCTGTCTTGAGAAATGATCACCTAATCTACACATTAATTGAATGTTGCAGTCATTGAAGACAACATAAATACCAGAACAGACTATATAAAATGAAAGAGCCCTAAATATTCCCATTTCACATAAAAGATCCATTCAGAACATGAGAGGTTTGCAGTAGAAATTCAAATTACACTCCAGAACAATTGATATGAGGTACAGAAAACACATGGTGTCACTTTACTGTTTTTACTGCTTTTACTGCTTTTACTGCTTTACTGCTTTACTGTCTTTACTGCTATGAAGTAGGAGAAATAAGAGATTATGTCAGCTAGACTTAAGGAGAGTGTGAGCTAGAAATAAATTTGAATTATTAGATAAGTTACTTCAAACTGTTACTATTAAAGGCAAGCCTAAACTCTAGGGTAACTTATCAGGAAAACTGACTTTGTCCTCTTTGTTCTCTGGTCACCTGCCACAGTGACATTCACTCAAAACAATCAGAAGTCATAGTAACTGAGAGAAATAGTGTATTCTTGCCTGTACCTTTACTTGGAAACCTCTAGAAAGAGTTGTTTTTCTGTAAAGAATTTTTTATATTCCTGTAAGAAGTACAGGTCGCACAATTTTTGCAATTTTCTCTTAATATAATAGAAGAAGACAGTAACTTATGGCTAAATTCTCTGTCTGTTAGCACTGTCCAAAGAGTACAGAACCACCAAGGCAGGTGTTAGCATAGAACCTCCTTTCCTGACTTTCATGCAAACTCAACTCATTGCATAGTTCACATGACTTTAATGATAATATGTAATGTAGACTGTGTGCTGTCTAACCATATTCCCAATTAAGAATAAAGAAAGTTATTTTTCTTCCACGGAGAAGAGAAAAACCTCCCTACCACAGGGATACTATTTGTTGTCAGGTTGAGCAGAGTGAGGCTTCATTTCTTACTTTTCTTTTTGCTTTTCATACTTTGATTAAAGTTCATTTGGAACCTTTATGAAGAAGCCTTAGGCTTAAACTTTGTTAGATTTTTTTTGGTTTGTTTGGTTTGTTTGGTTTGTTTTCCTGAGTCTTCCTTTCTAATCTGTGAAAGGTCTGATGTAGATCCCAAATTAATTGCCAAATGCATAGATTATCTTTGTACATCTAGGAAGAAAAATCCATTTTCAGATGCTTGCCCTTGATAGTCGAAGTTCTATTAGCATTTTTTGAAACAGATATGTAAATAAATTAGACATTTACAAACACAGATGTGCAGGTTTGTGCAGATTACCTCCTTCTTAACAAACCCAAATACTTTCATATCTACTTATTAACAGATTTTTTTTCAGCTTTGATTCTCAAGCTGTGGCATCTCAGAACAGAGAATTTATTTTGTACTGGAAGAGTTGTAAATTACTGCAAAATAAGATAGTCTATCAAAGAAAATTCTTCAGAAACTGTGTCATAATATACCTACACCTTGGGTCATAGAGGGGGAAATAAGAGGGAGGAGAGCAACTTTTTAATATTTGTATATAAAAGTGGTACATTTTAGCACTGATTTGCTTCAGTAACCATTACTACTCGAGGTTGCAGACTGATATTTCACATCTTTTTTCAGAGGCAAGTGACTCAAAGACAGTCATTTGGGTTGTGAGGAAGGAGTCAGGGAAGGAGATCTTTATGTAGAAGTAATTTCTAGGAGTTACAGATAAAACAGATCTCCAAACTAACATGATAATTGCATTCCCCATTATGCTGATATATTTTTAACAGACGTGTCTAGGCTCTAAACAAGGATTATCTTAACTTGTTTTGCCTGTTTATTACTATAGGAACCCTAACTTTTTTTAGCAAGTGTATCCCTTCCACAATATTCTGAGCCAAGTCTTCTGTCCTCTTTTTTTCTTTAAGTGAAATTTTGGTATGAACACTGCAATCAGAACAATGCTCTCTTAGTTCAGTGCCAAGGCAAGAGTGTGATCTGTATGTTGGACTCAAGCTCATTCCTTGGCATTCTGCATTTATCTGGGACACCCTTCTTTTCAATAGACTAATTTCTGTAGAAACTACTGTATTTGTAAGAATCCCTCTCACTTGGTCTTATGAAACACCACAGACATCGTCCTCATTTGCTCCTGAAATCCCTGTTCATTAAAGAACGTAATATACTTCTGTCAGTGAAACTGAGATGGAAGCAAAAGTCTGATTTTTAGGGTTTCTTTTAATTCAAAATTCAGTTCACTTTCAGGCCAGTCATCATTAGGCTGTATATTTATGTTCTATTAATTCATTAAAGTAATATTTGTATACAAAGCATAAAACCACTCAGATCATTTCCACTTAAAGTGAGATAGTGGACTTAATGTTAAAAAAGTTAAATATTCATCAGATCAGCATTCATGTAACTCTATTCAACATATTTTTCAATTTTTTACTGAAAATCTTGATAGTTGTTGGTAGACTTGGCTAACTACTAGCTACTTATCTCATACTGCACTGAAGGACAGAGTGGAATACCCACTGACTGAAGGACAGAGTGGAATACCCACTGACTGTAGTTAAGAACAGAATTTCACCCCTTGCACCTAATCTTTTGTTTTCACATCTTCGTCTATCCTTTATTTCCCTTATATTATCCAGCAGTAAAGTGACCAACTCAGTCTGAAGATTCAAATTGACTCAATTTGTATTTGATCCTCACATTCAACTATATGTATGTTCTGGATGAACAGAAATGCTCTCCAATGCAATTATATTTCCAAGAGGCATTTTGAGATTCAATCTTATGCAGCATGTTCCATTTTCCCATCCTACAAATCTGTTCATCCTAGTGAATTCCTTTTTGTTTGTCTCTGATTTATAAGGTTGACAATTGCTACAACGATGACAACACTAATGACAACAGATGTCATTAGTGGATACGGAAATGTGAATCAATACCAAATTTCTCTGAGAATTTGTCTGAAAGTTTTTCTAAAAACAGGAGTGGGTAAGAAATGTACAGAGACAGCTTGCTTTCCTTCGGTTGTTCTAGCTTAATTGAAGAATTTAGGTGGTGAGCATGTTTGAATCTGCTATGAGTTAAATTTCAAATAGACACCTTCCAGATGCTCTGTGGAAGGTGGGTCTTAATACTCCAGGGCTGCTGTTGGGCAGCTCTTCACATTTCTATGATGAAAGAAATCAGATTGAAAATATTTTCTTTCCTGACTTGTCATACAAGATCTTCATTGAATATAATATGACTATAACCAGTGAAATATTACAGGGAAACAACCAATGAGACATTATCAGCATATACTCGTGTCTCATCTTCCATTTAAAGCTGTTATTTCCATGCTGTGGAGACCACAGTTAAGTACTCTCTTGCATAGTTAACATCTTATAGCAATACCACCTTTATAATGTATGGGGTACATATATAAGTGCCAGAGGAAAGCAATATACATAGCGAACCACACCTGTGACTTCTGCAGTTTTTTATTTTTATAAAAATTGGACCACTACATTTTTGCAAGACTGTTTCATCATCAGTTATGTTGGAACAGTGCAGTAAGTTACAGGTTAATATTGGGGGAAGTTAACCAAGCAGATTTTTTTTTCCATTCTCAGAACAGAGGTCTTTCTTTTTTCCCTATATTGACAACATTTTTCCTGCTCTCATGAAATCAAGCTTTTTCATTCCTCTTCCTTCTGCTCAGAAAGGATATTTTTTCCTGTCATGAAGAAATGTCCTGTCTTGTTCAATACTCTCATAAAGCAGAAATTGTTCACTTGGTGAAAAATGTAAGAGCTACATGTTCTAATCATAGACTAATAGAATAGTTTGCATTGGAAAAGACCTTTAAAGATCATCTAGTCCAACCCCCAGCAATGAGTAGGGACATCTTCAATTAGACCAGGTTGCTCAGAGCCCCTTCCAATCTGACCTTAAATGTTTTGAAGGATGGGTCACCTACCATCTCTCTGGGCAATCTGAGGTTTCATTTTTTTACCCCATTCAGTGTAAAAATCTCCTTCCTTGTATCTAAATATATAAATAAAACATTTTAATCTTAAAAAACAGTATTGTTTATGAGTTTTGGTTACCCAACTTTGGTTAATTTTTTGAGAATAAGTTCATTTCTAAACAAAAAAGATACCGAAGATGAATCTTTATTCATCAGACCAGTAGGACACATCACAACAGTTGCAATCAACTATTTACCAGTCATTATTAACTTTTCTTTCCTTTATAAATCCTGAATCTAAAATGTGTGTTCTGAACTGATTTACACAGGTCTTCTACAGAAGAGATGCTATACAATGAATTAGTCAAAACCAATGTATAACAATAATTTTTTCTTTGTCAACTAGATCATGTAGCCCAAAAACTGATATGAGATTTCTTTTTCCTGACTATGATTACTAATACATTTAGTGTGTTCTCTCTATGACCAATATAATGGAGGAGTTGCCCATTAGTTCAATGTTGAAAGAATTACAACATTATTGAGCTCATTTATCAACCAGAAAAAGCATATAATATTGATTAAAATAGAGTAGTTAGGTGCTTTTATGAAAGAAAGTAGAAAACCTAATCTTGAAAGAGAAAATTATTATTCTACAGGTTATTTCAAATAGAAAATTAACCTCAATTCATTATGCTATATAATTCAAAACACTCATTCCTCAACTTTTGACCTGATCTTATTGTCAAAAATCTTGGATGAATGTTCAGAAGAAAATGTGATCACAAATCAGAAGTTAAGACTATTTCGATAGGAACTGTCCGTTGTTCATCACAATTCAGTTCACACTGTGGTCATAAAGGTAAAAAGTGCACATTTGGGAGCACAGACAATAACAGTGGGAGAAAAAGAAATCAAAAGGACACAAAAAGATATAGGCCATCTCTCAGTTAATGTAAATTTTTCTATCTTCACTTGAACAACAGAATTCGAGATGATATACACCACCTGAGTAGCTAATTTCATTATAGGTTTGGTGTCATGCTCCCACTAACCTGCCTTAGCAAGGCTGTACAGTTGGACTATGACGGTAGATGCTGCATTTTTTCTTTAGCATAATCTCAAATAAAGAATGAAGTGGTTACAATTTTCCTTATATTAAATTGAGGTGATAAAAAGTGGGTAACTATATTCGCTAGAATTCCCCGTCTCTGCTACTATTCAGGAAGAATGTCACTTAGCATGGGAAATAAAGACTTTTCTGAATAAAACATTTACTATTTACAAAATCTAAATTTCTGACCTTTAAGAAATGGTTTTCAGAGGTTCTGACAGCCTTGTTGAACATTATGGGATATTTTCAGTCTGGAAGGAAACCCTGAAATAGGTCCTGGAAAACAGACCCTTCTATGATTCAGACTAAAATGTTAAAGGAAATTATAAGAACAGTGAAATAGTAGTGATTGCTGGTCAGTGTTGCAGGCTTTTGGGGGTGTTATAGTTAAGCTGTTTTTGCAGCTCAAGAACAAGACATAAAAATAATTAGTTTCTATTAAACTCTTCATGCAATTAATTGCTCCTCAGAAATATACAATAAAAATCTATGTTGAAAGAGCTTCTTTTTGTAGTGTGATAGAAATGGGAAATATTAGTACTTTGATGTGCTAAAAAGTACAATGCTGCTGGGGGTCTTTTTGGTGTCTTATGAAGAAAAATAACTAAGTTATTTTGTCAAGAAAAGTGGATCACTGTGTATGCCCACTACTTTTATCCTCTGCTTATTCTATAAGGAAACTATTCTTAATGTACCATAAATACTAATTTCATTGACGTGACAGAGTATTGCGACACCACAGAAATCATTATGTTTCTTAGTGCCAATGACCTGAAAAGTAGGAACAAAATTCTTTTTCCTTCCATTGACATAAATGCTTAGCAATTCCAACCTATTTAGTGGGATTACTCCTAGGGTTTACCTGTGTAATTGAGATAAAAATCGGACTCAATGAAGAAGCAGATAGAAAGAAGTAGAGCTTAATATGAAGGACCATATGGATATTAAATAAAAGAGCCTATAATGTCCCTATCAAGGAATACCCTGTAAGCTTCTGGTACAGAAGAAGTGATGACTTCTGTATTATTGTGCCTATCTAAGCAGGTAAAAAAACCCCAAACTTATATAAGAGTCATAATAAAGAAACATCCAGAGGTAAAGTTCCAACACATCTATGACTGTTTGTAAATGTCTCCCTAGTCTGTCAATAATGCAAGCAATGAGTGGCTAAGATCTGCTAAAGAAAACCCTACTAAACTGTAAGTCCATAGGTTATAATAGCTCCAATAAAACCTTAAGATTTTTTTCTGTCAAAAATCAGCATATATAATTGTTCTTTTTCCACTTTTGAAAGGCTTGTTAATAGTATCTGTGACACAGATTAATATCCTTGAAAAACCTTTATAATACTGTGTCAGTGAACTCAACACTAAGTGGACAAAATTCATATAGAAATACTGTTGAAGTATAAAGTTTCTCACTAGGACAGGAAGCTACACAGAATTGTTCATTTTGTCTGTTGGTGGTACAGTCATCTTCTTTCATCTCTATTTTCTTAATGTTTTTTAAACATACATGTAGTTGCTTTAGTTCCTCTTCTTTTACCCATATACACTTTTTGACCATGTACATAAAAACACAGAATAAAATGTCAACAACTCCTATTAAAATAGTGTAAGGTCTTTGTCAGCCCTTGAAAATAACATGTCCTCCTACTAATCAGTTCCAAAATCTATATAAAATTTTACTTCCTGACTTTTATGATTTATGGCCCATTTTGAGTGTGACAGATACTAAATCTGTCTCAATAGTTCTGTTTCATCATAAACACACTATTTATTTTTTATAAAGGTTGTGACAGAGCAGAAGAAAGGAAGGTTGCCTGTATGGGACTCCTCTGTTTCACATCCAAAACCTCTGGAAAGAGAAAGTTGCCCTGTCTCTGAGAGACTAAGCAGTAAGACATGTAATAAGCTTGTCTCTGGACAGTGTCTCAAATAACAAGTTATAAGTCTAGCCACATTTCTCATTCTTCTTTTTGTATTGAAAGTAAAGTACTAGGAACAAAACAGATGTAGTTTAAAAGAGTAAGTGTGCTTCCCTTGGAAGGATCAAAGCCAAACAAAACAGAAACATCTCAGTAAGTATGTAGTTAGGGAACCTGGGGAGCTGGAGGATGTCTCTTGTCATGCTGAAAAAGGTCTGGACAGCAGGTGCTAAATCTGACAAAGCAATTCTTTATGGCACACAGAAACTAACATCTTTCTGAAGAAATAATAATATTATAATAATAATTGATTAAATAATGAATTGAAAAATAATAATAATAGATAATAGATAATAAATAGATTGCTCAGAGACATCCAAAAGGCCAAGGCAAAACCCAAGCTGTTACCATAAGATAGTGGTTTTGTAAAATAAAAGGAATATTTTCTGCTGCTGACACTAAACAAATTTATCTTAAAAATTACTTAATTTTATTAAAAATAATGGAGCTTGGGCTTCATTATTCAGAGAGGAAAAGGAAAAAGTAATTCAGATGCTAGTCTGAGTCACTTAGAGCTAATTCAGAGAAATGAGTTACCCGTTTTTCCCATGGCTTAATACAGTGTTCTGTATTGGGTCAGACCTTAGGCCATCTAACTAGGTATCTTAATTCAAACAAGGGTAAAATTGGATGCCAGTGTAAGAAATGGAAACAAACAGCCTTCCTGCTTTCAGCTCTTTTCTGCTCAGGAACTTTGTAAGCAGAAATAGTTTTTTTTCTACCTATTTACTTCTAATCCATACAAAACTTAAAACATCTATAACATACTTCAGTCAGCAGCTTTGCAACTCAGCTAGACTTTACGTGAAAAACATAATAGTGTTTGTTTTGAATATGATTTCTCCTACCTTCATGTGGTGCTCTCAAGGTTCTGAACCACTGATCTCTCTCCAGTCTCATCAGGTCACATACAATCCTATGGATCATTGTCGTAACTCTTCTCAGGTGCTCCCTGAAGTGACAGGTCCAACCTGCAGTGTCCCCACATGCTCATTCTTCACACAGAAGCCCCAGCATATCTTTGATCATCCTAGTTGCACCCTTGTGAACCTTTACGGTTCTCTATATCCTTTTTGAAATAGCACAGGTATGCAAGGCAACATTTCGAGGTGCAGGCTAATGATGAATTTATACCAGTGGCATGTTAATGCTTTCTGGTTTGCTCTCTATTATTTTTTTCTGGCATTTCCTTCACTTTTCTGACAACTGCCAAACACTGAACTGGTGTTTTCATGACACTTGCTATCCAATCAGTCATAATCCATGCTATTAACAGGGTTATGAGAGGTAACCGCTCCTGAAGGGTGATGGCAAATGCAAGAAATCATAATTTTATATGTGAAGTTAGAATTATTTTTTTCTATGTGTATGATTTCACATTTATTTGTATTGAATTTTACCACCTATTTTGTTCCAGACTCATGAGGTCCTTCTGCAATTCCTTACAATCAGGCTGCAGCCTTTGTCGTTACACTTTGTGCCCTTTTCAGTTTATTTATAAATTTGTTGAACAAAATGAGTTCTCATCCAGGTTTGTTAAGAACTTTGTGATTTCTTTCCGCAGCAAAAGTTGTCAATTTACTCCTCTACTCAGTTTCTTGTCTTTTATTCACCCATAAATACTTATACATATGAATATTTTTCCTCTTATGCTCTTCAACCTATTCATATCCTTAACTATGATACTTAAAACACTCAAAAACTACTAAAAATAAAATGAGTTATATATATGAGTAATACAGAACTTTAACAAAGTTTTAATCCATATTATCAGAAATATACTGCTGAAAATCAAATCATATTTTTTTTCCAAAATGGAAGGTCTCCTGACTTCATAGAATCATAGAATGTTTTGAGTTGAAAGGGACCTTAAAGATCACCTAGTTCTAACCCCCTTCCTGTGGGCAGGGACACCTACCACTAAAGCAGGTTGCTCAGAGCTTCATCCAGCCTGGCCTTAACACTCCCAGAGATGGGCACAACTTTTCTGGGTAACCTGTTCCAGTGCTTCAACACCCTCACAGTAAATAATTTCTTCTTGAATATCTAATCTAACCCCACCCTCTTTCAGTTTGAAGTTATTGCCCCTTGTCCTGTCACTGCATGCCCTTGTTTCTCTTCATCCTGTAGGCTCCCTTCAGGTATTGGAAGGCCAAAATTAGGTCACCCCAAAGCCCTCCCTTCTCCAGGTTGAACAATCCCAACTCCCTTAGCCTTTCCTCATAGGAGAGATGCTCAATCCCTCAAATCATCATGGCGGCCCTCCTCTGGACTCACTCCAACAGGTCCATGTCTTTTTTATGGTGGGGCCCCAGAGAGCAGGATGCAGCATTTCAGGTGAGGTCTCACCAGAGTGGAGCAGAGGGGCAGAATCCTCTCCCTTGACCTTCTGACCGCACTGCTTTTGATGCAACCCATCAGGCTGCTTTTGATGCAGCCCAGGATGTGACAGGCTTTCTGGGCTGTGAGTGCACACTGCCAGCTCAGACTCTCACTCACCAGCACCATTTTCTGCATTTTTTAGGTGAAAATATACCTCTTTCATGCTTGGCTACACTTGAAATGAAATTGTTGGCATTCTTTCATTGGCTCAATAATTTTGTAAATAAAATCCCTAGCTTGCTAATGTCTAGGTTATTCAGTATCTGTGACACAGTATCTCCGACTATATTTGTTTCAATTTCTCATGCTAGAAATTTCACCGAATATCTGTAAAATAAGTCTATTCTGCTTTCAGCTTCATCAGTGTTTAACAAGAGATGAAATTCTGCTTTAAACAAATCCAAGCAACTATAGTCTTGATGCTTGAAGAATCTTTATATTTAGATAGTTATGATGAAATCATTACCAGTTGTTTTAAATGGTCTTTAGTGCTTACATTTGTGAGCCTCTAACTGGTGACTGCTTGTTAAATATAAGCATTCCATGATTAAGAAAGGTAAATAGTTTTGATAATATATATATGGGTAGCATCAAAAATTTTGATGTATTCTACATTTACCATCACCATGTTTATGTAACAGAAAATTGGTTTGTTTTTGAAATGTAAAATCATGCAGTAAAACATGCAATATTCAAAAGTATTCTCAGAGAAGATTTGATATGTTAAGCACTTAAAAGATTCTTTTAAAGTAAGTCTGTTCTTTGGGACAGCAAACATTCAGGGGGTTATGATATGTTATTCAGCGTATCTTTATGCACAGAGCTGACTGTGTCATCAGAAATTGCAACTTGTGGGAAAGGTAGTGAGAAGAAATGCTGATGGAAATAGCAAGAACTGAAGCATCTGACATATCTGTTGAGTAGGAGTATTTGATTTTGGTGTCAATATTTTATTAACAAATCTGAATTACTTAATTGCTCAACCGATGAAAGAAGAAGACTGCCAATATGGCAACACAGCTGCATGTTAGACTACATACCACTTATGTACCTGTTACCTACAGATTATCACCTAGGTACCAAAACCAGAGTAGGTGACTTTTGCATAAACAGCACTCCAGAATCACATTCAATTAATGACTTTGGTGAGTGGCAAAGTGTCATATCTGTGGGATATGAACATATCAGAATGAACACACACATGATGCATACATTTCATAGTGTGTGATACATAAAGTGAATGATATTCCTTAGAGCTATCAGGTATGCAAAAGTACTTTGTTGCTTTCAAAGCTAGATAACTCTAAAAGTGGTATTCACTGAAGGTATAGTACAGTACTCTTTTTCTTCCTCAGCCAGAAAAACCCCAAGCACTTTTTGATCTCTGACTGTCATATGGAAATACAACTCTTATGATCTGAGAATGTAAAGGGAAACAACATGCCCTACTGAAGAAAAAAAGAACAGGCAATGTTTTAAGATTCCCTATATATGGTGACCGCATATTCATACGATTTGGATGCAGTGGGGTGCAGGAGTAGGCCAGAAGTATGACATCCCTTGCACCATGGGACATGGAGAACAGCCTGTAGTGAACATATGGGGGAAGGGGTAAAACAGGTACCAGCTAACGCATTTTGTAAATTAAGACCCCACTCCATTTGCAGCTTTCCTGATCAGGCTACCAGTGAGACAAGCCCTAGCAGTTCCTCCAGACCTTTCGCCTCTGCAAAAATGGACACGTTTTCCCCTTGGAGACCATTAACATCAACGTGTACATTCCACAGCCTAAAGAGTGAGTCAAAAATAATTCATGTTGTCCTGTTGCAGAGAAATAAAGGGCATCACTGAGAAAGAAAAATGTGTGCAAAATCTAATGGGTAACAATGGCAAGTGGTCAGTAGGAAGAAACAAAAAAAACCAAGTTACCCCATTATGCATAATTTGTGAATAGAAAGGGAACTAGGTTAGCTGATTTAATTTCAGTTATTTGCTCATAATTTAGGAGACTTTCTAATAATTCAAAGTATTTTGAAGATAACACTTTGACCACAACGTAGATTAATTAGTACTAGTACAAGCTGTATGCTATGTATCTTTGTGATACTTGCAAGGATGACAATCTTTCAATTACATTTTGACAGCTGGTTTTGCATCTGTTAATGCATGTAATGGACATGTTTGACACCCTAATGGATCTATCACCTATTTACATTGCTTGCATTCTCAAAACCAGAATTATTTTCTGAACACATGGTTACTAGGTTTTGTTTGTTTGTTTTTATTCTGTAACCTTTAAACATATCACTGATTACAGAATGTAAAGACAGCTAGAGGCTGTTGTTACTGTAATTGCCAGCTGGGTAGGAGGTGCCTTGAAATTAATTTGTTATTTTCAAGAAAGAAGAAATAATTATTTTCAGTTGCTGTCACTTTGATAAAGGTTCATATAGCCAGTAATAATAAAGGCAGTCCTTAGCACTGAAGAAAACTGATGTGGAGACTCACTGATGGGGCAGCTGTAAAATAAATACAGTCAAAAGTAAAGAACAAACTCCAAAGAGGACCATGTCCTAGGGAAAGAAAACACAGAGGAAACTTACTGGTCATCGATTATAAGAGGTTAACAGAAAAAAAGTCTCTAAAAATGCGTTACTGATGAGAAAACTAGGGTTATTACTCTTGAAATGAATGCTCTGGCTTAAAATAACTCCAATATATATATGAGTCAAAATGGAGGGGCAAACAGAAGAAAACAAGTGCTTCCAGTTGTATTTAGGATATTCTGAACTTTGACTAATTGATTGGTGTTCCTTCAAAGAAAAGTAGACTTTTTCTGCATGGTATAAGTAGAGAAGTGTTCTTAACATTTGAGTAATTGAATATTATGTGTTCAGTGGTTCACCTGATGTTTTATTCTGCTAATATATTAATATATATATTTATTGAGTATTTTCCTGTATTTTTTATAAGATATTTTTTATGTTTGTAATCTTTATTACATACACACACAATATATACATATATGTGTATATAAAGTTGTATCTGGAATATGAGTGGTATAAATAAAGAGGAAAAAAACAAGTACATTTTGAATTCATTAAAAAAACCTCACATATTTTTTTGTACAATGAGCAATGAATGAATGCTTTCATATTTGATTATTGCTTATTAAGTACATTTCCCTTGATAGTGAAAATATCAGATGTAATGTACTTATGTAAAACTGTTTTTCCCTCTCTGCATACCCATCTTATGCATTGAATGAGCTTAGGATGCAGAGTGAAATTGAGAGCTGTAACAATGAATCAGGTTTCCTGATTCCCAGAGTGACAGAATTATGGTTTTGCATAAAAATCTAAATACAACAGCTTCTTGTTTTGGTGTGCTTGACTTAATCTAATCTTTTCCAATTTAGCTGTTTATTATAAAGCTTTCAATGAGTTGAAAAAGGGTCCTTCATTAAGGAGAAGGGTTAAAAATAAGTATACATAAATTGGGTCTTCATCTTTGAAGACTTTTAGACTTTGACTTGGATGAGGTTGTGAACAAAGCGATTTAACTTTGCAGTTAGATCTACCCTGAGCAAAGGATTGAACCAAAAGACCTTCAGAGGTCCCTTCAAGCCTCTATTTTGTTGTATTCTGTGACAATAAATCCTTCCTGAATAATGTCAAAGAAGTGAAGATCATCAGTTTACCTCTTATTTTACAGAAATTACTATATCAGTCATAATCTTTAGTTTGTTTTTGATGGTGTGCTAGGTAGAAGGAAAGAATGTGCTACTGGACTTAGGGTTTAAATTAGGAAGAGATTACATTTCCCCACTTTTATTTCTCTCCTTATATTTGGTCCCAGTACTTCCCTCCATGCCTTGTTTAAGGTTTGGAATTAGAACTGAAAGGTTGATCAGAGTCTCTCAGTCTTCTTACATCTCTTCCTCAGTCACCGATTTATTTCTAGTTCATCATTTGCCACTGCTGCTGTTGCCAAGTCATTGGCATCAGCCCAGCCCATAATTAGGATGTTCATGTTCTATTTAGCATCTTGGTCAGTTTGCTACATCTTTCCTGAGGAAACAAATTACAAAAAAGAAATCTTGGCAATCCACTGATTATTTCACAACCGCACCTGAGCAGAATGGCAGAGGAAAAGCCACTTTTCAAACCCCTGGAATTTTTTCACATCCAATTTCAGATACCAATGGTAACATTAAAGATGTCAGAACTTCTCAAAAGATTCCTCAAAACAATTTTTAATGAAACATGCCAGGTCAAAATTATCAGAAAGCAACTACCGGATCACTTGATAATAATTAGGCTAAGTAGAAAATATATTTAGAGTCACTAAATTAGCCATAAAATGTCTAAATTGTGATTTGCAGTTACACAATCTTGGAATGTTCATACATGCATTTACACACACATACATGCACACAAAAATACATGGAAAAAAATATGATACTCCCTAAGCCTAAGTGAATAATTATTTTTGCAACACTACTACACAGGTTTTTTTATGAAATATGTACTTGTGGTAGAAATTAAGAAAAAAAACCAAACAAAAACAAAACAACAACTATGACAAAACCCTAAAACCAACACAAAAGTTGAGAATGGAAATAGGAGTTTACATAACACAGAACTTTTATATTGGAGTAAAAAAAAATGTGATTTCCTGTAAATTCCAAAAGACTGATTAAAGTACAATTCCACAACAAATTATTATCAGAAGTCATATACAGAAACCTAGATTTTATGTTAGCAGTGTTAGGTACCAACTGATTAAAAGAAGGGCTTGCTACAGAATAGTATGCACTTGGCTGTGCAGCACCGGAACTGGTGAAATATTCCTGCATCTGCTATTTAACTTCTTCATTTGAATTCTCTCTCTCTATATATATGTGTGTCTCTGTGCTGCAAATGTAACCATGTATACAAGTATATGTACATATGCACATTGCCCTTATATGCCTTCCTCTAGTGGGAACTTTAGACACTAAGATCCAGTGGTTTTCCCTCTAGTCTTTAGTCAACACTAACAGCAAAGTTCATAACAATGACTTTTACATTTTACTACTGAGTGACTGCTGTTTCCAGTTGCCTTCATAAGACTAACCCTTTTGTTACATTCTCTGCTGAGGGGGAGTTGAAAGCATTTTAGTGTCTGGTAACTAAGCTGGATTGACTCAGGAGTCAGAAAAATTATTTATATTTTTTTACTTTCTGGGTTTTTTTTCTCATGACCTGTTACAGTCAGTTATACAATCACATTTTCACTTGCACAAGCTGTTTTTTTCAAAGTCTGCTGTCACAAAATGTTTTTCTAACACCCATAGTTTCCCTCACCCACAGTCTGAAAGGAAAATTTTATATCATTCTTTAAAACAGAAGGTCACAGTTAAGGTCAACTTGGAAGATTAAAATAAAAACCAACAAAAGCTATCCAATGCTTAATTCACTATTTACTTGTGGTTCTTGGCTTACTACTGCCTTCAGAAAACATTTATAGAAAATATTCTGGTATAATGTTACTTATCTGGGCATTTCTAGAGAACATTATTTTCTTACATTCAGTAATTGATTCTTAATTGTAAAAGGGCTTTCAAGCTCTCAGATGGAAAGGAATATAGAACTGCAAAACATTATAATTAATAATATATGTGAAAATGTCTGTGAAGAACAGGAAACTATTTGTTTATATATCTGTCTGTTCAACCCATTTTTACTACATTTGTTAAGGAGATTTGTGGAAGTGAAAAGTAATTTGTATCATCAATGTGCTCTTCTAGGCTTTTATACTCTCTTTTAAATGAACCATTTTTAGAAATTCACGGTTTTGGAAACGTTCAGCTTCTGTGCTGTAAATATCTGTGCAATAGGAACTGTGAAGAGTGTGGTTCATGAACAATTGATGAGCTGGTGAGAATACCTGAAGCTTATTTTCATCTTATTTATCTGAAGTTTTTTTTTGACTCCTTTCCAAGTCAAAATAAATATCGATTAAAAGTCATTTACTTTTGCAAAAGTTATCTTCAAAAATATATGGACTTTGCTTTCAGTTAATCAGCTAAGCAGAGGATTAAAAAATAATTCCCCATACATTATATTTCAACACATTTTTATCATCTGTGTCCTTTTGACTGCCTTACAATCCCTAAATTTTTAAATTGATAAATTCAGAAAAAAATAATCATGATGCCATACATAACTCTAAGGGTCAAAATCTAGATTCCATGGTACATATAGAATTGCTTTTATTCTACTTAAATCATTCTCATTCATTTTTTTTTCAGAAATTACTGTTTTTATATGCAATGTCAAATATGAAAATAAATGGTCTACTTGTTAACAAAGTTGGATGTCATTTTTGATTTTACTTTATTTAAGCCTAATTTATTCTCAGTGGGTTACTATGAAAAGCTATATAGGAGAAAGGAGAAAAACATATCTTATTCAAGAACTCCAGAAAAGAAAAAAACTGTATGTGAATATCTCAACAGTAACTGAAGGCAAGAAGTTCCAGTAGAACTTCTCTTACTGTTTACAGAAAAAAAAAATCAAAGTTAAAAAATCTGATAATTTAAAAACTGTTAAAGCAAATGTTAATGTAAAGTATAGTGAAATACACCATGTACAGTGTTTGTCATGTTATCTCACTGTCCTTAATGATCTAAAGAGAAAAAGAAGTAAGTCCTTCAGTAAAAGCCAATAGGTTAAGAATATGCTACATTCTTTTTGCTGAATTATGGGATTGACTTCTCAGTAATTTAAAGTAATCACTAAATCCTCTTTATAAGATTATTACAAATTCTATTAAAATTAGAGAAAAAGTATCTGAAACAAAATGTATATAATATGCTGCCATACGAACGTTCCATACTGTATTTATACAATGGTGTTGGTCAAGATTGCAGCCCTTAACACTGGAGTTATTTACAGAGTGTGACATCGCAGTCTGATTTTTCACAAATACTTAAATGCAGTCAAAATTTCTCAACAGATATGGCTGAAATAATATGTATAATGGGATTTTATCAATGTAATTGGAATTTAGGGAAATGTATTTTTATATTTAAATTAGGTTTACTTTTCTGTATTTTTGTCTGCTACAATGTATGATATCTGTAAGAGTAAATTTGCAGTGCAAAATTCTGACACCTCATTCTGAAAATTCTTATTATCTCTTTCTTTATGAAAAAAAATTGAAAAATGTTTCAATCTATCACCTTTTGTGATTACCATATGGAAGAGTTCCCACCTTCACTGAGCTTTAGGAATAATACCAAACTCATCACAGAACTCAATTTTAGGAATAAATATTGGGAAGAGGCATCCATAGCTAATTAAGTTTCACACTCCCTCCTGCCAGAGTTCAGCAGCTCTTGCAATAGGTATATTTTGGAACTATGCCACCTTTTGAAAAAATACCACCTGTTTCTCTTCTGGAGACAAGGACACATCCATCAGGCTCGATAGATTGTGAATCCTCTAAATACACTGAAAAAAATTTACCTGAGTTGGAAGCAAGGGATAAAAGTAGCTCTCTGCTAGTTAAACTCCCCTACTTTGTTATAATATCCATCTCAGCATCCAATTAATAAACACACTATTCTAATGGTTTCCAGTAGATTCAAGGACTTTGTATATCATCCACTGTTTTAAAGGACTTGCTGGACTTGCTACTTTCTCGTAGTCTGGCTCCGGACTTCTCTGTAGCACTACATTTTTTAAATCTACTGTTGTTTTCTAGTTTCTTTTTAGGTCTTTAGTAAAATAAAACCATAAATTTTCTTCAAAGAAGCTGTTCAGAATTTGTTCAAAAGGCAGAATTTCTTTTCAATCACCCAAGGAACAAAAAAAAAAAAAAGGAAAGAAAAAAGCGTTCTAATTCTGAAAGCAAAGTAGAGATTTCTCAGAGAAAGGAAAGTTTCAAATGACTTTCGCCCTTTCATCTACAGATGATTCAACTAGACAACAGCTGTGTGAGCTGTGAGACATGCTTACAGGGAATTAGGATCAGCTTGAAGTGTTCTGGGAATTTCGTTGAAGGTATCAGAGGAATTCTCTAGATTGGAACTGATATCTCTAAAAATTCTGAAAGCTCTGCAGAGTTCAAGATCTTCAACTGAGTCCTCTCTCTCTTAGACTACTGCAGACCATCACCAACTTTCAAGTAGTAGCAATCTTCCTTGGGTAACTTTCTCCATGCAACACTATTTCTTCCACCTACCAAGCTATTTATGGCACAGACTAGCGAGGTTACATCATCAAGTTGGATCTTTCAAAAATGTAGACAGTCCCAGGGAAGTTCTTCCCATTTCTGTCTGAAAGTTTCACTAAATAACCCACCTTGAGGATTTGGATGATTAAAAATTTGGATAAGTTGGTTCTTACCATTGAGGACTTCTCTCTGATGCTGTAACTCATGATGATATTCTTTGCAGGCACTTGGTCCTAGATTTTCTCAGTGTATCTACAGAGAAGCCACCACAGAAACAGGAAATACATATGAAGTTTTAGTAAAAATTGAGTTACTCAGAAATAAATGTTTTGCTACCCAGAAAGTCCACACAGAATTATTTATGAGAGTTCTTTTTTTTTTGTCATAAAAGAATTTAGAAATAGAGGTTATATAGACATGAAACTGTTTTAATCAGGACTTTCCCAATGCACCAACAGAAGGAATAGAAAACTCATTCCTCCTGGGATGTAATTGCACATTACAGGTTTGATTTTTTTCTAAGCCTTAATATATTCTGTGATTGTTCCACAGGTTTTAACAGGAGAAAGAAGAACATCTTGGCTGTAACGTTTTGACATATTGCAGTGGATTGAAGTTGTTTTCCTATGCAATAAACATACGAAAAATGTTTCTCCGATTTTAAATTTTTAGGGTAAAAATGCACACAGAATTAATTACCTCAGATCACAAGCTGTACTGAAGATGGGTTTGGAAAGGATAGGAGAGATTTGACTACCGGTAGAGCTTGCCAATATTATTTCTAAGCAATAAGTCTTTGTCAACAATTAGTATGACAGGCAAAATTGGCTTAAATGATTGATTTACTCTCATAGTGATGTAACAGCTCATGAACCTGGCCATATAGGTTAGAAAGTCAAAATGGAAAAGATAACGAATGGCACTATGCAAATTTATATTAAGTCAAAGAATGGGGTGGAAAAATCAATCTTAACAGTAAATTCCCTTGTTTATAAGAATGGTTGTTCTGACAGTGAAAAGGGACTTATTAGATACCCTGGGAACTTTCTGTGGTAAAAGCTTACTAGTTTTATCACAGAAAACTGCTGCTAACAGGAGTTATAAGTACATTTGCATTCAAAAAGATGATTTTTCTCCAGGTAAAACAGGTTATTTACAACTGAAATCAATTGTGCAAAAACCACAGTGAGGATTAACATTTTGGAAAGGATTAAAAGAGTCTGGTAAAAACATTTTGTATGAAATAAGAATTAATTACGCATACATGATGCAAGACTTCTGCTCTTGGATGTACTATTCCATTATGCTTGGGAGTGCCTCCAGACTTCAGAACCTGGTCAGCCTCTGATTGCTCCCTAGCCTGTAGTAGGGTGTGCTGGTTTTGGCTGGTGGAGAGTTAATTTTCTTCATAATGGCTAGTATGGTGCTGTGTTTAGATTTGTGCTGAGTACAGGGTTGGTAATATAGGGATGTTTTTGTTATTGCTGAACAGTGCACATTCAGAACCAAGGTCTTTTCTACTTTTCATAATGCCACACTGGCAAGGAAGCTTAGGGCTCATGGGAGGATGGGAGGAGACACAGTCAGGATAGGTGACCCAAACTGACCAAGGGGATACTCCATACTATATAGTGTCATGCTCAGTATATAAAGCTGGAGAAAGGAAGGAGGAAAGAGGAGGATATTTGGAGTGATGTTGTTTGTCTTTTCAAGTAGCCATTATACATGATGCGGCCCTGCTTTCCTGGAGATGGCTGAACACCTGCCTGCCCATGGGAAACAGTGAACTAGTTCTTTGTTTTACTTTGCTTGTGTGCATGGCTTTTACTTTCCCTATTAAACTGTCTTTATCTCAACCCATGAGTTTTCTAGCTTTTATCCTTCCAATTCTCTCGCTGATCCTGCTGGTGGGGGAGTGACTGAGTGACTGTGTGGTGCTTGGTTACTGGCTGGGGTTAAACCGTGACAGGGCGTGAAACTGAAATATGTGTGAACCTTTAACCCCATCACAGGAAAATAGTCCAGGCCTTGATCTATGATTAACATTAATTTTTTACATAGGAAGAATGAAGAAATATAAATTGCAGAGACAGAACTACAAGTGAACCTTAAAAGTCAAAGCATTGATACGGCTTTGGATTTTGTGATCAATACAGGTAGTTACATACAAGTTTGTCGTATGAGAAGTACTTTTTAATGTCTAGTTTATACAGACCTTTATATAAACCTTTATACTTGTTTATTTATGTGTGTAAAAATAGGTAACCCCCTCCAATGATTATACCTTATGCCTATCAAAGGTAATTACACTATACATTTTCAAGAAACACAGTACTTCTCTGACGCTTGAATCTGCTGTGAAAGCACAGTAACATTAACATTCATGAGAAGCTTGTTCTCACTATGTTCAGAAGTTTCATCGTTTGACATGGGAGAGCCACAGCATTTTGCTACCTCTAATGTCAGAGTAGGTAAGACTGTTGTTATGTTAGGAGTTTTTGCTACCAGTGCTAGAGATTTTCTCAGTATTTTTACTCCCCTAGCATAAAAGGCTTTAGAAGGACTCACATATAATTGACTGTGATCTTCCATTTAGTTTCATTTTATGAGTAATTCACTTTCAGTCAAAATTAAACACCGTTTTAAAATCTATGCCTTCCAGACTCTGATTTCTATTCCACAGTTACTATGTATAAATTTATTTTGCATAAGCATATTTTCTCAAGTAATACAAAGCACTCAAGGCACAGATCACGACACTGCCATACTCAGTGTGCTTACATTTTCTAAGATCAGAGAGCAGACTGTCAGAGTAGTTAGCAAATGTGCTTCTTCAATTCTGCATTTCTAGAGTTTTCCTCCAACATTTGTCATCTCAAGCATAATCAAGAAGGAAATTATCTTGTCAGGAGCATCAGAGTTAGTTTTTATCTGTGGAAGCTTGTAGGTTTCCACAGTGTTTTGTTTTTCCCCAATGCAAATCATATTGCCCTTCCCTTCCCTTTTACTAACTCATTTTGAGCAGAATTGGAAATTAAATTCACTGTTTGATATTTATCTATGTTTCGGCAGCAGGTAAAGTCTGTCCCACCTCAAAGGCTTCTAACACTAGATTTCTGGGATTTTTTTTTCCATTTTTTTCCATTACCACTGTAATTAGCATCCTGCGTTCTTTAGTATTTTGGCTACTAGTTGTAGGTAGCCAGGTTCTTTTCTTTGAATGCAGGGAGAAAAGAAAAGAGTGAGAAACAAAGATATAAAATGCTATAATTTCGTATCCCTGAAAAGGAAATCTTAGAGTATGCTCTAGGAGATCTAAATTACTCAGCAGCTGCTGTTTGTCAGAATTGTTTGAATGGAAGAGGCCTAAAAATGACCTTATGTAAGCTTTCTGACCAGGACAGCTAAAGTAGCTTGTCAAGGGACTCTTGGATTGAGAATAAAGAGATAGAATATGTTTCTTTTAACTATTAAGCTCTGGATGGACAGCAGCATAGTGTAGCTCTGAAAATAAGGAAGAAAAAAAGAATAGCTAAAATATTTTTTTATTTGCTTTAAGAAATGTGCTTTCTCATTGAGTAGTCAAATGAGTTAGGGCCAAGGTTGCCAAAGATAATGTGCTTCAGTAAAAGAGCAGAAAAGAATGAATAATAAACTGTTGTATATCTTAAGGAATTAACATGGACCTCTGTATCAGCAAACAGCTAGGTTTCCAAATGGTCTCATTTATTCAGTCTGGAATTAAGATGCTTCCATACCTTGTTTGATTTTGGTTTGGAAGGGCAAAAATAGTAATTCTGCTGGCTTTGTACTGGGTCTGCAAAGGAAAGGGGAAAAGGAAGCAAAGGGAGAACCTGCATTAAGTTTATTGCATTTTGGATCACTCAATTTTGTATCACTCTTTCAGTTCTGCCCCAAAATCTGTGCAAGCTCTTGAGCAGCTCTCCTCCCTCTGTATATCTTAAGCTAGGAAAAAATGGCAAAGGGGGATTCCTTGTACTTACATATTTTATGTTGGATCTACTAGACTGTAGATCTAGTCTGGGTATGACACCTTTCTTCTTCTGAAGAAAAGTCAAAAGGTTGTTGCTTAAGTTAACTACTTTATCCCTTTTCTTAAAGGGAATATTCCTTTCTGTCTTCATGTGGTTCTTCTCTTTGCTGAGACAGAGCATTTTTACATATAAGGGGCCCTGACTGTATTGGTAGGTCAGTGACCTCATCCAGGAATTCTTTTGAAAGGTCAGCTTCTCCTGAATGAGAACAGAAATGGTCTTGTCATGTCCTTGTCAGTCACTTTAAAACCTCTCAGTTCTTTCTACTGGCCTTCTGAGTAATTAACATGCTGGTTATTATACTTTTAATAAGACATATAACCATGGTTGGTTGCATCATTATAATCTGGTCATGAGGTTCAAGAAATTTTCTATCATAAGGGGATGACAGAAGGAATACTGTGAAAAGTGGTTTTTTTTTCCAAAAACTCCTCTTTTTATCATCCTGGAGGATAAAACAGAATTCCTAACTTCAAAACTTAAGTGGAATGAGATTTGTTTAAATGTTATAGAGTAGAAATAATCTTTTTTCTTATTTCTCTTCAGAACCTTAAGATTTTAGATGCAACCTTTTGGGTACCTTTTACATGATCAAAATATTCTAGTCTTCAGTTTGCTTGAAAATCTTATAAGAAAGCTGAATAAAATATGAATCAGGGATTTGGATAGTAGCCTAAAGGGCTTGGAAAAACCTGGGTACATGCATCAGATTTTCTCAGTGACTTTACACTTCTTAATCTTTCCAGGGCTTTGGTTCTTCTTTTGCAAAATTAGGATTTTCTGCCTCACACAAGTAAGACCTGTGAAATGTCTCAATATGACCGATAACCTAAGTAAACAGTAAATAGTCATTACACTGGTAGTTGAAGCTTTAAGAAAAACACCATATGTTTTGGGACTCACAATAATGCTATGAAAAGTGGCAGTATGACAATACTGTGCTTGCACATCTTCAGGACAGGTTGCCTGGAGAAAGCCCACGCAATCTTTTAAAGTGTCTTGAAAAAAGATCCAAGAAATGAAGAACTCCCAGACATTTAAGTATATTTGTTTATGAAGAAAAAAGTGCAAATTATTGCTTTAGTTCAAGGAGTTTATTCAGAAAGAATTTAATACACTGCATGAAAAAAAGCTGGAAATTGCAGAGTATTTCTTCAGATGTTCATACTGGGGCTTCCCATGGAGTGAGAATTAAGACAATAATTTTGGTTTGTTTGTCTATTTTTTCACCCACACTGGTATGCTGGAGTCCTGAAATGAGAAAGGATCAGTGTTTGAGGGGCAAATTTTAAATAGATTTTTAGCTGTTTATTATCCTCATGTAGATAGGCAATTCTACTGATTTCTACACATCAAACTAGTTTACCGAGGCTAAATAGAAAGCAAAGAAAGTGCTTGAAAGTGCTTAAAAGTCCCTCTCTACTTTTATTTTTTTCATAACATTTTGCTGTGATTTTTCTAAACCTAGTCCATGCGCTCATGATGTGGGGAATAATAAGTACTATTTTAGGGTAAAGTCAAGGCATGTCATTCTGAAGGTTGGGTTGGTTTCATTCTCTTTCCCTACTACTCTCCATGTGATATTGATCATAGTTCCTCAGTAACCATGAAGTGCATAAATTAAAAACAACAAATGAAAGAAAAGAGGGAAGATGAGAAGCAGTATTTTGTTAAACTCTTATGTATTTATTGTCTTTCATAGCTTTCTTAATAGTCATTAATTTTCATTAAGTGATACAAATATGGATAATTCAGTTAATGGGTTGTACATAGAAAAAGGGAAACTTTGATCATTCTGGGTACTTGGATAGAAAATCAATGTATTGGATCTCAGAGCCTCTTATTCTTGTTAAATACACATGGCATTGTTTAACTAAAAGAAAAACAGTGTGATCTGAAAATCCTGGGATGTCTCCAGCTTTTAGTTACTCATCAGTCTCTGGGTCTCTGTCAATACAGTGTGAAACTAACACAAATGCAAAACAGGAGTGTGACTGCTGACCAATGCCATAGCTGTAATCTCTCCCTAGCACAGAAATCATATGCTGTGCCTGGATCCTTGAATAAAAGGAGACAACCAGCTTGAAGCCCATGAGTTCACTAGGAGTCACGGAAAAAGTGATATGCCAAATGTTGCACATATATGCTTCTACAAATTAAAGAACTGAGCTTTGAACCTTGAACTCTTTCCATGCTACTTCCATCAGAAATAACCCACTTATTTCATTCTGCCAAGGTGTTTTCCACAATCTCTCATAAGGAGTGAAAATACAGAAGTAAGTCTTTATAAAAGTAAACTAAGCATTGCATAGAAGAACTCTCCTGGTTATCAGCTCCTACTGTGACTTTCTTAGGAGACCTACCTTCTCTGTCCCTACCTTCTTAAAACTAGGCTTCTTTAAGTAGGCACCGTTAAGATTTTGTAAGATTTCGTCAGCAAATCTTCTTCTTGTTAATGAATAAAGGTCATGCAACCGCTCATTTTAACCTACATTAACATAGTTATTCACTTTTTAATATAGTAATTAATGAATATAGCTGTCTAAAAATAAATTCCATAAGGACTGAGATGATTTATTCAAGTGAAAGTTCTTCTTTTAAGTTAAAAAATTATATGGCAATAGTACAGAAAGTTGTGGTCATTACAGTGAGCTAGCTCTATGACAGTGATGAAATACCAGCACCAAAAATCAGGCATTACCAAAATGTTAATGGAACTTATTATTGTAATCAAGCTTGTGATCTTTAATGAGGAACCTGGCTTGCATGATTTAATTACAAAACTTTGTTAAGGGTATGCTGCTAGAGACATGACTGTACGTCATTAAGACAAAGGCCTGACTCCTGTGCACTGCAATTTGTTTGACAATTTTTCACTCAGAACTTGCGTATTTTTATGATGCAGATAATAAAGTATGACTAATGTAGAACTTGATAGTATTGTGATAACAACAGCGATTCAAAAAGAAAAACACAGAAAAGAAACCTAACTCTGCAAACCTCCCTGCAGATGTACAAAAGAAATTCAAAACTTGGGATGTATCAATGAGTTAAGAAGACTGAAAGTAAAGCAAAATGTGAGAAGTTTATAAAGAAAAAAAAAAGGAAATTTATTCAATTACATTATTAATTCAAGAACTCTAAGCAAAAAAGTTTGAGTTACACCTTAACCTTCCCAGAATTACTGAAAATAACATAGAACAGTAAGTACTTACTGCACCCATCATGTGAAAATTAAGAATTTTAAATTCTCCAAAATGCAGCTCCACCTTTGTCAGTTACTGAATATACCAAGAACCTGAATTATTCCAAGATAACTTTGTATAGATGAGGCAAAAACCAAAACACCAGATATTAGGTTTTCCCTGCAAGTAGAAGGTGAGTACTGACCTCATGACTCCTGATAGTCTAAGAGATGCCACCCTAATAGCTCCATTTCTGTTCACCTTTGCCAGTAGAGTTTATCATCCAAAGTGGTGATCTAGGAAACAAAGTGTGATGAATGCGGATGCTCTATGTACAGGTCCTGTATAAAAGAGCTGAGTTGCTGAAAAGTCCATTTTTACCACTTCATCATGAGTTAGTAAAACTGTATCAAAGTCCAGGAGGTATAAAACCTGAGGCCAAAGATGTCTTAAGTGATATCTATTATTTCTTTGGTAGAGGTGGCTTGTCTCATGACCTTGGTCTACTGTGTGTCATTTGAAACACTGACATCATTCAGAACCGTCAGCACATGGATTTACTCTTATCACAAGTTGAGACATTATAATTTCTATACAATATATAAGTGATGAAAGCATGCACTGGTCACTACTACTACTGCTACTACTGCTGTGTGTGAGGTTTTAGCCTGCTTTAAGAATCACTGTCCAAATAAGATTTGTTCAAAAGCATTTTATCCTATCAAATGCCATGGGGAAAAAATGCATGTGTGTATTTTTCTGGTGCTTGGTCTGTAACCAGGGAAGAGGGAAGGCTTCTTGCCTGCCAAATAATGTCACATCAGCAGGATTATTTTCCCAAACAAGTTATCTTTTTCCAAAAATAACTGTTCACATCACATGAAGTAAAATAACCAGAGTTGATCCCATGGAGAAAAAGAAAAGAAAAAAAGAGAAGGGAAGGAAAGGGAAAGAGAAAGGGAAAGGGAAAGGGAAAGGGAAAGGGAAAGGGAAAGGGAAAGAGTAAGGAAAAGGGAAAGGGAGAAGCTTTTCGTTTTTATAGAACAGGACTTGAAGTCTACAGATAGGACCTTGTAGATTAAAGTAAAGTAACTTTTCAATATAATCTAACTTTGAGTTGTCTCATCTGGGTAAGGGCTGCCACATTCACCAGTGTGCCTTCTGTGTGACAGCTGAATAAAAATTTTATGTCTTGCTTTATAGAGTGTAGTAAATGTTAATTGTTCATTGTGACTTCCTAAGAGAAGAACTTCAAAACCTATGTCCTTTTGGAGCACTTGGTACTTGAGAAGAAACATATAGCAGAGTCAGCAAACTATACCACACTTTCTTGCTTAAGGCAATATATGAAATAGTTTTCTGACAGATCACCAGCTGCAGAGCCAGGCTGACCAGATGAAATTCACAGAACCAGGACTTTGAATTTTTCTGTAGGCAATGGTGACCTATTTACTGTGGCTAGAAGTGAAAATTTAATCATGCAGGCAGCCCTAATGAAGTGGGAACAGGAAAACAGGACAGGCCCCACAGAAAGCAGATCTTGATCCTTCTAAATTATATATTTTGCAAATGTTTGTAGTGTCAATACATAGCTTTAAAAAAGAGGAACAAGGACTCAGTAAAGAAAATGGTACTCACAGCAGATTCATTCAACAAGCCACAATTCAATAAGTTGCACTAGATCCCTGATGATGGATTTGCTTTGCCTTTGTAGAGTATCCTGGAGACAGTTCTTCTGGGAACAAGACAACAATGCCATGAAGGATTTGGGAAGTTCTAGTTCCGTATTCTGCAACTCTGACAAGAAAAAGAGGTAACTTGTAGAAATGTTAATTTTACAGTATGTGTAAGGAAGCCACGTCCAGTTAGTGATTAAAAGAAGCTGTGTCATTTGCCATGCGTTTGCTTTTGTTGACTGAGAGAAGAAAGGAAATACACCTTGTAGAGCTTCTACAATTTTAAGTCTACAATTACTGAGTTGCAGTCTTACTACATTTTGTAACATAAAGGAGTTACAGCATCATGTATGACAAGGCTAGGTAATAAAAAGAGTAGAAATAAAATTTCTCCTTAGTTATATTGTAAAGTATGATTAGTAGCAGGTGGTGGAAGGTGTCGTTCTTTATTTGTCATTGACAACATAATTATCAAAGGCCAAGTGAGAAAATTTTATGCCTTCATTTTAACTTAAAGAACTTATTTTAAACATGGACTTTAAGAATACAGGCTAAGGTTTGCATGAAATAAAATGTAGGTGGAGGTTTTCTGCTGCTGCATATACATGTAAATTTATTATACAAATATTTGTTTATGATCATATTGGACTGGGAAACGAACTAAGGTTGTCTGCAAATAAAATATTTTATAACAGGAGGTCATGGACTGCAAGGAGAGAAAATAACTTGACTTTATGAGAAACATTAAATAACCATTGTCCTCTGAAAAAAAAAAAAAAAAAGAAAAGCAAAACGTTAATACAGGTTAGTTTGTTGATCTTACTTTCTCCTTAAAGTTTTCCTCATTACCAGAGATATTTACAAGGAAATAATCTTTGTGTACTTGAAATTTGTCTGTGTCAGTTCTGAATAACAAGACAGACATCTAAAATTTCTTATATTTATATTTTCAGAAAAAAATTTTTTGTAAACAACAGTACCAATTCTGTAATGTGAACATGGTTGCAGATCTTTACTATTATCAGCATTCCTATTGAAATCTGTGACACTATCAATGTTTGGCATTATTTGAGACAAGGTCACAGAAGAATATCTTTTATTAAATCACTTGAAGTTGCTAGAAAGTTCTAACCTTCTCTTTGATTATTTAAGACCTCTTTCTAGTCTCAGAAGATGATCATGTATCAGAGTTGCATTACATCTGCAATAACATTACTCCTTTAACCATACTGAGCCTTAATAAAAAAATTATAATTGAACATCTCTGCACCTCCACTCCATGTAGTATCATGAAATCTTTTCTTTTTTTTTTTTTCTTTCGAGCACTATTTGTTTAAACTCTTTGAAATTCACATCTGTGCCCTATTAACACATTATCCCTTCATGTGCAGAGCTTTAAATATTCATGAATCACATAGTGAACCTGAGGTAGTAAATAACAGAGATGAAAAATAACCTTAATAGAAAAACACTGTCTTACTTGTAAATCGGATGTGATTCCCATTCCACGACATCTACAAGCACAACTGAGTAGGTAGTGTGATGATGATAAGAATAAGTGGGAAGGAGCAAATGTCAAGAATTCTTAAATTGACACCATTATTGAATGAAAGGCTCATGAAATTCTACCCTGAGATCTGCCTATGCCTTAGAGAAGCCCCCTCCCATCTGCTTAGTGGTACCTGTCATCCTGGTTTTAGATATAAAAATAAGTCTCATCCAGCTGAAACTACAATGAAATTCTTGATTATCCCAGATGGAATTTTTTTAGGAAATCAGGATTAGTAGCTCTGACCCTTATGATGGTTGTACTGGTACTTTCAAGAGCTGATGAAATTGTGACTCAGGGATGGAATTTATGTTGTGAACATATGAGGAAGGATAGTTAGTAAGAAATGTGTAGCCCCATATTACAGGCTACCTAATACAGAACCTGACAGGACAATGATGGGAAATGGTTATTCTACAACACACTTTAATTCAAGTGCAGCTGAATCTTGGTTTGCATTGTGAAAGACAAACACTTCCCACTGTATGGTGCCTCTTACCATCCTTCAGGGGCATTCGTTCACAGATGACTCAAAGAAGTTTGCAATCTGTTTAGTCATCATTCAGCCTTTCACAAACAAGTAAGTAATCTGTGAAAAGCTTCCATATGACTAAAAAATGTCTTGATTTTTCCATAAAGATGTCAGGCATTATAAAGTACAATATGGCTGTGAAATTACTTGCTGAAATAAGAAATTGCGGATTTGATATAATAATAAATCTATTAATTGAGAACAGCTTTATTTTTTGAAGACAGCAATGAAAAAAACAAAAGTATTTGCCATACAGACAAAGACCATACAGATAAAGACCCATTTTATAAACAGTCAGAAGTAACAGTAAAAAAGTACACATGCATATGCACACACAGCCCACAAGGACAGTGAAATGTATGATGATACTATAAGTTGTTTCTAAGTGAGGGACAGGTTACTTTGGTGGTATATGTCAGTGCAGCTCTGCTGGTTTAGTGAACTGCACTGATTTAAGATACACTGAAAATCCAGTTTCTTGAAAGTTTCTCTCATGTTATTCCTGGCATTGAGATGTATCCCTACACTTCAGACGAAGACACATTCTCTGCTCTTACATCAAGAGCTATCCCTATATAGAGTATTATGAATAAAGTGACATCTAATAGACAATAATACCTTCTGGGAATGACACCATGTCCCCTTTATTCAGCTAGTGGTATGAGTTGTTTCCTGAGAGTTTATTTTTAACTGATTGCCCTGGTCTAAACTGAAAGCAAATAACTTCCAATTTACCATGCTAAGAAGCATACTAACTATCATAGAATTATTTCCTGTACTTTCACAAGTTATTATTAAACCTCCCCTATTCAATGAGTTGCTTGTGTTACAAGCTTTTATCTACCTTAACTCAGTGGTATTTTGAATCTTTTAATTTGGAGATTTAAAAAAAATAAAAAATAAAAGTCAGCCAAATAAAAAAATCTCCCTCGCAGACTCCACAAATCCCTTTGGAAACTTTTTACACACACATTGCTGTGTAACATCTATGAATTTGCTTTTCTATGACTGCCCTTCTTCAATCATTTAGAAATGTCATTCAGGGAGTTTCAGACTACTGATTGAAAATCATGCTGTTACTTTTCTATGTCCCAGCACCACACAGTTGTTCAAGTATAATCCTTGAAAAAAAACAAGTATAATGACTTGTGAGCACTGCATTCATCCTAAGTGCCTTTTTTGAGCAGATGTACCAGATGTTGTTTAACTTAGTAAAGAGATTTCAATAGCTGTATCTTCCTCATGATCACGTGCACCCTGTCAAAAATTAGGGATCATATATCACTCACATTTTAAATACCTGCTGTCAGATTTTTAACCACCAAATCTAAGTTTACTTTGAAAAGAATACCATGGTGTTAGTCCTTCAAAAGACCATATGCATTGACTGTTCTGACAACAGATGCTCTTCATGTTTGAAAGAGAAAAACGTGAGAGAGTCTGTGGAGTAAGATGTCCATATAATGTATAACTCTATAAAAGAAATGCAGTGAATCTAAAGCTGTATGCAATATGCAATACAGTAACAAGCAGTCAATTTACTACATCTACAAAATGCTGCTTAATTAAAGAATTAAACCCTTCATAACTCCCAAAAGTTAACTGCTTTCTTCTCACCTGCCATAACAAGCTAAACTTCTATCCATGTACAACTACATTGCAAACTACCAAACTTAAAACGTGCTTTCTGGCACACATATAATTAGTTGCTAAGTATCACCACAGAAATCTAAGCACTAAAGGAATAAGAGGTAATGTCTTCTCTTGGAAGATATATAAAAAGGCTGGCTAAATATTAGTCTTGGCCCATGGACTTTAAAATCCATATTTGGATATAGATCCATGGTTTTCAGGCATAAATATAGGGAAGAAGAAAAAACCCACAAAATTACCTGTTGTACAACACCTAAATATATTCATGGGGTTTGACTTAGTTTATGCTCAATTTTATTAACTGACACTAACAAAAGTAGGAACAAATAAAATTACATAGTGTTTTATGAGCTTCCTATTTTCCACGCAATTCTATTCCTATAATTACACTGGTCATTATAATACAGTGTCAGCCCTTTGACACCAAACTGCCTGGGGATACTGAATTTCAGATAATCCTATGCTATCATATTAGCTTAAAGTTAAGATGTTGATGAATGAGCAAAGTAAAATCTATTAATGGTGGGGGAAAAAAACAACTAAGTAGGATATCACAGTAAGCCTCTTACTGTAGAAGAACTCTCACTAGTTGCTCTCTTGGGAAGACATGTGATGAATCTCTCCAATTTGCTCTCTGAAGAGAATAGTCTGTGCACTTGCCTAGTTAATCTACCTTCCTTCCCCTGAAATCATATCCTCCTAATTCATCACCTAGGTCATTGTACTGGTCTCTAGAATGAAAATAAGAGCTACAATAGGCTGTGAATATTATCCCCATCTCTGCTTTATTTACTTACTTTTCCAAAGGGAAAAAAGGCAGTATTTGATTAATTTTGTACCATGATTTTTTCTAAAAATGCATAAGATTATCCACCTGTGACGGTTTGGCCTGGGCTCAATTCCAGGTGCTCACCAAAACTGCTTACAACTCCCCTCCTCGAACAGACACGGGAGAGAAAATATAACAAAAGGCTTGTGGGTCAATGTAGGGGCAAGGAGAGATCACTCACCAGTTACCATCACAGGCAAAACAAACTTGACTTGGGGGAAATTAATTGAGTCTGTTACTAGTCAAAATCAGAATAGGGTAATGGGAAGTAAAACAAATTATAAAAACATCTTCCCCTCACCCCTCCCTCCATACTGAGTTTAATTTTATTCCTGATTCTCTTTCTCCTCCCCTGCAGTGGTTAAGGGAGATGGAGAATGGGGGTCACAATCACCACATGTTGTTTCTGCTGCTACTTCCTCTTCAGGGACCAGAGTCCTTCCACTGCTCCAGCCTGGGGTCCCTCCAGTGGGAAACAGTCCTACATGAAATTCTCCAACCTGAGTCCTTCCCATAGGCTGCAATTCTTCACAAAATGCTTCAGCGTGGGTCCCTTTCCGTGGGCTGCAGTCCTTCAAGAATAGGTTACTCAAGTGGATCCCCCAGAGATTAGAAATTCTAAGTAAACCTGCTATATCATGGGCTCATCTCTCCACAGGTAGAGAGGTCCTGCCATAGCCTGTCCCAGTATAGGCTTCCCACTGGGTCACAGACTCCTTCAGAATCCATCTAGTCTGGCATGGGCTCCTCCTCCAGGTGGATCTCTGCTCCACCATGGACCTCCATGGGCTGCAGGGGAAACTCTGCTCTGACACCTGGAGCACCTCCTCCCCCTCCTTCCTCACTGACCTTGGTGTCTGCAGGGCTGTTTTTCTCACATATTCTCACTCCTCTCTTCTCTAGCCACAATTGCCCTTGTCTGATAACCTTTTTCCTTTCTTAAATACGTTATCACAGAGGCATTACTACCATTCCCAATCAGGTCAGCCTTGGCCATTGGGGGGTCCCTCTTGGAGCTGGCTGACTTTGGCTCTGTTGGACATGGGGAAAGTTTCTGGAAGCTTCTCAGAGAAGCCACCTCTGTAGCCCTCACACTAGTAGGACCTTGCCATGCAAAGTCCATATATAATCTCAGAGGTCAGTGCCACATAATCTCTCGTCACTTTGATGTGCAAAATCCTCTGGCCAAGATTTTTATGAGGGGCTGTGTTCTACAGTTCCCTCTTCAAAGTACATTAAATTGTCTGATTTCAGAAAATACTTATCAGATTCTGTTTAAAAGTTGATAACTTGTGAAATATCTCAGAATAGATATCGCAGAATCACTAATTGTCATGATCTTATTAACCCCCAGCAAAGATTTACAATCTACTTTCAAAGTATTCAAAATAGATTGGTGCCTAGCTTAGCAAATTCAGTTACTGTGGATCGTTTTCCTCCTCATCTGGTAACTGAGTGTATAAAATCTTCTCTATTTGAAATATTATCATCTGAAGCATTATATGCATTGCAAATCTAAAGTAGGCACTGTTTTAGGTTAATTTTTTAACTAAATAATTTTGTTTGTTTCAGCTGGGGTAGAATTAACTTTCTTCCCAGTAGCTGGTATGGGACCATGTCTTGGATTTGTGCTGAAAACAGTGTTGATAACATAGGAATGTGTTTGTCACTGCTGAGCAGTGCTTACACAGCATCAAGACCATTTCTGCTCTTCACCCCACCCCACCTCTCTCCACCCTATCATTGAGAAGACTGAGGATGTACAAAAAGTTGGGAGGGGACACAGTTGAGACAGGTGAACCCAAATGACCCAAGGGATCTTCCATACAGTATGGTATCAGTGTACATAGCAAGGGAAAAAAAGGAGGAAAGTGGGGAAGGGGGCAGAGGGGTATTTGAAGTGCTTGTGTTTGTCTGCCCCAGTCACCATTACACATAATGGAACCCTGCTTTCCTGGGGAACACCTGCCTGACCATGGGAAGTTGTGAATTAATTTCTTGTTCTGCTTTGCCATTGTGTACAGCTTTTGCTTTACCTATTAAACCTTACCTCAAATCACAAATTTTCTCACTTTAACTCTTCTGATTCTCTCCCTCATCCCACTGTGAGGAAGTGAGTGACTGTGTGGGACTTAGGTACTGTCTGGGGTTAAACCATGACAGTAAGTAACAGAAGGCAGTCTGGTTAATTTAACACAGGACATAAGCAAAGAAATTTTTGGGTTTCCATGGTGAAAAACCTAGTTCATAAAGCTGGTTAACAGTACAAAACTTATATTTTCAGAAATTCTATAATCACTGTGGTTTCAATATGTTCAAAAATGCTTCTGGTTTTATTAAGCGATAGTTCTCATCTGTACCTCAGGGAAAAAAACTAATAGTGTGCCAGAGAAGTCTACAGTCATTCCTAATAATATGTTTTAAAAAAAAAGTAATTTCAATGTCTGATTTAAACCACCCACAGATCAAGAAAATTCAGAAATGTACTTTACCCTCTGGTCTTGTGGTTACCTGGTCTTGATTTTGCCACCTTTGATCACTCAGTGCAGCATGAACCTCACTTGTTGAGTTGAGCTGTTGACTAACTATTTGCCATTATCCTCCATTTATAATTAGTGCTATTTAAAATAAGAATCCATAAGTCTTAGGGATATTTGTAATAAGATGTGAGTGTCAATAGGATGGCTTCTGGTGAAAGACAAAAGACTGATTTGCTTTTAGAATAAATTAAATATTTTTCTGTTCTTCCAAACTCCTTTCACCATGGTTGTATCTTCTGTGTGAACCTAACCAGAGAAATGAAGACAATATGTGATCTAATAACAAAAAACATAAGGAAATCATTTTAACTGGAAAATGATGGTTTTTGGTTTTGGGTTTTTTTTCACTCTTTTAATTGTGTGGCTGCAGGATAAATTTTTTTGAACAAACTTGCACACCATGCACTAACCTGTCTGAGACTGGGGAAACAGCAGACATGAAGTCTGGCTTAACTACAACTAGCTGAGGATTATTAAAAAAATATACTTTTTTGTTATAA
Source organism: Corapipo altera (assembly GCF_003945725.1). Taxonomy (NCBI): domain Eukaryota; kingdom Metazoa; phylum Chordata; class Aves; order Passeriformes; family Pipridae; genus Corapipo; species Corapipo altera. The sequence goes on from NW_020884888.1 coordinate 9,803,456, forward strand.
AGTGCTAATTTGAGGAAATCTATGTAAATTTTTAGATCTGTAGACAGACTAGAATTGGACATTTTGCTGATTTCTTGTAAACTTGCCTAAAACATTGTTAAAGAGCTTACATTTTCATATTGGAGTTTCCAGAGCAATTTGCCCTGCAGACTATTTCTGCAGCTACCCAGGCTTTTTACAACAGTCAGTCCTTCTCCAAAAACAAATATTTAATTTGTATCCTCACTAAGAGCCTTGATTGCATGACCTAATAAACTCAGCAATATCAGAATTGGAATGAAGTACAGGAACTAGGAGTTGTTAATTCCTGTTCTTTTTAATCAATTTTCTCATTGAATTATCATTTTGGTTTAGTCTAGAGCAGTCAAATAGCAGTTGTTAATCTTTCTCTCTTTGTTTATTACAACCTCTCCAAAACAGAGTTAAGAATGGGGGTTTATTCAGCAAGTGGCTTTTACAGATATGTTTGCAGTACAGAATTTATACTTAAAATCTGAGAGTCTAGGCACATGATACTCAGAGAAAGTTAAAATCACCGGCATACTACTGATTTGTAGATTAGTACTTATAAATGGCTCAAACACAACCTTTGTGGTTCAATACAACTCTTAAATCATCTATTTTCAGAAGATAAAAACTAGATATTAAAGGACAATATTGCTTATAACTCTTAAATATGCCTTTTGAAAGTCTGCACTCCTATAATGTATATTTAACAAAAAGAAAAGGTTGCATTCATGTGTCTTTTAAAAAGCAGTGGATTTTCATAATTGTGGGTGATTTCATAATTGTTAAGCACCTTTAAGTAGGCAAAGTATTATGTACTCAAAATTTTTAAATGGCTACTTACCACTTTGGTATAAAAATGAAACTAAGCCAAACCATATTTTCAAACAATTGAAGAAAATACTGTTCCTTGGAAGAAGGTTTAAAACAAAAATAAACACAGGAATGAACCTGATAGTCACTGTCAGTTTGGCTGCTTCTGTGCAGTTTATTTTGTCTCAGACTGAGGATAAAAGTCTGCATACATTTCGTATGCCTCCCTTTAGCATTTATCTGCTCACGTTTGCAAGTGCGCATTCAATTTTAGATGCTGATACAAACCATACTCGTTGCAGGTGAGAGTCTGAAGTTGTAGGCAATCTCTTTCTTCCCCCACGAAATCCTGTCCCAAAGAGCATGGACCTATTGAGGAGCAAAGTCAGAACCCTGAATTTGGGAAGAGAAAATCATCATCTCTTTAAAGAATTAGTGGATGAGATACTTGGAAAACTGTCCTTAGGGACAGTATAGGTGAACAGAACTGGCAACTCTTTAAGGCCATATTTTTTACAGCACAAGAATTCCTCATCCCCATATGTAGGAAATCAGTCAAGGCAGGCTAGAAACTGACATGACTGAGAAAGGATCTGCTCCTTAAACTGAGGAATAAGAAGGAAATGTGCAGCCAGTGGAAGCAGGGAGGTGACCTGCTGAGAGCACGGGTATAGAGTTTGGGTGTTTAGGCAGGTATGGGGTCAGGAAAGCCAGGTACTGATGGAACTGAACTAGGCAAGGAATGTGAAGAATAATAAGAAGGGATTCTAAAAGTATATAAGTCAGAAAAGAAGAGTATATCCCTCCAATAAATGAGAAGAAAGAACTGGTGGTAATGGATATGGAGAAGGTTGAGGTAATCAATGAGTTCATCACCTCAGTCTTCACTAGAAGCCAGACTTTCCAGATTTCTCAAATTCCTGAACCTTTAGGTGGGAGTTGGAGGAGTGAAGTCCCTCCCACTCTAAGTGAAGAGCAAGTTTGAGACCACTTGACGAAACTGAATAGCCACAAGTCTACGGGCCTGACAAGATGCATCCCAGGGGCCTGAGAAAACGGGCTGATGTTGTTATCAAGCTCCTCTCCATCATATTTGAAAAGCGATTCTAGTCAGGTGAAGCCTGTGTAACTGGAAAAAGGGAAACATTGCTCCTATTTTTAGAAAGGGTAGAAAGGAAGATCCAGGAAACTACAGACCAGTAGGGCCTCACCTTTGTACTTGGGAGGATCACGGATCAGATCCTCATGGAAGCAATGTTAAGGCCCATGTAAAATAAGGAGGTGATCTGAGACAACTAACATGACTTTAGCAAGGGCAAATCATGCCTGACCAATCTGGTGGCCTTCTAGGATTAAGTGACAGCAACAGTTGACAAGGGAAGACTGACTGATGTCATCTACCTAGAGTTCTGTGAGACCTTCAACATTGTACCCCGTGACAGCCTTATGTCCAAAAGAGGACCATGGATTTGAAGAGTGGACTATTTGATAGATAAGGGATGAGTCAGATGGACACATCCAGAGGGTTGTGGTCAATGGCTGTATGTCCAGGTGGAGATCGGTGATGAGTGTTGTCCCTCAGAGCTCTGACTTGGGACTGGTGCTCTTCAATATCTTTATCAATGACATAGACAGCGAGATCGAGTGCACCCTCAGGTTTGCAGATGACACAAAGATGGGTGATGTGGTTAACACAAGACAACTGGGTGACATCCAGAGGGACCTAGACATGCTTGAGAAGTAGGCTTACGAAAATCTTAATGAGATAGATATGTTAAATACCAAATCCCACAATATCAAAAGAGAAATAAAAAGTACAAATAAAAAAAATGCGTGTGAATATATTATGGTGATTATAAAAACAGGTATGTATGACTACTTGGATGAGGAATATGTTCATATAGACTTATTTTGAGTTCCCCTGACCTATTTATTTCTTTAATTCTTAAATCTACATTCATGATTGTTTTAAAATAATACTCGAAACACTAGGCTTGGCTGGTATATTTCCAAAGCAGACTTTGGACTTTAAGTCCAAAACTTAAAAGGTTTTTGGACCACACTCTACAACATTGTCATGAAACGAACAGAAACCCATCTGTGGTGACTCATAGTCACTTGATTGTTTAAGAACTTTTTCATTAAAAAACAAGCTAAAAGAACATTAGTGATTATAGTACACTTTCCAATATGCAATGAGGAAAAAAGCAGAAGATTCAAAAATAATTACCGCATAAGAGCAATGTTAATATTATCCTACCACATCCCCATGTTTTTGGCATCGCATTAGCTGCCTTTTTAGGACCTTTACAGGATGTGCTTTGAGAACCCAGTTAACACTGAACAAAGCTTTTAAAAGAAACATTTTGCTGTTGTCTTTGTGAACAATTAATAATTTAAAAACCCTAAAAGCCAAAACTAACCCACAACACAAAAAAATTTTGTTTTCTCAAGAAGAACACAAGCAATTCCTCAGATTCTTGCATTTTCCTCCCACAGCAATGTGCCCCTTTCGTCTTCAGTCACTTAGCTGCACTGTCCATGCCTACTTCCTTATTCCTAAAGTACTTTATTTATGTAATACCTTCCAATTACATATCTACTTTTTGTCAATATATCCCTTGGTCCCTCTTTACTTCCCATGAAATCTCACTTCTTTTAGATTTCTTACTCTCCATCACACTATTCCTTTTATCTTGCTTGATAGCCTGTAAAATTGTTGCAGTCCAACAGGTTAGCCCTCAGTCCTCATAACGAGATTCTCTCTTCTCTCAAGAGAAATTAAAGAAAAAGTAAGTATCTCCTATCCTGGTGGAATAAGCCAGCAAATTGCCCTAACTGCTGAAGCACCTTGCCCCTTAAAATCTTCTTTCATGCTGCTTCCTACTTGCTTATTTACTTCTTCTGACTCAGGCATCAAATTCAACAATTTGCAGTACCAGACTGGGCCTGGAGAATGCTTGTTATGTTCCTCTCTGTGAAACAGGGCTGGCTTGTCTCTAATTTGGGTGATATTTATTGAAGTAGACTGGCCTGCTACAGTCCTAATTATCAGACATTAACTCCAAAGATGGCTGGCTTAACTAGGCAGTCCTCCAAAGTTAAGTTTCTGACCTGAGTGGCAATAGCATGCATACATTTAGAGGTGAATAGTTGAATCATGGTGTATCAAATCCTTCTAAAACATCTAAGCAGAAATATATATATGAATACATATATTCACTTAGAACATTCAGCAACTCTGACACAGTTGCATGATTGATTTGTTTAATGGGTCCTTTGTCAAATATCTGCACTAAGCATCTTTTACTTTAGATTGTAAACCACCAATCAAATGTCTACAATGTTTTCCTAGATTTTAATAAGTATGTATTGCAAAGCTCTGCTAAAAACAGTAAAAATGTCTCTCCATGGAAGTACAGTAATTATTATGGGTAATATTAGGAACGGATTTACCACCAGGTTTAAATGAGCAACTGATTGACACTGGAATATGCTGGATTGTTCTGAAAGCATAATTAGAGAAAGCTCACTGTCATAGCTATTAGCACTATTTTTAAACCTACTAAATATAGATCAGAAGTCAAATGAAAATATCTTTAAAGGCTTGTGATTGTTTATGTAATCCTCAAAGGTATTTGGGAATCCTTAGTCAGGACATCTTAAATATCATTGCCAAGGGACTTTAGTATCATAGTATGGACATAATGTTGCTTCAGGAAACACTTTAATGACATTTGGTATTTAATGTTTTCCTGGAGTTCTCTGCAAAGATTAGAGAACAAACAGTTTTAGATTCTGAGTCGATGTAATCGCACCCAAACTGATACAATACAAACCAGAAAGTATTATCCAATGGCCTACAGGTGAAGTACATTTCTGTAAGAGAATTTTTGCACATCTCCTGAAGTACATATCTTAGAAAGGTTACAGGTTTCTCCTTGCTTGCTAAGGATTTATTTTTGAGATGTCCATGAACAGTTCATGTTTACCCCAGAGGGAAATCTGATATTTTAGAAATATATATACACTAGAAGTGGCATAATTTCAGACTGAAGCTTAAGGAAATCACGGCTTTTCTGCTGAAGACAGAACATAGGGGGAACAGAAAAAAGACAAGCCCCACCAAAATAAAAAAAAAAACCCTGTGAAACAAACAAGCATTGATAAGTGTTGAAGCCTTAGAGTTTTTGATTTTTTAATTTTTATAGACTTTAGAAGTAGTTATGTAGTGAATGTAGATTTTAAATATAGCTGTATTATATTTCTCACAGTATTATATCTTTTACCAGTATTTTTCAGTAAAATTAACAGCAGTAGCTTAATGGTTGCACATACCAAAACCCCTCCCATATCAATCCCTCAATATTCTGTTAGCTGTTTAGTCTTCTTTTCAACATGGAATTGCAGGAAATGCCTTAAGGCCTCCACCCAGGAGATGCAAACATAGGTACAACGACCTTCAAACCCGAAACTTTGGAGGACCTCAAGGATTCAATGTGAGGAGAAAAGAATGAAGATGATGAAAGAGGGGCCCCAAACTCCCCCAGACTCAATTCCTGAAGGAGTGTTCTGAGGGGATGAACTGGAGGGTGGACTAGTAGGGATTGGATGGACATCATTATAAAATTGTAAATTTTATAATTGTAAATTTTATAAAAACTGTGTTCGAAGGCGCACAAGGTGATTTGTGTTCCCGGAGCCTGGAGGCTCATTAAAGCTTCTGCTCCCTTATCTTATCTCCTACCTAATTTGACCTGGATCTTTCTCTCTCCTTGGTCTTTTAGGCAACAGTGTTTTAATATTTTTTTTTTTAATATTTCCAGTCCTTTTGAATAAAATGTAAGGAGAAACAGTTAGTCTACATAACAAGTATGTGTTCTGCAGACCAGAGTTAGGGCTGGTCTTACAGGATCGCTACCTGACAAGAGATGCAAGCTGCAAATGTGAAATCTAAGGGCATCTGTGGAAGATCTCTTAGGAGTAGGCTGTCCATAGTGTTTCGATTCATTGAGAAATCAAGTGTCTGAGTTTCACTGCTTTTTCTAATTTGTGGGGTTCATATATTAGACCAGGTGTCCAAACCTTGAAACATATATCCAGCTCTTGAGACGTGTATCCTGATCACATTTCTCATGAGCAGCAAGAAGTCTTCTATTATTACTCTGTACATATACTGTTTACCTTTGAAAGACAACGTGAATGAAGTAGGGACGTAGATATTTTAGAGTTTTATAGTTACACTGAAAAAGCTCAATATCTTCAAGATAAAAATCTCATATTCACTAATACTTGTTCAGTTACATGTAGTAAATCTGTTCTGGCAAGTATTTGCAACCCCTTTTGTTTACTTTCCATGAATATTTAGGAAATAATGTTTGATGAAAGAGATAGTGTTCCAAACTCTTTTGCAAATATGTATTTATGAGAAAAGTATTTGCATGAGGATCTTGAAAGCTGTTTTCACATAACAATAGATTTAAACCCTATGCCTCCAAATTCTGCAAAAAATGTAAAGAAACTGTTGCACCATACTTTCCTCCTTAGTTTAGTACATCGTATTAATAATCCTAAAAGCAGTGACTTCTGCAAGACTACTTGCAATGGTAGAATTATCTTTAAAAATATAAGTTTCAGAAAGGGATAACCTATTGACTAGAGTCAGACTTGAGATATTTTTTAATTTAATTTCCTCTACAGTATTGAGTCATATTTAGGATTCAGTTTGTTTACCCAGATATAGGTATCTTGTGATGACCTGCAGTATCCCACCTGGGATCTGGCTGATACTTTGGTTGTCTCCTGTAGCTCGTGCATCTCACCTTCCAACCCTAGGAAAATGTGTCAGACACCCTGGGACACTTTTAATACCACTGTCATGGTTAGGATACTGAACCACACTCACAGTGCAGGTCTCAGTTTCTTAGATTATCTTCTCAGTAGCAAGAAGATAATCTTCCTTTCCTTGGAAGGAATATCATGATGATGAAAACCGTCACAAACTTTAGTACTTGCATATGATAGTAATGATACTTACATAAGAAACTGCAGGTAAAATTCTGAAGTACTGATCTTTTTCATTGATAATATCTGCCCAAAGAAAATTAAATAACAGCTATAAAATCACCAGTGTTTAATATACAAGAAAATATCTTCAGGAGAAGTGTGTTTGTGCAGGAGTTTTAAAGTTGTTTGAGAATATAAAATTCTCAAATGATTTTAGGAACAATTAATTAGAAGTGTTTCATTTGAGATTATAACTTTTATGACCACATGAGTAAGATTCATAACTGAAATTATTGTCCTTTATTATTTTCTTTCAATATGATTCTCTTGATTAACTGTGGTTATTGAGGAAATCGAGACAGGGGCTTAGGGAATAAAACAGAATCTTATAAATTTAAAAATAAGTATATTTTTTCACAGAAAAAGCATTTTAAATAAATTTTATTTATAGATTATTTTATGACAGTATTTTTATTACAGTATTACATTAAAAATATATTAAATATAAATTTCAAAATTTTACATAGATTACAAAATATCTTTTCAGAACTCCTAATCTGAAGGATTATGGATGACCAACTATACAGATACATATCTTTCATCTAGGGATTGAAAAGGGGTATAGCAATAACTGTGAAAGATGTACTAAATTTGATTTAGCACAACAGCATGTTGTACATGTGTATTTGCACACTGTATACAGAAAATCCCACATCCCTCAGAGTTCTTTGTACAGACATAGATGATCCAAGTTATATACCATCTTAATAAACTCACAGGTATTAAAGCAGGTTAACAAAATTTTGGAATCAATGAGTGGTAAAAATTCTTTATGTATATCGCCTAGACTCAGACAAGCTGCATTCATACCTCCTCAAAAATATCAGTCTTAGAAAATATGTATTCTAATGAACAAAAAGGGGAAGGACTCATGTTTAAAATCTGTGCCAAAGTAGAATAATTATTCATAGCCTTTTATTTTTATATGCATTATCCACACATAGCTGTAACTCCAACTGCTGTAAATTTTGAGTCTTCTATACCAGTAATTTAGGGACTACACACATGACATTCAGCAATTCCACAGGGGAATAATAAGTTAAGTAATTTCACTGTTTAGAAATTCCAGTAAATCACAAGTAAAACATAATCTAATTTTATTGGCATTTTTATTTGCTAGAGTTATCATAATTTTTTTTTTTTGAGAGAAATAACAAGAAAAGACAACACTGTCTGAAATTTGAGAAAATACATATAAAGAAGGAAAGAAAGTCTGACACATAGCCTTTACTATCTGACTGATATTTTTAAACACTTATCATTAGATAGTCACCCCTCTGCCCTCCGAAATGGTTGAGGTTGGAAGGGACCTTTGGAGGTCACTCAGTCCAATCCCTCTACTCAAACAGGGCCACCTAGATCAGGTTTCCCAGAAACATGTCCAGATGGCTTTTGAATAACTCCATTCCTTCTCTCCAAGACTGGAGACTCCACAGCCTCCCTGAGCAACCTGTGCCCATGTTCTTTCACCCTCATGATGATGAAGTGTTTTCTGATGTCCAAAAGAAACATCCTGTGTTTCAGTTTGTGATAGTTGTCTCTGGTCCTGTCACTGGGCACTGTTGAAAAGAACCTGGCTCTGTCTTCTTAGTACTGTCTGTTCAGGTTTTGGTTAAAATGTTACCACTGAGAAGAATTTATTTTCTAAAGGTAATAAACCAAAACCATGTCTTTTGCCTTCAGCTGGAAAACAAACAAACAAAAAAGTAAAAATTGAGATTCATGGTTATAACCAGTCACTAAAATACTGAGAGGAGAAAAGGTGTACATATTATGACACAGATCAAGGCAACATTTAAAAAAAAAAATAGGTGGTCAGAATAAAATAAGAGGAAGCCTGGGTTAAATTTCCAAATGGCATCATAAGGTAGAGAGTAGAGAAACCAAATAATATGAAAAGAAAGGGATTGATATTAATTGAAAAACTCTTTAGGAAGGAGGCTGATATGGGAGCTTTCAAAATAGAATAAAACCACAAAAGAATAACAACAACAAAAGAGTAAATGGAGAGAGAAAGAAGGTGTACAAAATGAAAAAGTAACTGTCTCCTAACTGAGGTTCCATCTTGGGATAGTCTATGAAAACCAACAGTGAACTATATGTGACACTGCAATACAAGCTCTTGGCAATATAGTCAGATTGATTAAAAGGTAAGGCACACAACTGGGAATCAAGACATACTGTCTCCATTCCTGTTCTTCAGATATTCGATGCATGTTTTGACCACAAGAATTGTACAAGTGCATCAGTTATATTTCAGTTAGTACCAGCCCTTTCAAATAATTTGCAATATGCATTACTAATTTTAAAATTGAATATTAAGTTGAAATATAAGTCCAAGTCAGGCTCTTCAGAGTAGCGAATGGTAGGACAAGACACAACAGACACAAACTAGGTGTCATGGTTTGAGATAGCCCCAAAATCCAATTCCCTAGCTCCATCCCCCCTCCCACATCTCAACCCAATGTGAGATGGGTTTTTCCAGACAAAACACAACCAGACTCAGAATGGGGGAAAGGGAATATATTATAATGACTGTACAAATAAATACTATAACACATTATACACAAAATCACAACTATCTCTACCATGACATATAGTATTTACAATGGATCAGATCTCCTCTCCCCTCCAAATAATAGTCCAGGAGGGAAAGAAGGACAGATCCCTTCCAGTCTCTCAGGGCAGCAGCTTCTTCTAAGGCAGCAGGTTCTCCTCATCTCATGCATGCAGCAGTAACTGGATTGTTGTAGCTGGATCTCTGTTCAATACACACAAGGGGGTCTCCAAGCCCCTTGGCTCTCCTTCGGTCCAAGCGAAGGCCTCACCTGTGGGCTGCCAGCAGGGACCAGACTTGCATCACCACAGGTATATCACGAAATACAGAAGCATCTTCGTGAAAGTCCCTTCCTCAGGGGATTCAAATTCCCCTTTGCAGAGCTCCGTGCTCTGTCTCAAGGCTGCTAGCTTAGCAGCAGCAGCGAGGGGGGCCAAGGTCAACCCCCCGCATTCCTTCTCCGTCCCGGTCCAGCTTCAGGACACTTTTGAGCTTCTCAGCTCCTCTCTGCAGTGCATGCTGCACTTCAAGGCTCTTTCAAGTAAGAGTCCATCATCTTCCTCCTTTCCAGGAGGTCTCAAAGGAGTTTTAGGGGTTTGGTACAGTTCCTACCCCCAGAACTCCGTAGTTCTGCTGCAGGCTCTCTTTTCATCAACTCTCCTTCCAGGAGTCTTCTCTGTGGTGCTGTATGTCTCTGTTGCTCCATCTTATCTCTTCTGGCTCTCTGCCACCGCTTCTCCAGTCAGTGCCAGCTCGGCTGCTGCTTTTCTCCGGCCACTGCCCAGTTTGGAGAAAACATCTCCCAGCTCACAACTACAGGTACCTAGCCCAGCTTTATGCTGTTCCAGGTCCCTGTAGCCCCCAGCTGGGGCTGGGGGGCCCCAGAGGCCCCGAGGGGCTCCGGGCCCCTTTCCTCGTGGCTCCTACAACAATGACTACTTCTTCCACCAACCAAACTACAACTCTTCTCTTCCGGTGCTTGTGATATGTTTTCATTTCTGCAGGAGCGCTCATTGGGCAGAACTTCAAAACTTCCAGGGGTTTCCACCCCTGGGGGTTACCACTTTTCAGCCGCTGGGGGAAAAGAAGGTTCAAACTACTATACTAGGAAAAGACAGATTTTGACTTGATATGAAAAAAAAATTGTTCACTATTAGTACTGTCAGGGACATTGCCCAGAGAAGCTGTCATTGTCCAACCTTTGATGTTTTCAAGACCAATCAGGATAAGGCCATGAAAAACCTACTCTGGTGTCATATTTTACTCCATTACCTTCAACAGGTAATTGGACCAAAGACCTCCCAAACTTCCTTTGAACCTAAATATGCTCTAATCTTATGATTCTACTTAAAGCAAGGGTGTAATTTTATGTCTGAGCATTTTGAGCTGACTGAAAGCCTTATGATTGCATAAGGGCAGTGTTGAGCCTAATGTAACACACTCTTTCTCTCAAAAAGGTTTAGAAAATTGGACTTTCTGCCACACCAATGCTATAACCTTGGGTTTTGTCATTTTTCCATGTGAGAAAATCTAACTTACGCTTCTTAGAATATCATCTCTAGACAAACCCTTCATACCTCCATTCTGTGATGATAATACAGGGTATTCCATAAGAGCATTGTGAGGATACAGTCTTTATCACATGTGAGACATTAAATTTATGTAGTTGTGAAAAGCCTATAATCATAAATTAAATTAAAGAAATCACATTTAAATTTTACCAAGTAATTACATGCCTTATCTGAATAAAAGCAGGAAACTCCATATAGTTGAGCAGGATAAGCCTAGCCAGGAAAATGGAAAGCTAAACGTGACTGTGTTTTGATTTTGGAAGAAAATCATTACCATCCTAGCTAGCATAAAACATTAGAGAAGAGTCTTGCAACTTAAATGAGCTCCAAAAGAGCCTACAGCAGAGAATAGCTTTATGCTGAGCTACATTTCTCTTTTATTTGTGAAGTCACCTTCTTGTGATCTCAGACATATAATTCTGGGAAAAGTTCAGGGTGTGGCAGGATGAAAAAGATGCTTTTTGGGTCTCTTGCTTCCCGTCTGAATTGAGTTTTATCAATAAGGGTTTAGTTTTTATTGGAGATTTCTCTTGGAAAAGTTGTCTATGAGAAAGTGAGAGGAGTCCATCTCAGTGTCCAAGTCAACTGGCATAATATGAAAGAAGCCACAGATGCTTGCCCTCTGATGGGGATATTGTGAAGCTCAGAGAGAATGTTTGTGCTCCATTCCCACAGGAGACCATTGGAGAATTTGCATTGTAAGTGACAGGCACGTGTGAAAGTATCTTTTAACTAAGCCATTTTTCCATGTTGCTGTCTCAGAGCCAACCTGCAAAGAGTCTGTTTAACCAGGATGGTGGCAAGTACTGAGCATTCATCTCTGTGCAAAATATTGCAAACTGCCCAGGTTTTTGAAATTAAAACTACCCTTGTCAGGAAGAGGCCAAAGGAGCACTTCAGTCCTAGTTGAAGCACCTGTTCCAAGAGAAATATGAAGATTTTGAGGGTAAGTCAAGGAGTTAAGGTTAACTTAGGTGGTTACTGGAGGAAGGACAGCCCATATATCCCATGAAACAGATCCATTTTCAGTCAAGTGTTAATCATTCAGTTTCCAAACACATCAAGTCCAGGCACTGCAGTGTAGAACAGGGCCACAGACAGTACTGGGTGGTTCCAGTCTGTGCAGAGCCAGGGAGCAGGGAACTGCCCACCATGAAATCTTTACTTTCAGGATTCTTTGTCTTTCCTACATTCTTCCTCTGATCTATCTGTTACAAAGAATTTGCAAGGTGTGGAAAATTCCGCAGCATCTTGTACACGTAGTAAAAATGAAAGCAGTATTTCACTCAGCTTCTCCACTATGGTCTTATCATTCATGAGTTCCTCTTTTGAACCTCTTGTCATCAAACAGTCCCACCAATTCCCTAGATGGCTGATTGTGATGTATTTTAATAACTTTTCATTATCAGTTTGAGCATCCTTTGCAAGATGCTCAAGTTCTTTTTTAGCTCTTTTAATTTCCTGCTTCTGTTTGACCTGTTATGTATTATGGATTTTTTTTTTTCTCCATAGCTGAAAAAGCTTTCCAATTTTTAAATGTCAGTATCTTCTGTATGATAGCCTCTCTAATTTTTTTTAATTGAGCAGTGAAGGGGTTTTAGCTGGACAGTTATTCTTTCTTATTTTTTTTTCCTAGTTTTATCTGTCTTCTAATGCAGTGGTTTTAACTTGAGTTTTCTTCCTTTTTGGATTTATCCTTTCAGATTTTTGTTTTTCTTTATTTTTAGTAACTATCTCATTTTTATGTACTTCTCTGTCATACAATTGCATATCTGTATGCTACATTTCCTTAATCTATTCTTTCCCACTACAATGGAAAACCTGATATTATACAGTGACATTCCTAATAAAACCACTTGGACTAGACCTACTGCAAGACCAAGACCAAAAGGGAAGGCAAGGGAGAGAAGGGGAGAGGAGGGGGGCAGAGGGGAGGGTGGGGGAGGGGAGGAATACCATCTGACTTAGACAAGCTGTGCCATATCATATGTAACATATGATCAACCTTCAAAATTCACAAGCAGTTCAGATGCTTCAAAATCTTCACACTAATATGTGAATGATCATGATAACCAGGAAATATATAAAGACAGAATTTAATTCAGAATGGTGATTATTTCAATAAATAATTCATACAATTCTAATGTTAATGCATACTTGACTCCATGGTAGCATATCTGGTAATCTCTGTCAGAGCATATCATACTGTTCCTATTACTTTCTTTGTGAAAATGAAAAAATAGGTTCAAAAAGGAACAGCCTTACACATAACAGGATTTAGTTGTTTCCCTAATATATCAATTTCTGACATATATGTAAATGACAAGTAGTTATAAGGGATGTTCAGCTACATATTAGAAAATATTTTTACTATATTTAATCTTTAGTTTACCATATAAAAGAGAAGTATGACAGAGACAGAGAGACAGAGAGAGAAAATAATATTTAAAAAAAAAATTCCAAAAGTTCCTTTATTAAAGAAAGATTACAAAAACCCCAAAAATTCACAAAATACATCATAAAATTAATAACTGCTACTCTGAGGAAACAGACAAATCAAAAATGTCTGAGACAAAATTATTTTTATTATATGACAGAGCTTGGAAGACGTGTTCCCCACTTGGCTTGAAAATTCATATTGTTTAGGTCCAGTTGGTTATTATAGAGAATTAGGATAAATATACAATTTTAACCAGTTAAAACTGGATATAATGTTATTCCTCATAAAAGTACAACTATCTAGTTTCTGTTACTTTCTTTTATTTCAAGGAAAATATCAGAAAGAAAATACTTTGCATTTTCCTATAATCGTTATATATATATATGTACAAAAAAAAAAGACTTACAATATTAAACTACTGCCCATATATTTGTTATACCTTACATCTGTTTAAAAACACCTGGTTTTGTAATGTAAGAAAATCCTGTGTTTTTAAAGTTCAATCATTACAAGACTTAGGACAGGTGGTATAACCTCAGTCTGAATGAAAGGGAGAGGGCTACAGAGTCACATATCTGTAGCTTCCTCATAGGAAAAAGGGGGCATGTATTGGACAAGGTTGTGAAGTGAAACTGAACTTTTGTCCCCTCTTACCACCTAACCACATCTGACTTAAAGAAGAATTCCCATTGTTGTCAGCTTGACCAGCCAAACTGACATTGGTTTTGGTGTTTCTAAAGGGCAAGGGAGGCTTTCAGGTGACTCACAGAAACCGCTTGTGTAATGTAGCCATTCAGAGTGGTTTATTAGCTATCACAGTGATAAATAATACAGCATGGCTTAAGGGAAATTACACGATTTACTGTTTGATTTTGCCAAAAAATAGAAGCATGCAGATGATGAGATATGGTGACTTACCGTGTCTCAAATAAAGAGAAATCACTTCTCCAAATATGCTAACTCCAAAATTGGAATAGGATGAGATTACTGAGAGTCTATGACATGAACTCACTGTGCCATCATATGGTAGAATATGAGCCAGTTCTGGAAGAGAAGACAATGGCTATTAGTTTAGCAGCACTTAACTACTGTTTCTCAAGAGTTTCCAGAGTGCTCAGTTAAAACTTTTTGAGACTGAACTCACGTCCATCTGCATCTTCCAAACATATTTAACTTATGTGACTTTTCTATTGCTGGAGAACTTGATGGTAGAGCAAGGAGTTGAATCCTGATTACCGAAAGCGGCAGGCATGCTAGTGCTGGATCATCAGTCCACCCACTATTGATATTCATTAATGCCACCACTGCTCACACTGCGGTTTGCTTTGCAATACTGATAGTTCCCTTGGTAAAATGGAAATCGTACAGGTGCTCATCAGTGTAAGAACAGGTGGTAGAAGCATGCTTTTAAAATATGATCAAATATCGTAATTTAGCGATGCGAGACTTACTGTTTCTGAATTCAGCTCAGAATAAAGCCAAACTGTCCAGCATGTCTGAATTTTTTCCTGTTGTGTTTTATCACTTTGTTTACGTGGTTCTTTTTCTATGATTGCTGTTGCTTAATTCCTTGGCAAATTTGCATCCAACAACAGTTTCTGTTATGGAATAAAACCTATCTTGTCCCTCATCTATTCTTCAGCCTGGAAATCTCAGTACCGAATCCCTAAAAAGAATGTTAATAACTTGGTGATTTATAAAATTGTGGGTATTGATAATATTCTCTCATATCCTGGTGCCTAAAGCTTTTAAGGCTCTATTCCTCTGTGTTTCCAAAATTACTTCTTAAGTTTCACATATACTGAGGGATAATTTATTCATATTACCTTCCCTCAGAAAAAAAAAATACACTGGACTATTTTCTCTGGGCTTTATATTAGTTTAGATGATTAGCAACTTGTATCTATTAGAAATGTATTTTAATAAAAAGGAGTTTATCTTTCAGGAGAAATAGTAATAGGGTTGGTAATCTGAGAATCAGAGTTCTGCATATCCTTGAAGCAAACTTGGCATGTGCAGTAATCACAGAAGTGTCTTTATATGTTTTTTTGCATAACCTTCAGAGATCATTCCAGATGGGAGAGACTGGTTAGGAACTTCTGTGGAGTTCCCAAAGCTCATTCCCTCAGTTTGAGACCAAGCAGCATGTCAGTTACACGAGTGGTGATACTGTTATCCCTTATCAAGGACAGAACTCAGTCCAGTAATTTAGCACTTCAAAGGTCTGACTGACTTTCAGATCCTACTGATCTGGTCAAAATGCTGGATATAATGTGCAGTTAAGAAGAAAAAAAGCATATTGTCAAGTAACAGTGGGACTGTCAATCTTATTTTCATAATATTTCTATAAAAAATTAATCAAAATCAGAACTAAGGGAAAAAGGGCTCTGTGTTAGCATTCATTTTGGTAAAATATTATTCAGTTACTACTTTTGTGTTTAGTTCATTTAGTTTAATGACTAAGAATAAAAAGTCTTAAGTAAACAAGAAAAATAACAGTGCCTGCTAAGACTAGAAGAAACCATACTCAATACAGTCTTTAGGGAAACTTCGTGTCTTTCATAGCCTTTCCTGAAGATAGAATCAATTTTTCTTTTTTCTGCCTCTTTGCCAATCAGCCATTTTTGTACAACTCTCTTAGGAAATACCAAGCTATTTGGTATTGAAGTTTGCTTCAGTCAGCAGTTCTGACTTACTGACCAAGTCAGCTTTCTTGTTTTAGGTAGGTTTAACTCCTGTGTTTCAATTATTCCCTCATCATTTTACTTCCTGTCTTCTCCTCTGCCATAGTTTTGATAAAGTAGAGTCTTGTGGGGCTAGAAAGCCACTGAATCATCTCACACTGTAACGATGGATCTGGACACCTGCCACCAGGGCAAAATGTTACTAGATTAAAATTGAGAGAGCTACATTTAAGGGAGAGAATAGTTTTAATTAAGAGACTGTACTTATACTAAAAGGTTTTATATGTGTTTACAATTTCCTTGCACTGCTGCTGAAGGAGAGACAATTGTGAACCTGAAGAGACACAATAAATCTGTTTCTTTTTTTCCCCTGTTTTTTCCTCATAAGTGCGTGACACAGAAAACCACTGTTCTAGATGGAGACAAAAGAGAAAGAAGTGACTGAAATAGATAGGTTAGTCTGGTGCATGGAGCATTAGTAAGGTTCAGTATGCTCTATGAATTCAGTGTAATAATTGCTTCTCCATTCTGTTCAGAGGACAAATACACTGAATAAAATCAGAGTGTACAGTAATAGGGATCAAAAAAGCAGATTGAGCATAAATTAGACTTTAAAATAGTTGTTCCTCAGTCGGTATACAAGGTACTTTAACATTCCTCTTGCCTAAGTTTAAGTAAAAACTGTCAATAAAATGTTTTTCAAATAGGTGAACTACAGTGAGTGCTGGCAAAACCACTCTGAGTTTGTAAGAAACCAGAAACTTCTGCCTTGAAATGATTTGGGAAAGTAAAATGACACTACAGTAAGTACTTTGTTTCAGATTTTTGACTGTTGTTCTTGAAAAAAACCCAAACATTCAGAAGGACTGGAAGGGACAGAACTACTGCAAAGAGGTGAATTTTAAGTTCTAAATAATTCATATTAAAATAAAATATTCTAATTTCTGACTTTTTCTTTAAATATGTGTGATAGAACAAAGATTGACTAAAATAGTGAAGTCGTTGTGAAGATTTCTCACACCTTTTGAATTGCTGGAGAATTTCCAAAGCTGGCTTACATTTGAGTTTTCTTCCAAACTTGTCCAGTTTTCACCTGTTCAACAGCTGGTACATTTTCTGATGGCCAAGATCTCCAAGGTTTCAACATCTTGTAACACCAAAAGTTGTGTTGTCTTACAAATTCACCGTGTTTAATAAATGTCTGTTTGCTTTCCTTGTTTCATGATAGATACCATTTTACAATACAGTCATCTACCTCAGAAATAGCCAGATATTGTCTGGTACATTCTTGTCAGAACCACTTTCCTACTAGTTGGTGTTATTTTTGTATCTCTTACCTCCTATTTCATGCTTTCTTATTTCCAAATCAACTAATTTATGGTACTTCACATTCTTCTGTTTTCAGAGTCTACTTTTTCACATGTAGTTTTACTGCAGGCCCGTCCTAAATATTTAGGACTTGGTAGACCTACTAGACTCAAATATTAAAAATCCATGCCTTCTTATGTCTTGAGATTGGGTTAAAAATCATGGCCACTAAGTGCAATGCATTCTCTCTTCTCCTTTGCCATCTGGTTCTGGACTTTTAAAGATTCTTTTGAAAGAGTATAGTTTTAGTTAGAAGAGGTTACTACTCAAGCTTGAAAAGCTGACATTACATGCTGTTAAATATATCTGTACAGGACAACCAATATCAAGAAAATAATGCCCTCTACAAAATTAATTTTTATTCTGTGTGGACAAATGACAGCTGAGTACACATGTAGTTGCACAAATGGAGCTCTTCATTTGTTCTTATACTGCAAAGGATAGAAATTTGTTTAAAACTGAAAGTAAAGACTAGGACTGCCAATAAAATTTGATAAAACATACACCAAATTCTAACTTTAAATAAATATTTATACAATTACAAGTTTGTATCTAGGTTAGGAAATTCACATGCAATTAACTCTTCTAACTTTACAATCTGTCTTTCAAATGTTCAAATTATTAAAAGTTTCTTTCTTCCTCATCCACCTAATTTAAAAATTATCTAATCTTGTCTTTGACCCTAGAATATTGTCAGAACTTGGTCATTAATTCCCTCCAAGAGTTGTTTTTTAAGTAGAAAGGTCTTAGTCCTAAAGGTCTGCATATTGCTGTTGCTCTTCTTCTGCTATGTCAAGTGAGCTTATTCAAATCTCAGTTTAGTTTTGCATTTTTTACCAAATTGAAACCTAATGAGTATTTTAAGATCTGTTTATGAAAGATGTAGTGAAAAGGTAATGGTTAAAACTGTGAAACTGGTGCTTTAGTGTCTCTATTCCTATCTCAACCTCCCTGACTCCATTTATTTTGAAATAAATGTTTGTATCCCACTTGTGTGACAGAAACAGTCCTGAGTTACCAGCTTTAAATTCCATGTGTACCTTCCACTGTGGTGTGTATGAATTTCCCCCTTTTCAGAGTTTGGCTGACAAGGAAATCTTGATTTCCTAAAGAGCAGTTTGATACCCCAAGCCTGTCAGTATTTAAGAGGCATTTTGACAGTGCCCTTAATAACATGCTTTACCTTGGTCATCCCTTAATTAGTCAGGCAGTCGAATTAGATTGTCATTGTAGGTCCCTTTCAAATGAAATAGTCTGTTCTGTTCTAGCCTAGTCTGTGACCCTCTTCCAGAGGCAAAAATGGCTCTGGTTTCCTTGTTACTTGCAGGATTCAGCACCTGCGTTTTTGTCCCTCTTTCATAAGTCTCATCCAAGTTTCTTCATGTGTATTGGAAGTGCATTCAAACTGTACAGTCAATCCCTTCAGGACACCGAGTGTTGCTTTTTTAATGTATGGAGATAAAGCCTAACTGTATTCAAAAATAATTTTGCTGATGATATGGCAGACTTCAGGTTCTACAACACAGAGACTCCTTCTGGTACTCCTTTGCCTCACTTTCAGTCTCTTTCTGAACACTCCTTGAAAAAAAATTTTTGGTAACATATTTTACTCCTTACTTCTATCTTCTTTTCTTTAATTCTAATTCATGTAATTATAATAAAGTGTATTTTTTTAATCCCTATTCTCTCCTGGTTTAAATGAAGACAATGTCATTGATCTGTTGAAAACAGTAGCAATGTGAAAAATGAGTGCTTAAGTCTTTATTTCCAAGTATCAGTTCTGGGGATTTTTCATATGAAAGTCAGTCTACACAAATGAGGATTGTGTAGCAGGTAAAACACATGACAATAGCTAAATTTAAACTACTACAGTTCGCTAGACAATACTAAAACCTCTTTAGAGACATGAATTTCCTGCTTAGAGTAACTAAGCTGTATTATGTGTTTGATTTTATGGAATAGTCTTATAGACCTGTATATACAATCCTGGTACAGATGTTCAACCGGGTTAAATCAGTATAATATTATTGACTCAAGTGAACTCATTCAAAACTCAGGTTTGTTTTGCATTTTTTACCAAAGACAAACCCATGAGTATTTTAAGAACCTGTTTATAAAAGATGCTATAAAGAGGTAATGGTTACAGATGTAAAACTGGTGCTTTTTAGATAGATAAACCTTAATTTTTAAAACCTGCTACTTTCATTTGTAATTTCCAAGGCACTACACATTTTTCTCCTTCTGTGAATTACCCTTACTTCTAAAGGGCCTGTTTCACAGAAATCTTTAGGCAGGAGACTACAGATGAAACAGTGACTACCATTGCACTCAAATCAGCTGCAAGCAGAGTTCAAGCACCTTGGGAAGGAAAGCAATAGTCCCTACTGCCCACTGCCTGCCTATGGGCTGGTGAGGCCTCTGCCCACTTTGTGGGCCTTTGATCAACTGGAGAGCTGTCATTTGTCATCTCTCTCCTCCTTCCATACACACACACATGTTCTGCCGCCTTCTTTAGGTAGTGAATAAAGTAGTTTCAGACTTCCAATATATCTGTGGATAAAATGAGAGGCTGAAAGATTAATTCAAATATACCACTTAAACCTTTTCTACTGTTTCCCCGTTTTCTTCACAATGAGCTTTCTGAGCGGTTTGCAAAGCTGGGCATTATCCTACTACCCATTTACACACCTACCTCATAGTGTTCTCATCTGTCACACCTTCCTCCTAATTGTATGAGTTGAGAATGTCTTAAACATCAAAGGTTATATTGTAGTCAATATTGAACTGTTGGATTCCAAATATTAGATATGAGAAAAGAAACTGCTAGGTTTAAACAGAAAACCTCGTCTCGTCTCGTCTCGTCTCGTCTCATCTCCTCTCCCTCCTCACCTCTCCTCTCTTCTCCTCTCCTTTCCCCTCCCCTCCTCTCCTCTCCTCTCCTCCTTGCTTTAAAAGTATTACTAATTTTATTTTCTCCAGCACTGTGAAGACCACCCCAATCTTTTATCATATGCTAAAGGCAATCTTTCAGAGGTTAAGTCTGCTTTTTCTTTAAGCATTCTGTGTTAAGTTTCACTTGATCTTGTCTTACATAAATGTTCATAACCCACGTTTTGTCTGATGCATTTTCTGCAGTCTGTGACGTATCACCCTTAAGGGTAAGGGAGCACCTAAGAATTGTAAATGCCTGTGGTTGAAAGGAATGATAAAAGTCAGAGTGTCCAGAAAAACTCAAAAAGTTTTATAAGTAAATGTCATATTTGGTGTGGAAATTGGTAGATTAGTTATAATGAGCCGTCTGTTCTTTCAGACCTTTCTGGAAATGGGTCAAAGGGCTTTGGGGGTCTTGGGTGATATTGCTATCACCCTACAGCCCATGCCCATTTCGTACTGTGTTGTGCTTATCTCCAGGATCTAGAAGAAGGATGTTTGTCCTAGACAAGTGCTGCCCTACCTCTGTATGGCCCTCATCTCCAGCCGCATCCTGTTCTTTCCCACAGCATGTTATTATCAACAATTCTTGCTTGGCTCCACAGCCATCCAGTTATTGGTGTTTGAGATATACACATTAGCTGCTTATCTTCTTGGCTTCTACAGAGTTCTGAAAAATTATTACAGACACTATTAACTAACTTTTAACTGAAAGAGGGTGAGTTTAAATTAGATATTAGGAAGAAATTCTTCACTGTGAGGGTGATGAGCCACTGGAACAGGTTACCTAGAGAAGTTCTGGGTGCACCAACCCTGGAAGTCTTCAAGGCCAGGGTTGATGAAAGAAGTGATGACATGATGGGCAGACTGTCTGTATTTTGCCTACCTGGCCTTACTTATTCAAGTATTGTCAGTCCTTGCCTTTATAGTATTCAAGTCACCCATTCAGTAAAGATGTATTGGACTGTGATAATGAAGGTACAAAGATTATTGCACAATGTTGGTATCCCAGGTATATTTATTTTCTGGTGTTAATGAAAGAAAAATACAGGTACCTTCCCTACTCAAAGATACTTCCCAGTTATACAGTCAAAATACACGGATGTACCAAGCTCTGAAAATTGCATGAACTTTACTGAAGTATAAACCACCAATAAATGGAATGATTCACAAATCACTTTTTCCCCTCAAATCCCAGTATTCTATTTTCATCCTATATTCTCCTGAAAGCAATAACAAGTCATAAACCATGAAGCAGAGAAGCTGAGCAGCAATAAGTATTGCAAGTGGAGTGTCAAAAAACTGCTGAATTAAAGTGGAAAGAGTCCAAACTAGAAAAACACTCTCTTCCCTTTCTGTAGACCAATTACAGTCCACTAATATTGAGTCTAAAATATTCCCTAATACATTGCAGTTCCTTCTCTTTTGTATTGCTTTTCCCTTTTTGACACTCCATCCATTCAAACAACTACCCCTGAACTCTACAATAGAACTTAAATAAAATAGGGCTTGATCATAATTCTAGTATCAGAGCTCTCTCTAGTGGTGACTGTGCTGCCTCATTATCTATTATTCATCCTATCTAAATACAAGGAGGTATGAATACCTCTCAAATGGGATCTCAGTACATTCCTCCTTTTGTGACACACATTAGTTAGAGGGATTTTAGGCTAGTTAGATTTAGGTTAGGATGAGAATATACAAAAGTGAAGAAAAAGGTCATGGATTCTTAGTTGAGTTTGGACCTTGGACTTTGGGAAGATGAGGCAGGGATACAATCATCCTGCCACTAACTATTTAAACTAACCAAAGAGCAGGACAGACAAGAACTAGTGAGGGGTTCACCATTTCAGCTCTCTCCTTTGCTGAAGACAGTAGCAACAGCAGCACTGACAGGAGAGAAGGTCTGTTAGGGCCTTAGTTGGCTTAGGGTAAAGGCTGGTCAGTTATTTTTTGCTATTATGTTGGCACTTTTACTCTACAGAATCCCACTTAACATTGAAAGACCTAAGGGGTCAGTCAGCTTTTCTTCTGCAGACTGTTCTTTGTTGACTGTGACAGGAGGTGAGGAGTGGCTACAGAGGGTGTAACAGAAACTTCAACATAGGTTTGGTCAAGATTAGTTGGTCTGTCAGTACCCCAAGACAAGTAACTAAAGCTGTATAGTTTCTCTCTTTCAATCTATTTCCAAATAATAATAAGTTACTTTTAAGAAAAAAGAGAGGCTGGAAACCATGCCAGATTGTGTGAATCTGCACTAGAGCATGTTCTTCCTATGGAAAGGCAGAGAGAGGCAGTGTGATGACTACACCTGAAAGCATGATTTTGTCCTCTGATCTTTTGTGGAGAAGAGGTTCCTCATGAGAGAGGATGAGCAGCCTTCTGTCCCTGTATCTAGTGTCAGTCAACATAAATTATCATCTCATTGAGTCTTCAAAGAAATGCCCCTAAAATATGCAGAAATAAGAACTTTATGAGTTCTTGGAGACTGGAGAGGAGAGCATACAGGAAAGACCTGTGACTCACTTCAGCAATACGTTTATGTGTTACTGTAGTGGCTACAAAAAGCTAAGTTCTTGCCAAACATTGCTGAAGCTCGCAGGATAGGAACTGCAATGGGTACAAACACATCAACATTAGCAAGGGTTAAATTAACACACAATTAATACAGGATTACACTCGATTTACCTTTCACAGTTAGAAGCATCATAGGAATGATTGTTAAGAGGCACAGAAATACAGTAGACTACACATGAGCACATGAGCCCAGGGAACTAGTTCCTTTGTATGAAAGTGCATCAGACTTAACAAGTGACTTAGAAGAATGAGATGGCAATAAGAAGGCTGAGAGTTCTCTGAATTTCAGAGAGTGGACATATACTGGCTTAAAAACCAAAATTAAAATAAAAATTAAAATATTCCACATAGTTTTCCAACTGTAAAATAACACGATCACTGGACCTAAAACTAAAAGCTCCATATCATCAGTTTCTTAGAGGATTCATTTATCAGAGTCTGGTAATTCTGCAAAGATAATGCAAGTGTAATGAGCAACTGCAAGAATAACAGCAATTTGAATGAAGAAGAGATACTTAAGGAACCCAGTCTCAACTGCAACTGCATCATCTACTTGAAGGTATGCAAACATTATACAGAAAAAGATCCATGGTCCTGGGGGGCTCACAAGTTGAACATAAGCCAGCAGTATGCCCTTTCAACCAGAAAGACCAATAGTATCCTGGGCTGCATTAAGAAGAGTGTTGCTAGTAGGTTGATGATGGTGATCCTTCACCTCTATTCAGCACTGGTGACACCCCACCCTAGAGTACTGAAACTAGTTCTGGGCTTCCCAGTACAACAGATGGACACACAGGAGAGTCCAGCAAAAGGCCACTAAGATTTTTAAGGAATTGGAACATCTCTCCTATGAGGAAGAGCTGAGAGACATGGGACTGCTCAACCTGGAGAAGGTAAGGCTCAGAGGGATTTTATCAATTTATATAAATATCTGAAGAAAGGGTGTATGGAAGACAGAGACAGGGAATGACAAAACTGTATGATTGATTCTCTTGTAGTTTTTCAAGAAGTGCTAACTAGCCTGGGACTGGTTTTGGGTTGAATATGGTGACTCATGCATTTATTTCTGACTTTAGACTTCTCAAATGAGAACTTTGCTGCATGTTAGTAATTTATATTGCATATCCCCCTGTCATAAAGACCTTAAGAAGTAAGAGCTAAGTCTCCTTCCTTCTTCCAGTATACAAAGCCATGAGTTTTCTAGGTTTCTGTGAGGGGTTTATGAAGCTAGGTAGTATGGTTGGTAGGGAGGGGGGTGGATTTTGGCCTTCAAGTTACTGTTATGAATATTTTCCTGTATGGAAACAGCCATGAATATTCTTGGGTACAGAATATGCAATAAAGGACAGAGTGAAAAATTTCCCTCAAAAAATCTAAAGCATCACTAAAACAATTGTCATTGTCAAATTCCAGTCTCTGTGCAAAAACACCAAGTATTTTATTGCAAACTTTATTCTCCTGGCTTACATTTATGACCACTGAACAGGCTTTTAATGCTGGATTTAAAAGACATACTGGTATCAGCTGAAAAGTTACAAAGTTCTTCTTTCTGTCCATTTTTTCAGATCAATTTGGGGTAGTCACTTGGCAATAAATTGAATCTCTAAATAAATATTATTACTTCCTTTTCAAAGATCCCTTTCCACTCCTCTTCTTAAGCATTGACACCAACTGTTTTAATCTAGCCATTTTAAATCATTTAATTCATAGTCGTAATAGAAAATCCCTAGAAATTTAACAGTACTTGGATCTCAATTACCAAGAAAGCCATTATGTGAATTAGATTGGAATATAGTATGCTTTTATATAGCCCCTTTCCCACATAAGGTGCAGTGGCAGTGAGACGTTTATGATGAAGTGAACAATGTCTGATAATAAAGCTGCATCACTCCACTAATTTGAAGGGTCCTAAGAGTGATACACTTTTTGTCAAGGTGGCTTTATAGCAGGATTCTTCAGTCTGGAAGGCAGGTTACTGTCAGGCAATATTTCATTTTGCAAATATCGTTATTCTCATTTCTCATGTTTGGCAAGGTAAGAAGTGACATGCTGAGTCAAAACTGCTCTATCTTTGTCTAACTGTACAACCAGATCGACATGACAGCCTTAAAGAATCACAGAGTTATTATGATTAATAAGCATATTTTCTTCTATTCAACAGGGAAATCAAATACGCGTGTTGGGGGATTTCACTTGGCATTGGCCAGAAGTTATATAAAAAATATACTGTTTAGCCAGACTTTCCCTCTCTATGCAATGATAATGAAGAAATTCTAAGTAAACTTTTTATACTTTTATTTCATGAAATATAAATATTCTGCCATTTTTTATAATTAAGTCAAAATAACTTAAAGAAAAAAACCCAACAGTAGATGTGTCAAAGTTTACATAAGTTTTTGTTTTGATAGAATAGAAAAAGTAGCTGTCTATGTGACACAGTTACTTACATATTTTTGTTTAAACTGCAAATTACCCTCTGTTGGTATGTTTCTGTCAAGGAAGAATTTTCAGGCAAAGAATACATTAATATACAGCATGTTCAACTGCTATATCAATTTACTCATAAAATTAGCAATGTTTTCCATTTATCTGGTACAGGGCAATCTTTTGCATATGATACACAATTAGTCTATTCTTTAATTCCAGAAAGACAACCAAAACTCTTTGAGTGATCTGATTATTTTTGGTGGTATTATAAGACTTGTATATTCATATGTTTTTGCACAGGCCGTTTCTCACTGTCAAGTTGTACCACATTGATCATAAACCATGCTTTTGTCCCTCATAAAACATGCTTTTATGTGATATCACCAACAGATACAGACCTCAGATATATATTCTCCATATTAAGTGCCTTTGGATAGTAAAAACAACACAGCAGGTTTCCAAAAGAGCTCCATATCAAATAGTTTCTACTTTAAACATATATAATTAGAAGCAATGAGGTCCAGCCTTTCTAGTGGTATCTACTGAATGCTTTTTAGGGATCCAGTCTGACTGCATAGGTGTAGCTGTAGAAGATCAAAGGCAAAGAGAGAAGTTGAAGAGGAATTATCTGCTGTGCTTAAAGCGGTGTGTAAGCCAAAAAGTTGAACCTCCAAGAACTTACTTTGCTTACAATGAGGAAAGTAAAAGGAAGTTTTAACTCCTTAAAGAAAACAGATCTCAAGGACGTAAAATACTTTGGAAAATCTGCCCATACATTACAAAAAGTTTTTCATTTTGTTGCTCACTTCATCAGCACTTCTATGATAGTCTTTGTTAGCATACCTGTATGCACAAATCCCTAAATATAATTTCTTTTTCATCTTCTTTGCTCTTTACCTTTTGCTATTATGGCTTTTTCTTCATGAATGCACTGTTTAATTATTCCATCCTCAAATGGCTTTGTAGCATGTTTAAAAAAATTAAAAATGTCTCTGTCTAGCAGTCTCCCACTCTTAATTTCCTTAATTATTTTCATTATTTGCTTCTGTCATTTTCTTTTTTATCCTTTCCGTGCAAACATATTGTGTTTTATTCAATACAAGAAACTTATATGTCATGTTCATCTTTCCGCTCTCCAATCCACTGGTTGTGAACATAGTGGATTATACTTTCACAACAGCAGAACAGGAGATTAGATAACTTTGTGACCCCAAAATACACAGACAGCGTAACGTATGACTTATTCAAATTTATATAACTTGTATACATATGCATGTTGATTATTTCACATAAATGGTAATTAAGGACTCAGTTCTGCCCTGGACTGAGTCCCAAGGCTAGCAAAGCACTCATCACAGTCTACAACTTCCTCGTGAGGGGAAGAGGAGGGGTAAGCACTGATCTCTTCTCTGTGGTGACCAGTGACAGAACCCTAGGGAATGTGGCCTGAAATTGTGCCAGGGAAGGTTTAGGTTGGATACTAGAAAAGGTTCTTTACCCAGAGGTGGGGTTGGGCACTGGAACAGGCTCCCCAGGGAAGTGGTCACAGCTCCAAACCTGACGGAGTTAAAGAGGCATTTGGATGATACTCTCAGGCATCTTGGGGATGGTCAGGAGTTGGACTTGGTATTTCTTGTGAGACTCTTCCAACTCAGCATATTCTGTAATTCTGTGACTTGGGTAATACTGGTAGCTGCCATGGGACTAATTATTTACAAAATTGTACTCAGACACTCTTAAAACTTTGCTATTGAAACTAATTTTCAACTGTGATGGAAACATCGACCTCCATTTCCTTTAGTATCATTGTGTGTATTACAATAGGACTTGAAGATGCAAAAAACCAAAAGAGCCTTATTATTCAGTTCAGTGCAAAACACTAGAACATGAAACTATGTTCCATAGAGTGAAGATGTTTAGCAGAAAGAATGGGAGCAAATGGAATAGCTTAGGTTTGGGCAGGAGAGGAAGAACGCTTCTTTTGTGGTTGTATACCCTAACAACAGATCTTTATTTTCCCCCTCCAAACAGGAGTTTGGTGTAGTTGTCTCACATAGTATGTAATACAAAAATTGGAGAGAAAAAAAAAGGTTGTGTTTTCTTGAATTCACAAAAGTCAAAACAAAAATTCATTTAACTAAGTTTGAGGTGTTTCCAAATTTTGTGCAGTATTTTTCACTAAAAGACATTATAATTACGGAACATCTTAGCAAAAAAATAGCACATCACTATGCAGTACAAATTAATGGAGAATAAAGGTAAGACCTGCATGCGTGTTATAATAAATTATCATTGTGTATATATGTACATGGAAAAAATAAATATATATGGACTTAAATCGGAGGAAGGGAGGGATGAACATGGTCTTTGAATTACAGTATAAGCTGTAATACTCCTGCATACTTTCTTGGTTTCCGTATTCTTCATTTTGAAGATTTCCATCATTATTAATTTGGTTAATATTCCCCAAAATATTGCCCATCAAAATAAATTGAGATTACTTTAAACAACCAATATTATAACTATCCAAGCATATTAAAACCAACATAACCACAACAAAACAATGAAAAAGAAAGCACAGTATAAAATTTGACAAAATGTTGTAATAAATGATAAATTATTATCAATCCCTTTAGTTTCACATACTAATATGTTGATCATAATAAACATATTTGGTCTTTAAGACAACAGAATATGAAACCCCATTGGTATTTACTGCAATTGAGCTGTAAGTCTCTGCAAGCACAATAGCTGTCCCCAACAGTTTGGTGGACAAGGGGTACAAATATACTCTGATCTTCACGATTTGACTGATACTACATAAGGAGGTCTAAAAGAGGAATAGTATTACTTAGATACATTCTATGCAGAAGAGGAAAACAAAGAAGGCAAAATATGGGATAGCAGTGTGGTGTCAACTCTAAAAATATATTATTAGAAAAATAAACACCTTTCTTGGTCTGAGCTACTGCGTGACAGCATTTCATTAAAGTGCTGGGCATTTATCTAGGGAATAAAGTTGAAGCTAAAAGGAAGAAATTACAGATTTATAATTTTCATTTCTCCTCACATTCCGTACATATTAATTTCTGTTAGATCACCTTTTCACTTGGACAAACTGAACAGGCAATAAGGATCCTCTACAGATCTTTGCAGTTAGCAACCACACTTTAACAGCACAGCATTGCCTGAGCCAAACACCTTCCTTTCTCTGAACCCTTAATCCTTCAAAAAGAACTTCCAGCTCTTTCAGCTGGACTTTCTCAATTCTTCTGGGATGGGATGTTTCCTTCATCCTCCACTTTGTTCTGTTTTACCAGTGTGTTGCTGTTTGTCTCTACGTCCAGCCTTACCTGCTGCATGTTTCTCAATTACTGCTCTGCCTCAGAAAGCTCTCTGCCATAGTTTGCCCCTTTGCTTTTTCTCTTGTTCAATTTTCAGTTTTCTCAAACAGCCGTTCTGTGCTGCACTTTGCCAAAACAACATTTCTTGAAGCTGGAGGAGACAATTACACCCACATTTCTTTCGACAGTTTAAGCATCTTGTTGTATCTTGTCTCTCATGCTACCCTTGATGAATGCTGACTTCCTTTCTCTTAATCAGTTCTCTCTCTAATTATTTGTCTCCTTAATCAGTTGTCTGATTACTATTCCCTCTCTTACCAATTATGATTGCTCCCATCATCTGACATTGACAGTCAACCCCACCTTACTCATATTAGAAGCTTCCACTCTCAATTTTTTTGACACCCACATACTTCTGCTAAAATTGGTATCAACCTGGGTATCTCACACAGCATTGACAGTATGGATTTGGACAAGTTGTGAGAGTCTGCTGTTCCACTTACACTAAGAACATTGTCACCCATGCTCTTCTGCTCGGAGACTGGTGGTTTTCAGAAACACAGTGGAGAACTAAAGCAAAGAATACTTAAAACAATTCATTTTTTTTTTTAACTGAACTGTCACAGAACCGTCTTCTCAGCTGGGAGATGTTTTGAAGAATTATTCAACTGAGCAATCTGCAATTTGATTGTTTGAATGAACTATGTTCATTCTTTACCATTTCAGTTAATAAGGACCTGAAAATGTGACCAGAGAAAACACTTGCACAGTCCAATCCAAAAATGATGAGGCAGTCTGAACCTGATTGTTTTATATGCATTTTTAAACATTATTCAATGGTAGAAAAAAACTCATATATTTTATTTATATTAATATGAATTCTAGTAAAATACCAATTAGGTTAAGATTTTCATAACTGATAATTCTAGATCTTTGACATGATTCCACATAGTTCTTCTTAAATTCTCTTGAGCTGTATGTTTTCCTTTTTAAAATACAACTGAATACGAGGTTAGCAAGAAATAGATACTCATCAGTTTAAATACAACTTTCTGCAATGTCTCATTTTGTTCAAACATCAGTACTTGCTTCTGAGAATAGCTGCTACCTGCAGTTTAATTTCCTTTAAGAACATTGGTACAATGACTTTTATGGAAAAAGTGTTGAATTGTTGACAATATGGTGGTGGGTAGTGTCATGTCCCTCTCCTGAGTGAAAGGGAGTATCTAAGATTCATAGATACCTATGATCACAAAAGGAATGACAAAAGTCAGAAGGGTCTAAAACCTGTTTTATTAGTATATTATACACACAGCATGGAAATTGGTATAAGTCAGTCTACCTTCTAGTAGTAGAAGAAATAAAATAATCAAAGAAAAGAGGGAAGAGAGAAATAGGTTAGATAGGAAAGATCACCGGTCCTGGGTCCAGCATTGATTCAGTCAACAGGGTGTCCAGGGTCCTGGGGGGCACCACCTAGGCTTTGTGGCTGTGGCTTTTTATAGGTAAGTTTTCCCTGCCCTGGGGCAAAGTCTTTTGCTTTCCATGCAAATGAGTTAGCATGTGCAGTCCATTCTTCTAGACTTTTCTGGAATTGGATTGGACATCTTCAGGTGTCTTTGACGGTCTTATTCTCCCTCTGCTGGTCTTGCCCACTACTTGACCTAATTCCTGCACTTAAACAGTACTGTGCTGCACTTATCTCCAGGAGCCAGAACAAAGACATTTGTCACAGAAAAGTGCTACACTACCTCTGCATAGCCCCCATCTCCAGCCACATCCTGTTTTTTCCTGTCTGTTTGCACAGCATACTCTTACACAAGAGTCTCTGGTTGGCTTCACAGCTATCAGTGTTTGAGACATACACATTAGCTCCTTATTTTCTGGGTTTCTAAAAGTGGTACATGGTTGGAAGCTGTAGTGACCTGCTGGGTTTCACAGACAATCATTTCACTCTTTATGAAGAATTTTTTCAATTTTTTCTTCTTTGTTCCCTCCATTAAGATCAAAGCAATTATCTCTCAGTACAATGACAATCTCTAGTCATTTCTGAAAAATGGACAAATGCATTTTTTTTTTGTTTTGAGTACTCACCTACACTACAAGGATATTAACACCAAGAAAAAAAAGGAGTGTAACTATTTCTTTCTCCCTCAGTTTTCCCTCATGGTGAAGGATTGATTTTATAAGCATTAAGCTGGAAATATATGGAGCTCAGAGGGCTAAGAAGAGTCCAGGGGTGGAGGGAATTCAAATATTTATACTCAGATATTTGTGATTCTTTTTTTCCTCCTCCTCTCCAGAGTGCACATACTTATACTTCTAAATTCATATTTGGTGATTCCATTAAAATAATATGAGTTTATGGATAACAAGTCACTTCTGCTGACAGATGCTCCTTTGTGGTGAAGACCTTTCAAATTCAGGCCAGATTTATTAGAGACCAAACTCTAGACTTGCAGGTTTTCAGTAGTATAGAAAGGTAAAACTGCCTCCCAAGACTTTTCAGTGGATTAACAGCTAATGTTTACAGAGAAGTAAGAAAGACTGAAAATATTAATATTGTCATATGAGCCAGATATATTTTTTTATATAACTAGCAGTAGCTGTGCATCAAGTACCCTTCACATTGCATTGAACACTGTAGCCCATTTAGTTTACCTGTCATTAACATAATAGGAGAGTAGACAAAGTGAAGCATTGCATCATTGACGCAACTTGTCATAATGGAGTGCTTCAAAAGATGTTAAAAATATTTTTAAACAATTAGTCATCCTTCCTTATTCAAGCAGTAACCATCCAATCAAAGAAAAAATGCAAACTATGAAAAAAAGCAGACAGAGAGTAAGGAGGTAAAGATCACGCAGCATGGATCACTGGTTGTTCAAATTATTTTCACATAGTTTGGCAGATATCCAAGGGTGTGATTCAACTTTGTACAGGTTACAGAGTGAAATCCATTTTTTATTCTAACAAAACAATTTCACAGCATGATGTTCTAAACATAAAAAAAAGAAGGTAAAGTTCTAAATACGGTTCGATTGTTCATTTTGAAGAGGAGATTTCTTGCTCATATAACAATATTTTTTTTATTCTTTGCAAAAAATAAAATGGAGACACAGCACTGGAAAATTATATATGGAATTAATTGAGCAAGTGGGGAACTCTGCTTTTCTATTAAACTCTCTGCTTTCTGGTAGTATCATTGTATTGGGTTTATGCAGGAAGGTTTAGGACTGAGGGGACTACAGGGCTGTCTTCTGTGAGAAGTCACCAGAAGCTTCCCCCACATCTGACAACTTCAGTGCCAGATGGCACTAAGAGGGACCTGCTGTTGACCAAGGATGTGCCCGCCAGGGATGGGGGTAGCACCTCCAGAGTAATGTATTCAAGACAGAGAAAAAAAAACAGTCAGAGAGAGAATGTGTGAGGAACATACTTGCAGATGCCAAGGTTAGTGAAGAAGGAGAGGAGGGGACAAATGTGATCCAGGCAATGGAGCAGTGATTCTCCTGCAGCCTGTGAAAACCACAGTGAGGCACACTGGTCCCTTGCAGACCATGGAGGTCCACAGTGGAACAGAGATCCTGGAAACAGTGGAGGACCCCACACTGGTGCAGGTGGATGCCTGAAGGAGGCTGTGACCCAGTGGAAAGCCTGTACTGGAGTGAGCTCCTGGCAGGACCTGTGGCCCCATGAAGAGAGGAGCTCATGCTGGAGAAGGTTTGCTGGCAGGACTTCTGACCCTGTGGAGCACCCACACTGGAGCAGCCTGTTCCTAAAAGACTGTGTGCCGTGGAAGTGACCCATGCTGGAGCAGTTCAGGAAGAACTGCAGCTTGTAGGAACAACTCACATTGGAGAACTTTGTGGAGGACTGTCTCCTGTGATCTCCAGTGGGACCTCACACTGGAGCAAGGGAGGAGAAGAAAGGAACAGTAGACGTGTGTGATGAGCTGACCACAACCCCCATTCCCTGTCCCCCTGCCCTACTGTAGGGAGGAGGAGGGAGAGAAAATGGGGAATGAAGTTGAGGAAGAAGGGAGGGGTACAGGGAAGACGTTCTAAGATATAGGTTTCATTTCTTGTTACTCTACTGTAGTTTGATTGGCAATAAGTTTAACAAATTTCCACCAGCTGAGTCTGTTTTGCCCGTGATGGTAACTAGTGAGTGATCTCTCCCTGCATATATTTCCTCTCACCTGCCCTGTCAAGGAGGGAAGTGATGGAGTGGCTTTGGTGGGCAACTGGCATCCAGTCAGGGTCAACCCACAACTATAATTTTCTTAATTTTGTTCATTCCATTCTCTTATTTGCTCTTGTTATTTATATATCATATTCCACCAGACATCTTCACATTTTATAACTTGTTCTCTGTTATGAAAGAGTTTTATTTGTAAGAGAAATAGTAAAATCAAAGCCTTAACTTGCAAATTTCTCCTTGTATTTTTTCTGCATTAGCTAGTATAATATGGTTCTGTTCCCTGACAGAGAATATGAAATCCAGCATACACAATAACTTAAAGTAGAAAAGCAACACATTGACCATAGCAAAAACAAAGAACAAGTAAATGTATGTCCTTCACAAATATGACTCTATCAGAAGGAGCTAAAGGCAAAACCAAGCCACAATAGATACAGAACAAATGAGTACACTTTTTAATCTTTACAGAATACTGTCAGACAATGAGGGATATTTTTGGTATTCACTTTGACATTTCTTGTTCCATATTTGGTGTCCAATTTTTGACTAACAACTTATAAAACATTGAAATACACATTGAGATGTACTAATATTTTATTAGTACATCTCATTAGCTGAAGGATTGCTCAGGCCCTATAGTCCCTCACTGCAGTAAAAATAGGTAAATTCTTGCCTTTTTTTCCGTTGGGGTCAAATTTTCCATGACTCATAGATAGCATGGGCTCTTTCAGCATTTGGAAGTTACTCCTCTTGTCCATTTGAGATAGTTGAAGTTTGGTGAGTGTTTGAAGATGTTTTTGTATAGTTGGTTTTTTCAGCTGATTTGTAGCTGCAGGTGCCTGCTTAAGATAGTTATTAAACACACTGTGTTGTGTTGCTATATTTTTTAAAATCAGAGGCAGGCTGTGACAGCAAAGGATGTTCTGGATGTCACTAAAGTAAATGATCAAGAAGGCAAAGAGTAATATTATTATACATGGTCGCTGGTTAAAACCTTTGTAATCTTGCAAATAATTTTATCCTGTAGACGTACTTTTTTTATAAATTAAAGGTCAAATCCTCCTTATCCTTTCATACCAAAAGAAGAAATAAATACAGTCATTTCAAGTAAATATTTCCAAATTGAAGGCCAGAGAAATACTAGAAAAGTGCCATTTTCCGCTTCTCTGAAAGCAGGTTCTTATATAATGGCTGTCTCACTTGGAGTGTTATGAATTTGGGTCAATTGGCAGGTGCATGAAGGTGGCCAAGAAATATTGGAATTTTTTTTCACAATGCCTTTATTTACTAGAGGGAAGATTTAACTGCAGATTGATTCCTACAACCCCAATATAGAGAAGTTTTCTTATACAGTAAAGTACCCAGGTAATTTTTAAAGCACAAGCTAAGATCCTGTCTTTTAAAGATGTTCTTAAAACTTCAACATACTTTAACTGTGAGCTTAATATTTAGCACATATAACTAGAGCATTGCTGAAATGACATGCGTGCAAATATATTTTTTAAGTCATTTGCTCTTTCCTAGGAAAAGGAAATCAGTATGGAGAGAAAGTTCAGGAACAAAAAGAAGAGGATGGAGTCTTGGCAGAAGAAGGCAAGCAGTGTCTTCTGTGCATCACCAAAATAAATTGACAAACCCAGTAATCAGTGCATATTTTTACAGGTCAACTTCACACCTTGTTTGCCAGAAACTATGATTAGCAGAAGGATACTTAAATAGCTTTCTTTTATTCACTAAATCTGTCATAGAAATGAAGCGTAAAGACTATACCTAGTGACTTCAACCTTCTGCATTTTGGCATTGAAGATTATCTTTGAAGGTATTTCTTTAAAGATTATCATGTGTCCTAGTTAGAACAACAGGGACCAGCTCATCACTGTGTGAGAGTAACCCAAAACTGTGTATTCTATACCCTTCCATGCCATTTCCCAGAAACTGTTAACAATAAACCATTTACAGCAGCTGCCCAGAGCACACCTGACTCCTCAGGCTATAAGCTGGGTGTTAAGACGACCTGTGAGATAGGAGGATGCTACTGTCTTCATATCCACTGTGAAACTCCCCACCCTGAGGGAGATACTGGGCACTCCTGTCTGAACCCGAGGATATATAATCTTGGGGTCTTGGGACTTCTGGTACCTCTCGTGAGATCCAGGAAAGACCTGAACTTGGACTGGACTGCGACCACCACTCTCAACCAGACTGAGACCACCACTCTCGACCCAACTGCGGCCACGACTCTCAACCGGACTGCAACCATCACCCTCGACCAGACTGCAAACAGCACTCTCACCAACAGGTTTTCCCTCTCCTTTTACTTTTGGACTCAGGGGGACCACGTGGGGCTCAGCATGGGGAGGGCGCCCCAAGGAACACCACTCTGTTCATGCCCCAGGGTGTTGGGTATACATCTGGGTTTTGTGGGTTAAAACCAATTGTTTCTCTGTGTAATTGTATTTGTTGTATTATTTTTATTAAATTGTTATTCTGACTTATAATCTCTTTCGAGTTGGGTTCATTTCCCCTGCTGGTTTACTGGCACATCATGTAACATTACTGTGTCCTAAAACTGAATTGTTTTGAACATTTACTGCTTATTGATAATCATTTTACGACAAAGGAGAAGCAGATTAACTAAGAACCTATCATAGTTTTCTCTTGTGTTGTGTGATATTTACATTGGAAACATTTCCTGAAATGTGTTTAGTATGCAGAGTATTTGCCCTCTCAGTCCACAAAAGCAGGTTTCTCAAAGATAAAGAGTTATGCAGGTAGGATATATATTACCTGGTGGTACATTTTTGTTCACTTATGAGTTTTAGTAGGGTTGTCTGTAGCTAGGCTTTTGCCTCCTTCTGGTAATGAATCAAAACCTGTCTGGAACCTGGATGACCATAGAATAGTAATGAATACTGAGGAATCCGTATTCATACTGAACAATTGGTCTCTTTTGTTTACGGTACAACAAGCCTCTCCTGTGTTTCTTTCTTGGCCTAATGATTGCCTCTTTCAGTCTCCAGGCTAGATTCAGCTCTACTTCTTTGCCTGGGAATCAATACTTGAGTGCAGACCTCCTCCTCTCGTGTTGCCTTTTCCCAAGCAGGTTCTCTCTTTTCCTGGCCACTCTCCACTGCAGTCATGGCACCAGGGGAAACCCTCTTAGCAGTGTCCCATGAAGGGGTGTTATGCTGCACAAAGTCAGTGCTAACTGGATACTCATAGGTTATCCCTCCCCAGACCTGCCACCCATATCTTTGCTATGAAGGGAGTGGTTTTCTCTTCCTTTTGGGTATCTAGTATTATTTTAGGCTCTTTATTCCAAACCTTTCATGCTTAATCATGCAATGTGATATGAACAATGAGTGACAGTAAATGTAAGTCTCTGAAGTGTCTGTCTAAGCCTTGCAGTGAAAAGTGCCATGCATAGTATTGCATGAGGGAAAGAATCTAAACTATGGATAACAAGAGAACTAATTTTAATTTATATGTAAAACAAAGATTGAGGTTATTAAAAAAAAAAGTCAAAGAGCTATGGAAGAAAAATGGGTTTTCACTTTTTTCACTTCTTATATAGCCATAGTGGTATGGGTGCTATATTTGAATAATAAAAGTAACTGGAGCATAAAATTAATAATTTTCCACTGACCTCCATATTCATTTAAAATTATTTTTCCTTGTAGACAGGTAAAGCTTTGTGTCAATTCTCATTTTCCTTAAGCTCTAGACAGTTAATCCAATCCAACATAACAGAAAGTGAACAAGAGTGTATTAACAGTCTAAAAAGTCTCCAATGTCCTGTTAAACATAAGTTGAGGACTCGGGACTCAGGTGGAAACTGCATGTGCATATAAATGTAAATCCTCAAACATGACTCTCACACAGAAAATAAATTATTAAAACAGTTGTATAAAATATAAAAATTAAGTCCATTTTCAGATATTCTCATATCTACCATAAGCTATATATCCTTCTGGGTTGTAAAACTTTCTGCTTAAATTATCAGAATCTCATTACATATGATTCAACTAGCAATAATCTAACTAATTTATTGAAAAAAACTCAACATGTTCCACTTAATTTTTACATCCATCTTAGAAGAAAGACACATGTGACTTCATATAATATCTGGAAATACTTTTTCTCCATCCAGTGTTCAGCTGTCCTCATTTTTCCTCTGCAGAGTAGAAATTCTCTAAAAATATGACATCCTTACAATGTCTGAGTTATTGACTTTTTATTTCTAAGTGTTTCTATCCAACATATACCCAGGAAGGTCATCTGTTATGCTATATGAAAACCAGGTCCATACAAAGAAAAAAGCATTGTATCTTTACTAATGACAAATGTGTGTGCTTTTCTTAATGTCTCTATCTGGTCGATTTAAAATGGTCTTCCAAAGATCAAGGTGAAAAAAGAAGGAGATCATAAGAACTATATATGACACAATATTTAAATAACATTGTTTACCAATCTCTTCTATCAGTTTCTTGTTCTTTAGATTAGGGTTGCTTAAAGGTTAAAGAATAGTTTGTACACTTATAAGAAATATTTGAGATTAAAAAAATAAAAAGAGAACAGAAATAGCAGAAGGAAAGTTTCAAAAGGATAGAGATAGCAAAGATTATGATTAACTGAGAGAGTTTTTATTGTAAACTAACATGAGCATAGCATAAAATTATATAATTTTCCAGAGATAACAAACCAATTTATTAGATTCCATTTTATCTCATTCTTGTTACAAAGACAATTTTTTTTCCATGCCAGTTTGGATAGGTGCACTTTGCTAATCAACATGAGACTAGGGATTCTTAAATAAAGATCCAAATTTATCACCAATCAAGTTGTTCTGCCAGTGGAATCACAGGACTGCTAATGTTAGTTCAGTCAAATCATTCTAATTAAAATTCAGACATTTAAAAAAGTCACTTAATCATTAAAGACTGTCAGTTTGTTTCAAAACCACCTTGCCCTGGTGATAATCCTAGCCAAGGTTTAGAGCTGGTGCAACCCAGAAGACTATTTCACATTACAGTGATAGTATGATGCTCATGTAATAATTTGGATGCTGACCTAATTTCTCTGGAATAGCACAAACAGTTTAAAGTCCTAAGCCATTTCCCTCAAAAATTTAAGAAGTGGTAAAATTTCTACCTTGCAAGCCAATTCAAAGACTTTTTTTTTTTTTCATTTTCCCAAAAAGATGTCAATTTTCTTGACCATAAAATCTGTGATTTTTCAAATGAACTCTTGGAAACACTAACAACTAAATTTTAATAATCAGCAAGAGAGAAAATTTAATGAAAGCGTATGAAAGCATATGCATGCACCTTGGTACAGTTCTGTAACAAAGTGAGGAGAACTGTATCATACACAGACCTATTCCTCTGAAACTGCCCATCCAACCGATAATCAGGCCTTGGGATATTACACCTCTTTGAAAAAGTTGTCCTAAAGATTTATTTTTCACATTGGCTTTTCAATTTGCAGTTTTAAAGGAATCAGCTACTTTAATGCAAATTCATGTCAGGTAGGCCCTTGTTAGAGCTGGGTTTTTTATTTTATATTGATCCAGTCTAGTTTAAAGCTGAGAGATGGCCCAAACAGCTGTCAAGTGGCTTAACCGCTGGGTAAGAAAACTTCCACTAAACTGAAGTATGCTTCTACCTTCAGTTTTCAGATAGAACTTCCAAACTGCATAATTAGTTCTTCTACAAATATTACATCTATTCATTTGAGTAAATTACTCTACAGTATTATATCTTCATTAGGTGTTAATGCTAATCCATAGCTACATAGCATACAAAATTTTGAAACAATTTTAGTGGTGCATCCAAATTAGTAAGAGTTTGCATTGAAAATAAATGAGTCAGGTCTTGTCTCTGCACCAGTATGAATGAACTATAGAAACAGTATTTATAATTAAAATGTTTCTCCTAAATAGTGACTATAATAATCTGCTTATTCTGTGTTTAACTTTCTGTTTGTTTCAGAATGGAGGGCTTTTTAGACCATGCAGTTTGATATTCTACACATATACCTTGGTTTCTGGCCGACTCTGGTTGTCTTTTATTGCAGCAGACTGTTTTCAATTTTTCAATTAGTAATGTGATGACTTTAAAGGGATGCACAAAGTACCACAAAGATGGATGGGATCAAAGAAAGGTGAGGTAAACTTCAAAATCATAGTAATGCTTTGTGCTGTTTTTGGCTGAGGTACAGTTAATTTTCTTCGCAGCACCTGGTATGCAGCCATGTTTTGGATTTTTGTTGGAAACAGCGTGGATAATAGAAATATTTTAGCCAGTGATGAGCAGCACTAGCACAGAGTCAAGGAATTTTCTGGTCCTCACCTCACCCCACCAGTGAGGAGGTTGGGAGTGCACAAGAAGTTGGGGTGGGATGTTGAGGACCAGGAATTGGAGTGGGAACGATTCCGGAAATGGAAAAATATGTACAGCGATTGAATGGACTTCACACATTGTGTGTTTCCCCCGAATTTGTATCTTCTGGGCATGTCCCGGCCTGCTCACCTCCCTGCACCTCTGTCTTCTCTGCCGACTGGCTGGAGAAGCTGCGGCAGGAGACAGCCCCCATTCGCCCTTTCCTCCCCTGGTCCCTCCTGCGCTCCCCCCCCCCTTTTGCCCACAGCTCAATCCTGGTTTGTCCCCCCATCTGTCTGTCTCCTGCTCCACCCTATGTTCTGGCCCTTTCCCTCCGGATAAAAACCCCGTGCGCACGCTGGATTAAAGATTCTACCTGCACCCCACCTTTGTGTCTGGGATCCGTGCCGTGTCGCGGCCCCATTCCACTCCCCCGCTCGGACCGCGGCACATGGCGCCCAACGTGCGGCGAAGGTAGAGGTTTTTATCTTAAAAAGCCTCCCATACGCCACGAGGGCTCAGACGACGCGGAGAGAGGCGTTTGTCCCGCTGGTCCTTCCCGGCTGAACTCCAGAATCACGGCAAGGCGGCCACCGCACCGAGAAAGGTGAGCACCGGGAAAACCCCTAATCCCATCTTCCACCCTCACAAACTTTAAAAAAAAAAAAAAAAAATGGACCTCTCGCTATCTACCTCTCAAAAATTCGTGTACCGCAAGCTTAAAGACTTTATTTTGGAAAA
The DNA here is from genome assembly GCF_003945725.1 of Corapipo altera. Taxonomy (NCBI): domain Eukaryota; kingdom Metazoa; phylum Chordata; class Aves; order Passeriformes; family Pipridae; genus Corapipo; species Corapipo altera. The sequence continues at coordinate 9,843,564 of NW_020884888.1, forward strand.
CGGCCATCCTTTAGATAAAAAATCCGCTAAAGCCCTCGCTAAATGGCTTGAAAACGGAGGGGAGATGGTCTCCGACAGCATGTCCCTAAAAGACTGGGAGAAAATTGGATACAATATCTGGAGAGCGAAAGAGAGGGGAGACAAAACTGCTACTGAGGCATTAATCGCCTGGAGATTGATTCTGATGATGATACAGCATCAGTTGATGAGCTCCAATGAAAATCTCCAAGAATCACCACGAAAATATAAAAATTCCAATTCAAAATCCCCGACAAAAGACAAGCCCCAGAAAAGTGAGCACGGTGGGAGGAAAAAAAGCGGCGCAGGGAACACGCGGTCTTGGCAACATGGCGACGGGGGGGGGGAAGGGCGCTTGCACGAGCACGGGGCCGAAGCGCGCGGGGGAAGATCGCGGGAACGCACGCCGCGTGGCAGCACGGCACGCTCCGTCGGTCCCGTCCCCCAGCCCGCCCGCGCGGACCCCGTCGGCACCGCCCCCCAACCCGCTTTCGCGCCCACCCCCCTACGCCCCCGGTACGCCCACGGACCCTCCCACCAGAACGCCCTCTCCCTCCAGTGCCGCCTCTACACCCACGTCGTCACCCTCCCGGGGTAGACGGAAGCTAAGGGGCAGGGCCAGAGCCTCTTCCGACAATAACATCCGGAAAGATGGCCCCGCCCATGAAGCCTTTGTTACCGAGGCTCCCGGCAGTTGCCGGATGGCAAATGCCTCTCTTCCATGCAACGATGTTTGGAAAGCTTTCCGAACAGAAGCCGCACAGGCTAATGATGCCGAGTTTTTAAAAGCTTTTCCAATTTACCTAGAGGAAGGTCGTGCCCCTGAGTGGCGTCCGGTGTCTTATCCTATGTTAAAGGACATCAAAAAAGCGATTGTACAGTACGGTTTGGGGTCACCTTATACTGTTGGACTTTTTGAATCGTTTTTTCTCGCCTGCCGTTTAATACCTTATGATATCAAAGCGGTAATTAATGGACTGTTATCGACTGTGCAAGCATCCGTTTTCGAAGCGGAATGGAAACGTCTTATAGTTAAATATGTCAATGAAAAGATGGAAAGACGTGGTATTCCTGTAAACAATGCTATTGATATGCTGTATGGAGAGGGCAACTATGCGAGTCGACAAGACCAGGCTCTTGTGGATCTAAAATACCTGGATATTACAAAAGATCTGGCAATGGAGGCCTTTAAAAAGGTTGCTGATGCATATGTCCAAACACCCTCCTTCACCCTAATTCATCAGGGCTCAACAGAACCTTTTGTGGACTTTATAACCCGGCTAAGGGAAGCTATAGCACGGCAAGTACAGCAAAAAGAAAGCCAAGACATTCTGTTTAATAAACTTGTGATTGAAAAGGCTAACGAGGATTGCCAACAAGCCTTAAAAATGCTAAAGGATCCTACACTCCTGGAGATGATAGAGGCCTGTAAGAATGTGGGGTCTAATTCTCACAAAGCGAGGTAAATAGCTGACGCTTTGGCCGGGCCACAAACCTGTTTTCACTGTGGTGAGACAGGACATATTAAAAAGAACTGCCCACAATTAACTACAAAGACTGAGCTTCCAAAGACGCCTTGCAAGCGGTGTGGAAAAGGTAGACACTGGACAAAAGATTGCAGGTCTCTTACTAACATCTATGGAGAACTGCTGCCTCCTAAAAAGTCACCAGACTTAAAGAGAAAAGTGACTTTTAATTCAATGCCAGATCTTAGACAGTGCGACTGTGAGCTGTCGGGAAACGGGGAGACCAGCGCCCGGGGTGGCGCTATGACACCAACACCCCCACAGCTGCGCTCCATCCTTCGCAGCCCGTCCTTTCAGCAAGTGTCAGCAAACCACAGCAGTTAGAGTGGATCATATTAGCCCTACCCTTCCCTACAGTCCGCCTTAAATATGACGAGCAAATTATGCAAGTGGTACCCTCACCATGTGACCCAGACCTTGAATTAGACCCAAATGAAACGTACTTGGTCATCTCACACCTGGCAGCACGCGAAAAAGGAATTACAGTACTACCAACATTACTAACTGGACTTAATGAACATAATATTTTCATTTGCATTTTTACCTCTCTCCCACCTGTAGAAGTCGACTGCTTTCCAGTGGCAAAGATGGTTTCAGTAACCGCTTTGGTGAATCTCATGTCACGAGATGAGGAACTCACAGTCAGCGATGGACTACAAGTCAATTGGACAACAGCTGTGCAAGCAGAGAGGCCCTTTCTAACATGCTCTGTTTCCCTTTCAGGATCTCGTAGTCCACAAGAAATTACTGTCACGGGCCTTTTGGATACCGGTGCAGATATAACTATAGTAGCTTCCCGGGACTGGCCTCCCAGTTGGCCAGCCCACAGTACTAACATCAAAGTTACTGGTGTGGGTGGCTCACAACAGCCCGTTCAAAGCTCGGAAGTGGTTACCATCCACGGGCCGGAGGGCAGATGTGCAACTCTCCGACCATTCATACTGAACGTGCCGGTAACGTTATGGGGACGAGATGCCATGGAACAGTGGCATATCGGACTGCAAACAAATTTTTAGGGAGGGTCACTGAGCAATTGCAGCTACCCAAACTGACTTGGAAAACGGAGATTCCGGTCTGGGTAAGTCAGTGGCCCCTACCTAACCAAAAGCTGCAAATTTTAAACGAATTAGTTGATCAAGAATTGGCAAAAGGACACCTGGAGCCTTCCATTAGCCCCTGGAACACTCCAGTGTTTGTCATCCAAAAATCCTCAGGATCCTGGAGACTTCTCCAGGACCTGCGCAAAGTAAATGAAGTCCTGGAACCCATGGGAGCCCTACAGCAAGGTATGCCATCCCCATCTATGCTACCTGCTGAATGGCCCATGGTTGTTATCGACATCAAGGACTGCTTCTTTCACATTTTTCTTAATTCGGAAGATTCAGCTAAGTTTGCATTCTCTGTCCCAGCAATTAATGTTTGCGAACCTCACCGCAGGTTCCAGTGGCGAGTGCTTCCTCAGGGGATGAAAAATTCACCAACCCTCTGTCAAATGTTCGTTGCAAAAATTCTATCACCAATTAGGCAGAAGTTTAACAAATCCATCATCTTTCACTATATGGATGATGTTCTGATCTGTGCTAATACAGAATTGGCTATGGAAGAAACTTTGAATTCGGTCATTTTGGCTCTAAATTCTCATGGCTTAGAAATCTCCCCTGAAAAAATACAGAAGGAAGCACCCTGGAGGTACCTTGGACTCAAAATTAGTTCAAGAACTGTCAGGCCACAGTCAATTACAATTGACAAAAATGTGCAAAATTTGAATGACCTCCAAAAGCTACTGGGAGCCATCAATTGGGTACGCCCTGTGCTGGGGATCACAACCACTGATCTACAACCCCTTTTTGAGCTTCTAAAAGGAGATGCAGATCTGTCCTCCCCCAGGTCCATCACAGAAGAGGCTGAGAAAGCCCTTCAAGTGGTGGAAAAGAAGATATCAGAAAGGCAGGTGTTCAGAAAGGTAGAGGGACTGCCCTCTTCCCTAATCATCCTGCGGGAGACCAAACAACCTCTGGCTACTCTAGGCCAGTTCTCTAGTGACCAAGGAGACTTCTACTTATGGGAATGGTTATTTCTTCCTCACCAGTTTTCAAAAACAATTGTCACTTTAGTGGAGATGATTGGTAAGCTAATTCATAAAGGCCGTATGAGGTGTTTAGAGCTCAGTGGAAGAGAACCAGATTGCGTTTACCTCCCATTGACTTCAGAACAGCTTGAACAACTGCTGAAGTCTTCAATCGATTTCCAAATAGCCATTAGTGGATACCCAGGAGAAGTAAAATTCCACCTCCCAGCTTGTCAATTTGTACAGAGATTAGCCCAAATCCCAATTAGACTGGAAATTATGCAGTCTGAAATTCCAATTAAAAAAACCAAAACAATCTTTACAGATGGTTCGGGGAAAACTGGAAAAGCAGTCATCGTTTGGAAACAAGATGACAATTGGCAACAAGATATTCATAAAGTCCAGGGTTCCCCCCAAATTGTTGAGCTATCAGCAGTTGTACGTGCCTTTGATATATTTCAAAATGAAGCAATAAACATTGTTTCTGATTCGGCTTATGTGGTGGGCATAGTAAAAAGGATTGAAAACGCATATCTGAAGCATGTCTCTAATCAGCTCCTCTTTGGTTTGCTAACCAGATTGTTGTTCTTCATCCAAAACAGGAAATTCAAGTATTACGTAGTGCATACCCGATCCCACACAGCTCTACCAGGTCCCGTAGCAGATGGGAACCAGATAGCAGATCAGCTATCAGGTATGGTGGCGGTACCAAATTTATACCAGCAAGCCAGACTCTCACATGAATTCTTCCACCAGAATGCCCGATCGCTACAGAAACAATTTGGATTAAAATTAAATCAGGCAAAAGAAATCCTAAGGGCCTGCCCCGACTACCAGGCAGTGGCCCCGCTTAAATCTGAGGGTACTAACCCCAGAGGGCTGGAACCACTGGAAATTTGGCAGTCAGACGTGACACATATATCAGAATTTGGAACATTAAAATACGTGCATGTGTCAATTGACACTTATTCCAAAATGATAGTAGCAACAGCGCATTCAGGTGAGAAAAATCGAGATGTCAAAAGGCATTTTCTATCTGCATTTGCGAGAATGGGGGTCCCAAAACAGGCCAAAACCGATAATGCCCCCTCATACATATCAAAAGAAACTGAGGCATTCTTTAATGCCTGGGGTATCCACCATATCATTGGGATCCCACATAACCCTATGGGACAAGGTATTGTGGAAAGAGCTCACCAAAACATCAAAAATTTAATCAAAAAACAAAACAGGGGGAGTATAGGTATGACTCCCCAAGAAAGATTGGACAAAGTCACATACATTTTAAATTTTTTAAATAAATTGGAAGAACCTGACATACCCATAAGTAGAAGTCCCATTGAAAGGCACTTCCATTCAGTGTCAAACCAGGATACAAGGAAGGCCAAAGTGTTGTACAAAGATATTTTAACTGACAAATGGACGGGTCCTTTTCCTCTCATCACGTGGGGGAAAGGACACGCCTGTGTTTCTACCGAGACAGGCCCGAAGTGGGTCCCAGTAAAGAGAGTCAAGATCTACCAGGATCCACCATGCGCTACACCTGTGCCTGCCTCTTCATCATCCTCCTCAACCTAGGAACCGAGCAAAGGACATCAGGAATCGCAGCTGCACTTCCAAACTGGGCTTACGCCAATTCAGAGAACATCTGGGTAAAATTAGCTCAGGAGACAGGAAGTGAGGCCATCTCCCTGTCCCTGTCAAACATTAATAACCTGTTTCAAACATGTCTAATTGGAATACCCACAAATGAAAGCCCAAAGGTACATTTTAAATCCCCCTCATATGGGACAGAGGAGCCCATGGAAATTGAAATTATGGGAACAATAATTACAAATCATTGTTTTCTCTTTACACCAAACACCGCTGTCAAAGTTCCTAGCCACAAAGTGACTCCCTATAAAGAGATTTATCAAAACATCTCCCTCTGGTGCAATAACACTGTGCCCGAAAAAATAATCACTGAGGCGGTCGGCGCAAAACCAATAGTGTTGCCGGAGGGGAAGTTTTTAATCTGCGGTGAGAGAGCCTGGGCAGGTGTCCCCTCCTATCCGGTAGGAGGTCCCTGTACTATGGGGCAGCTCTCTCTCTTTAACCCCGGCAGATTCCGTTTCTCAAGCCAAATTCCATCAGTGCCAACTCGATCTAAAAGATCCTCCCCTTATAAATCAGTGAGCAGTATTGTTCAGCCAATCCCAGAAAATTGTGACCCTCTAATACCCTTATGGTCAAAAACCCTGAATTTTTGGAGCTCTTTTGCTGTGTTCCCAGGGGTTGGCACAGCACATTCCCTCAACCTCCTAACACACTTGGGATGCTGGATGGCAAAAGAGGCTAATGCCACCAGTGTTGCCCTAGAGGGCCTGGTTAAAGACACCCTAAAACTGAAAGAGGTATCCCTCCAAAACAGGGCCACGATAGACTTTCTCCTTTTAATGCATGACCATGGGTGTCAGGAGTTTGAAGGCATGTGTTGCCTCAATTTCTCTGACCATTCCCAATCTGTGTTCAAAAGCATCAAAGAGTTACGAGACCTGGTCAGTGACATACGAATGTCACCAAAGCTCTCCACCGATGACTTATTTGACAAGTTGAGTTTACCCAGTTTACATAATTGGCTTAAGCAAATCCTGTTAGCCTGCTTCGAAATTTTGCTTCTCCTGTTTGTGTTGTTATTAACCATCTCTTGTGTCACAGCATGCTGCAGGAAGACCATCACAAAAAATATCTTTTTAGCTGTGCCTGATTTAAATAACAGAGGGCGAGATGTTGAGGACCAGGAATTGGAGTGGGAACGATTCCGGAAATGGAAAAATATGTACAGCGATTGAATGGACTTCACACATTGTGTGTTTCCCCCGAATTTGTATCTTCTGGGCATGTCCCGGCCTGCTCACCTCCCTGCACCTCTGTCTTCTCTGCCGACTGGCTGGAGAAGCTGCGGCAGGAGACAGCCCCCATTCGCCCTTTCCTCCCCTGGTCCCTCCTGCGCTCCCCCCCCTCTTTTGCCCACAGCTCAATCCTGGTTTGTCCCCCCGTCTGTCTGTCTCCTGCTCCACCCTATGTTCTGGCCCTTTCCCTCCGGATAAAAACCCCGTGCGCACGCTGGATTAAAGATTCTACCTGCACCCCACCTTTGTGTCTGGGATCCGTGCCGTGTCGCGGCCCCATTCCACTCCCCCACTCGGACCGCGGCAGTGGGACACAACCAGGACAGCTGTACCAGCTGACCCAAAGGATATCCCACACAGTTCAGCATCATGCTCAGTATGCAGTGCAGTGCTGGGAGAAGAAGAGGGAATGTTCAGAGTGATGGTGTTTTTCTTTTGAAATCACTGTTATCAGTGATGGAGCCCTACTTTCTTGAGGTTGACTGAACACTTGCCTACCTATGGGAAGCAGTGAATGGATTCTGTGTTTTGCTTTGCTTGTGTGCATTGCTTCTGCTTTCCCTATTAAACTGTTGCCTATTAAACCCATTAAACACAAGTTTTCTCTCTTACTTTTCCAGTTCTTCCCCCATCCCACTCAGGGTGAGGATAGAATGAGCAGCTGTGTGAGGTTCAGTTGCCAGATGGAGCTAAACCATGACACTCCTTAATGTTTTAACACATAAAGTAGTCTGAAGAATTGTCTTTTTATTTTGCTGAACAGAGTTTTTGACTTTCAGCTGATCTCTAAATTTTGAAATTACAAAATTAAAAATGGAACCAGCAATTCAAGAAACCCCTGTATCTCTTGTTATTATAAACAGTAAATCCAGAAAACAGTTATGTTTCTTTAAGGATGTGTATATGTTGTATTTTGACACAGATATTCTCACAGAGATAATTTCTGAAAGACTGGGTCCTGCAGCTGCCTTATTTTGGGAAGAATTTTCCTTATTCAGCGAATAGTTGGAAATTTAAGTCTCCTCCTGGATGAAAACATATGTGAAGACAATTCCATCTCTGGTAAGAAACAGTTATGGAACACTAAAAAATATTAGTAGCAATTGCAATAGGTTTAGTAAGAAACCTAACCTTATGGTATCCACTTAATGAACCTTGTGGAGTATTCAAGAGGATTTTTGCTTAGAAAGAGACCATATGGAGGAAAATCATTGCAAAAACTGAAATGAGTGAACCCAGACTGAGGACTAGAACATAATTTTGTGCTACCTGCAGAAACATCCTAACGGCAGAAAACGGTTTGAGAGACTACCTAGTTATTGCCCAGTCTCCTCCTGGATAATTGTCCTAGTCTAAAGTTAGTTTGGATCCTGTGGAGGCAGCACACTATCCCACACTTGGTCTCCATTCCCACTAGCAAGCCAGCTTATTTTTCTTCCTCCCCTAGACAATATAAGAAACCAAACATCTTTACATGTTCTTTCACTACCTGAGATATATAGCAAACACTAATTTGTAGGAAATGATTTTTAGTGCTAGAGAAACAGAAAGATGAAGGTAAACAATCAGACAAGCGTTTCTCTGTGTCCCAGGTGCAACATTATTTTGAGGTCCCCTCCCATTCAAACTCCTCTACTTGAGTACTCTGGATAAAGAAATGATTTGCGATGAGTTTGTCTATTTGAAATTGTCTTCTGCTGAACTTAGAAAATGACACAGAAAGAACAAGCAATACTTCCTAGGTCTGGTGAACCATTCAGGTGCATTTGTCATGTTTTCTATAATCTATTTAAGGATTTTAGTTTCAGATACCCATAAAAAGAAAAAAATAAAATCCATATCAGGTGGCTAATACAAATCTACACACAAATGGAGCTCAATACCCAGCTGAATCTATATTCAACAAAATTACACAAGAAAAAAATGGAGAACCTTTATAAAAAATGTTCATCTTTCCTTAGAGAAAAGTGGAATATAATGAATTACAACATCCTTGCTGCAGAATTTATATCTACAGTGTAAGTAAATATAAGAAAAAAAATTATCAAAATGTAGAACAATAAAATCTGAGAAGCTTGGGAATGTCTCCTGCATATACCCGCTTATGTAACACATGAAAACCCAACAACTTTATGTACACAAAGCTTAATTAGGTCAGCAAGTGCCTTGCTGATCCTCTAATAAACAGATGAAAGTATAGCCCAATTTCAATGAAAGGACAGTATTCATGATACCTACCTGAGAGAAACTGTTTATCTAGAGACAATAAACTTCTCAAAGGGTGTTATTGTTAGAAAAAAAAACAAGAGTCACAAGTCAAGAAATATCATAGCATTTTTCAGTCCTTCCTTCTGCCTTGATTGTTCTATGGAATTCTAATAGAATTGTTTCTTTATATTTTACTTTATATTCAAGTTTTTCCTGGTTCACTCTACAGAGTCCATTTTAAAGACAGTTATAGTAAATCTAGGTTTTTAAAAAAAAAATCTATGCTAAATGCATTATAACCACAGCAGCCTTCAACTACTTTGATTACTGTAGACAGAAATCATACATTTAATTTTTTAAAATCTTGAATTTATTCTACATTTAATCCATCCTGGATGATTTACACTCATTCGCTTCAATGGTTAATAAAACTCTAGAATTAAATTGATATTTAAAATATAAGGAAAATTACTGACTACAGTTTTATGGAATATTTCAGATACTAATTTGTAATATTTTGGCTGGATTATTCTAACAAATGGTTGTAAAGATGTTTTTTGTATCATAACTCTTTTTCCTTCTTTCTCTCTAGAACTGCGCATTTCGCAGACAAAGCAATGATGTTATAGGCATCCAACTACCTTAGGTGTGTGCATACTCCATTTAAGTTGCAGAGTAGCAATGAAAGTGCTCAGACAATGAGTTGCAGGAGAAATCCAAACCCAAATAAAAGTGAAATAAGTGGAGATCAGCAGATTGAGTCTGGGAGACCAGACCTTAAGGATTGTTACCACTGCTTCTTTTCCAGTTATCACAATAAGACAAGAGGAACATCACATTCATGTCTGACTTGCTCTGAATCAAATCTGTGCCAAGTCTGAAGACAAAGTCACCTCATAACCCCTTTATCCTAATGTGCTTTGCAAACTTATTAACCTCTAAATATTTTTAGCTACAAATCATCTAGTGACTTGCCAAATCATCACTAGGTGACCTATGAAATTTTTTTATTTTTAGATTTTTTAACTGTTCTTGAAAGTTGAGCCAAAGTTAATTTCTCAATACTTCGGCTAATATGTTGAATAGGAATTCATCAGTATCACTTATACAGGACAAAATATTTACCAAATGAAACCTTGTGAGGATTAACAGTAGCAATACAGGGTTTCAACAGGTCTTTCTAAAAACATTTAATTTTTACCACATAATAATTTTTGGTTGTAATAGAAATTTTCCAGGCTTTAATAAATGCAAAATACTAATTCTGAGACACTCCTGGTCTTCCTCCCTTCTGTTAAGATATGGATATATTTTGCATTCATGGTTAGGCTTCATGAAAAAAGATTTGGGAAGGGCTCTACCCACATTTGCTAAGGCACACTGGTGGCTAAAGAGGCCAACGCGAGATAGACAAGATCGGTTGCAAAAGGCACAGCAGAAAGACTCCTTGGATGTATTGGTAGGATACGATTCTTTCTGAGTTTTCTTTTTTCTTCAATGGTGATCCTGAGTGCGTTCTCAAAGGAAGTAGCAGCATTATGGATTGTGTGTCTCCAGACCTCCCGATTGGAGGCCAGAGTAGACCAGCGATGAAGATCAGTGTAGCCAAGGTAGAGATGTTGTTTCAGAGAGTCCTTGTATCTCCTCTTCGGGGCTTCTCTCTTGCAGTACCCAGTGGCAAATTCACCATAGAGCACGATCTTGGGGAGGTAGTCGTCCTCCATCCTGGAGACGTGCCCTGCCCAACGCAGCTGAGTTCTCAACAACATGGCCTCAATACTTGTAACTGCTGCCTGTTCTAGAACAGATGTGTTAGTCACATAATCTGACCAGTGAATGTTTAGGTTGTACAGAGACAGCGTTGATGGAAGCGTTCTAGGAGTCGCAGGTGGTGGCGGTAATTGACCCATGGTTTGGACCCATATAAGAGAATAGACAGCACAGTGGCTCTGTAAACACTGATCTTTGTACTTTTCTTCAGGTGTTTATTTTGCCAGACTCTTTTATGGAGTCTTCCAAAAGCTCTATATGCCTTTGCTAACCTGTTGTCTATCTCTCCCTCAATCTTACTATCCAAAGAGATGATGCTACCTAGGTAATTAAACTGCTGGACTGATTTGAGCTCTGATTGACCAATGGTGAAATGGGGATGATGGAAGACTTTGCATAATACAGACTAAATATCTATACAGTAATAAACTTATGCCCTTAGTTACGTATATAGATTTTGGAGCAATTATTGGTGCTCTAACACCTAAAATAATAACATTTGTTTAAAATATCTTCTTAAAATGATTACATAATTTTATTAATATAATATATATTGATATATACATATACATAGAAATACATATGTACAGATACATACACACATCCTTTATAGAAAATCTATACACACAAGCAGTCATGTATGTATGTATATGTATGTGTATTTGTGTGCATGTATATATGTGTAAACCAGCAAATAGTTATGCTTACGTAGGGTAGGAGTATAAAAAATGTATATGATGACAATGATTACTTTATTAATATTTTGAGAGCCTTTTCTGCTCAAATGTCATGCCTATATCAATTTTTAATACAGTGAACATTTTTATGTGTGTGTCTATATATATACATATGTTCACTTATCTGTAAATGCCCTTTTTAATATTCACTTTCTAAAATTATTCTTGAAACTTGAGCCAATGTCTAGTTGTTCAATAGTTTGGTAGATATATTGAATGCAAACTCTCATAAGAGCAGAGAATTATCTGAAACAGTTGTTGTACCTGTCATAGATGGCTTACTGTTTCTGCTATTCTACAGATGACTGAGCATCTTGCTGGTTCAATAGTCAAAACTCCTCTTTAATAGCTCAAAAATTATCTGCAGGAACAAAGGCAATAGTACAATACATTCCTTTTACTATTTTCTCTCTCTAACTGGAGAGTCGTCTTTTGATTTTTTCAAAAAATAATCTCCTGCAGGTGCTCTGATTGCAGATAATTCCTACTGACTATGTCTTCTCTCTTAAACAAACAGACAGAACTATCCATGTCATAAGCACCCTCCCGTAGGTCCATAATTTCCCTTGTAAAAATTTCTTTATGTTCATATTTCATTTGATATTTTCTTCTTTTGAGTCTAGTAATGGCATTTAAGAAAATAAATTTAAATACACTGGTGTGTCTAAACATTCAGATGTATTTTGAGGACATAGTATCTGTTTATTTACATTTTTATTACTAGCATTTGGGAATTGATCCATTATACCATAATATAGCTTCTGCGTATAATTTTTATTGCCTTTTCTTGAGAACTTAAATAGGGCCTTTGCTGTTATAAATTCAGCATTTTATTTCAAGTTATAGGTGAGACTTCATCCCAAATTTCAGTAAGCACAGGTTTTTAGGTTGTTAGATTAACTGACTAGTTACACAACATTTGCCAGTATTTGCCAAAATAATTTCCACAGGAAAAACTCTAAAGTCCAAACTGCTCTGTGAAGGAATGTACCCCAAATCCTCCGGTTTCTGTTTTCCAAATAGCATTTCATCTATATTTGTGCTAATCTCAACTGTGTGCTTCATCTCTAAATGCTGAGGAACAGTGAAAATTAGTTACAACTGCTGGCATTGAGTTTTCTCAGCAGTTTAATGTTATAAGGTTATTGTTAACATTTAATTGATCACTAATTGCTTAAAGTCATTAGTGATTTTATGATACTCTTCACTTCAGTGAGATTTAAAATATTCAACAATGGCACAAGACAAATATCTCAGCTTCCTCTTTCTTAACTTTCATGTAATTTAACTGGTTGACTGGACTGGATTAGTTTTAGTTCATGGATTTCTAAAATCAGTATTGCTGAAGACACTAAATTTGAAAAAGTCATAGATTCTCTCGAGGGCAGAGAGGCCCTGCAGAGAGACTTTGACAAATTAGAGAGATGGGCAATCACCAACCATATGAAGTTTAACAATGGCAAGTGCTGAATTACGTACCTGGGATGGGGCCATCCTGGTTGTTTGTATAGACTAGGGAATGAGACACTGGAGACCAGCGCTGTGGAAAGGGACCTGGGGGTTGTGGTCGACAGCAGGTTAAATATGAGTCAGCATTGCCCTGGCAGCCAGGAGTGCCAACTGTGTCCTAGAGGGTATCAGGCAAAACACTGCCAACCAGTCAAGGGAGGGGATTATCCCAGTCTGCTCTACACTGGTGTGGCCTCACCTTTAATTTCCTGTGCAGTTTTGGGCACCACAGTATAAAAAAGACGTTAAGCCACTAGAGCGTGTCCAAAGGATCGTGAAGGGTCTGGAGGGGAAACCTTATGAGGAGCAGCTGAGGGCACTTGGTTTGTGCAGCCTGGAAAAGAGGAGACTGAGGGGAGACCTCATCACAGTCTATAATCTCCGCATGAGAGGAAGTAGAGGAACAGTTACTGATCTCTTCACTCTCATGATCAGTGACAAAATTTGAGGAAACAGCTTGAATCTGAGTCGAGGAGGTTTAGGTCAAATATCAGGAAAAAATTTTTCACCCAGAGGGTGGTTGAACGCTGGAACAGGCTTCCCAAGATGGTTATCACAGCACCAAGTGTGTCTGAGTAATAGAAGCATTTGGACAACACTCTCAAGCACACGGTGGGATTCTTAGGATGTCTTGTGCCGTGCCAGGAGTTGGACTCAATGATCCTGATGGGTCCCTTCCAACTCAGCGTATTCTATGATTGTATAAAATGTATTTATTCAGTCAGATAGCATCAGGACAAGGGGGAATGGTTTGAAAGTAAAAGAGGAGAGATTTAGATTAGATGTTAGGAAGAAATTCTTCACTGTGAGAGTTGTGATGCACTGGAGCAGATTGCGCAGAGAAACTTTGGAGGCCCCATTCCTGGAAGTGTTTAAAGCCAGTTTAGATGGGGTTTTGAGCAACCTGGTCTAGTGGAAGGTGTTCCTGCCCACAGCAGGAGCGTTGGAACTAGATAATCTTTATGATCCCTTCCAACCCAAACCATTCTGTGAGTCTGTGATTCTACGAGCCTTTGAAATCATGCCAGTTGCAAATAAACAAAAAGTAGAGTTCGGGGTTCAGACTATATGGATACACACCAGCTTCATATCTGCATATAGACAGTGCAGGTTTGTGAACTGTCAGCTGCCTCTTCTAAAGGGCTTTTTGAAAGACTTACTGAGCTTCTGAGCATCCAGTGTTTACTGTGACTTGACCTTTTCCTTTTTCTCACTTTTCACTCTTGTAATAAAAATTCACATAGATGTAGCATGATGAATAAACAAGGCTTTAAAATCACCAGTTAAACTAATTTCATGGCTTGTGATGCACTCTTGAATGCTTCTGCATAAATATTTGATACTCTATGACAACATAAGAATTAGGAAGATAACATTAGTTTAAGTGTAGAAGAAATGCATAAGGACTAATTCAAATGTTAAATTGACTGTTTTTCTGCTATTTGAAGCTGAACTGTAAATAATTAATTGTACATGAAACTGGAGGTTGTGTTAGCCTGCATTTCAAAGTCAAATTGACCATCTTCCCTCTTCAGAATAAAGACATAAGTGCACAAAAATGGATTGACGGACTGTTGCACATAATTTCTGATTCATAGACAGGAGAATGAATAACTAGCTGTAAGATTGAACATATGACTCTCATAATTCTATGGCAATAACCCCCTGAAGAAAAACTTTTCTTACTCATTAGTAAACATCCACGATATGACAATTATTTTAATATTTAGAGGAAATCCACATTTCCAAGACCAAATTATATCTAGCAATTTCAAAGCTAGAAGTATTTAAGACTGAATAAAAATTTATACAATACTATCACTTTAGTTAGTATGGTTGATTTTCCACTGTTAAAATTTTCAACATCTTTCCAAAGTTAGTCAAGAACTTTAATGAAGGACATACTTCAATATCTTTTAAAAAGAATAATATTCTATTTTTTAAGAGAAAAGTCACAATATTTTACAGTGAATAACTTAGTGAATTTAGCATCTCTTTTCTTCCTCATGAGTATATTACCATTTTCTTTAATACACTGGTTAAATTCACTGTATATAGTATTTGTAAGTTTTTAAAATATATATATTTATTCATTATTTCATGCTGAATACGTATGTGGATTTTTGTGAGAAGCTTTAATGGCTCAAGCCCTGACATAAATGCCAGATCTCTTTCTATTCTCAAGTCCCTATTCCAAATGGACTATTCCAAACTACTCTCAAGTCCCTATTCCAAACTAGTACATTTAGTTTATTTCAATAAGTAAAGAAAAAAAATATTCACTGAATTTTAGTCTTTGAGAAGGTTGAAATATTTTTTGGAAATGTTCCAGAAAGATCTATGCTCAGGAAAACACAGCTTGAAAATTTTGATCAACATATTCTTTTACTGGAAAGCACTCGACAAACAGTGATGTTCAGTGCATTTATTTTTCCAAATTTTTACTAACTGTGTATGAAAATGGATGCACTTATAAACTTACATGAAGGATTAAAAACCCTATAATTACGTTAAAAATAATATAGCTAGGGAAATAACTTTTCCCACTCTATTTCCCACAGTTTTTATTCGCTCCCTGCTTTTTATGTGAAACTGATCTTGCATATTTTACTTTCTAAATAAAAAGGTAGTCTACCTGTTCTACCATATCTAAAACATATACAATAATATATAATCTAGCTATGATAATAACCAACTTTATGATCTGAGCCTTTAAGAAATATATAACCACTTATGATAGCATATATAACTATTTCATGTTTTGCCATTCTTTAAAAATCTATGAGTAGAGCTATCATTTAGATAAATATTTACACTAGAGGGTGTACAATTAAAAGTACATGTAGTACCAAACCACCATAAATATGGGAAAAATGTATGGTGTACTTTGAAGGCAATTTTTGAGTAAATTTAATTCAAGAAGGATATGAAAATCAAACACAAAGATAATCCAGAAACACAAGGATGCAGTGAAAGAAGACGAGACTAGAGTCGTAAGCTGATGTCTAGTGTTTGCAATCAATATTTTTGTGTATAAATGAAGTAATGTTGAGAGATATTACATTTTAGTTGGAGAAGCTGCAAATATTAAGTTAATGGCAGTAAAAATCATTCAGGTAAAAGTTCAAACAGGACTCATGCAATTCTAGTAAATCTTTGCTATCACCTGGAGTGAACAAGTACTGGATTTAATACTTGAGTATCTCACCTCTAACATAACGCTTAAAATTTTTCTTGTTTGAATATTCAGAATTAAGTATAAAATTCCAACTGCTAAACTGTTTTGTTGTAAAAAAAATGTACATATTAAATACCTTTTTTTGACTGATTAGCTCAGGGAACACTTTTTTTCTTTGCTATCATTCTGTAATAATATGCAAAGGAATAAAGACTTAAGAAAGTAAAATATTCAGGAAAATCTTGTGATGAAGCATGATGGAGTCAGATTATTTTAACATTATTCGGTAAAATTTACATACTGAGAGATATTGCTACATCTGCCTTTTTTAAAAAGACATAATAAAATGTTAATTATATGCAGGAAAAAACTGCAGGTGTTTCACATTTTGGGTTGCATATTAAGACCTTTTTAGGAGTTATTTTGGACTCTGTTATCATAATAATCTACTTTACAACAGCACCCTCATTAAGTTTCTTTGCCCTCTACTGGCAGAGTGATAGGAAGCTCTGTTACCTGAGAAAATAGCCTTAGCTCATTTGTTGGTACTTTTGTTTCTCTTAGCAATGTCAATATTGACCAGCTCCAACATATTAAGACCACAATACCCTGCTAGGGAGGGAAATGGTGTTAAAATCCTTAACAAATTCAGAAGAAATCCCACAAAACTTTAGTTTTGTGAGGTCTGAGACAATAAAGGGGAAGACATGGAATGAAAACAGAATCTTGGTTAATGTCCTTGGAGACCGGGAGTCAGGAGTCACCATTCCATTTACATAATATTTCCTCCCAGAGGAATACATGTTGATTTATAGAAAGCACTTAAAATAAATTGTTTGGATCTATTTCAACTATATAATCTCTCTGATACAGAGTTTGCTTTAAATCTCTCTCTTGTCCCATTCTGAAAGGCCTCATATTCATAAAAGTGTTTGAAGGTTTTAAATTTAAGATGCAAAAACAGCCACCTGATTAGTTTTGGACAGAATCTAATGAGTTGATTCCATGCAATTGCAAGGAGGATCCAGAACCCCTGAATCAGATTTCTTATATTTAGTGCACTCATAGCTCCTGCCTCTTATTTTAATGGAGGTGGCAATATTAATTGAACCAGACTCCTTGCAGAGTGAACTCATTGCACTCCTAACACTTATCACTGTACAGAAAGAATAATCATTGTCTTGGTGCACCTACACTCCTTTCTTTCCAGTGAGCTTAATTGCTCTGAGATTAATATAATTAAAATGTGCAGTACATATTTTATTATGGATATTAAAATAATAATAAGAAGATATCCTCCCCAGGACATGGAACTCATGCCACACAAAGAAAATAATCTTTAAACCTAAAATAAGTTTCTCTGTAACTGATTTGAGTCAGTTCTAATATATATATGTATCCAAGTGGACCTTGGAGAACACTACATGCAAGTGCGATATATTCTTGCATAAATATATGTATATACATTTTTAGATAAACAAGTGTAACAGCATCAAGTACAGTAATGAAATTATAAGTAAGATCCTTCCTTAAAAAACTGGAGTTAATTTAATTAGGAATCCTTCTCTGGATTTCTAGTAGAGTAGAGAAGATTATTAGGTAGATGCCAGCACTGTGTTTGTACTTCTTATCACTTTATGCTTAATGTTCTTCCCATTTACTTTCAAAGCAAAAATTCTATATCTAAATTTATTATAATTTTCCAGAACTTCTTGCACTCAACATTGAGAAGAACTTCTCTTAGATAACTTTTATTACAAATGTGGAATATTTTAACAAAGTACCTGAGCTCCAATGTAATTAACTCAGTGGCATATTGATTTTTTTTTGTGTTCTGCAAGTACTTGGTCTCTGTGTTCATCCATGGTAGTATTGGAGAGGAAAGTATTTCTCTCTACTAGGAAAGAAAAGAACAACTTTTCAGATATCATGGTGATTTTTTCTTCATCTCTTTCATTTTTGCAGAGCTACTCTAGTTCCTATTATATAAGGGCAAAGGTTTCTCTTTATAGATAGTTATAGTGGTATTGGAGACAACTAGTTCAGTGAGAATTGCAGTAACTTATTCCACCATCCCAATCTCACAAGCTTTTTGAATATTTTATTTTCCAGCTCCACGAGTTTATTGTTTTGTACCAGTCCAAATTCTTGAAAGAAGGCAAAACAAGACTACTACATCAGGTCTTGTTTAGGCTGCAGAATTATTCAATTAACAGGTTAAAATTTAAGATTCAGTATAAAAATACTTCTTATACACGTGGTGTGCTTCCCCCTCTCTCCACCACTGTCTGAGCAAATTCATTCTGATTTATAAATCAATAGTCATGTGTTTTGAAAGTACAATAGATAGGTAGTTTACAACACCAGTCTGTTTTTAAATACCTAGATTTCAACAGAATTCACATGCTTAAAAAGATTACTCCAGTTCCACTGGTAATATCTTTAGGACTAGAATAAACTTCTGTTGTACATCCGCTATTCCAGGTATCCACAATGAAGTTCTTCAGTAAGCTTTACAATGGCAGATGCACAGCAACTGGTGGCAGCATAAAACCTCAGGTTCACCTAAGGGCTTCTAAGGCCCTCTGCTCTGTATGCACATGCCTTTCTGGTTTTCCTTTGTAATTTGAGAGCTCTTTGTGCCACGTGGAATTAAAGAAATTACATTATGAAAAGTATACAAAAGAAATAAAAGCATATAGGTATATAAGCTTATGACGAGACATCTAACCATTACTGAATAGAAATTTGGAAACAAAGTATTTGAATAAATACTGACAATCTAAATGCACATAGAGAGAACTCAAACACTTTAAAATCCAATTGTAACTGAAGGATCACCATAACGCACCAGGAAAATCTGATACATTTTAACTTTTGAAAATAAATTTAAACATAATAAATGTGCTTGCACATCTAACTAGATTAGCCTTCCTCAAGGAGAAAGAAAAGACCTGAGATTTCATCCTCAAAGGGGTATATGTAAATATTGAAATATTTCACACTTAAGTAGCTTACAAAATTGCAATAAGAAAACTATACTGAAATATACAAATGCAAAACTAAACAAATCTCACCACAATGGTTCACACTATTCCTTCCTTCTTTATCTTCGTATCGTGCGTATATGACACAACACAACTGTGGTATAAATATGGTAAGGCATTATTAGTAGTACGTTATGCTTGTTTCATTTCTGTGAATTCAGGATAAGAAAAATGTTTTATTTATATGTATAAAACAGATAATCAAGCTGCAGAAGTATGTCACAGTTATTAGGAAAGACGCGACAACCCACTGGGTTCAAGAGAAATGTAGGTCTGACTCTATTTAAGGTGGCTCCCCGTATTTATAAGGGGGAGAAGGAAGATTCTGGAACTGTTGGTGGATACATGACAAATAAGGAAAGGGAAGGAGGGTACTGGACGTATAAGGAAGAGCATGGGAGGAGTCTTATCCAAACAAGGGAAATAGGGGAAAGTTACAACCAAATATGGGGATTCTGCACTGGGGCAGAATCCAGCCAATAGGATGACAGGGATAAAACATGAAGGAGAGAAAACTGTAAAATTGAATAAAAATGTGGGAGTACAATATAATTGAGCATGCATTAACAGTGAATTAAAAACTCTTCAACAACAGTCTCTGTCCCTGAAGATGTGTATCAAGTCCAACACACCACACTTTCTTCTTCATAGCTCTCTGCTACGGTGTCCTGCATCTTCTGTTTCCATAATCTGACCTTCTCTTCTTCATCATAGGCACTTCTAACAGAAGTAAACACTAGTATGTAGTAATAAATCAAAGGCAGAAAAAGCAAGAGAAAGAAAAATCGCTACCTGTAACAAGTTCTGTTTACATGTCCTAGGAAAGTTTTAAGTTAATCATATCACATGTTGAAGAACAAATGTCATGCGGAAACACAGGACCTATGTTAGCAAATTGCTGCATAAGTATTTGTTATGGGGCAATTACAGTAGTGGCTATGGAGTTCTTATCTACACTTCACAGCAGAGGAAATCTGCAAAGGATCACCCTTTACAGTATAACAGAATCACTATATTTTCACTAGATAATTATCACTAGATAATTATTTTTTGCCAGTTTCACAAATCCTACCACATTAGATTTACATTCCGAAATGTTCACGTACAGAAGTACTTTCATAGTAATTCTGTCAATGGTTTCATAAGGAAACATTAACACATGGAAATTTGATGTAAAGATGAGTCAGTATGCTGAAAGATAATGCTTCTTATATTCCACAAACAAACCTGAAATAGATAAACTATCTTGAGTCTTTAAGTGAAGAGGAAAGTAAAACTAGCCTGGCTTGTATGTTTCCATGTGACACTGGAACTAAGAGAAAATGAGAAAGGATTTCCAAGGCTTTGGTGCAAAACTAGTATCCAGGGCACAATAGAACAAGACTAATGGATTAAAAATACTTTTTTCACTATTTCTTTTGAATACTTGTTGTTGTTAACTCTTATACTAAGAGTGAGATATTCCATTTCTACAACGTCAAACAGTTCTGCTAAGATATGAAATAAATAGCTAAATATTTTTCATTATTCCTTTTGCATAGTCACTAAACACTAATATCTGCTCATTCAGTAATGGTTGTATATGATGAGAAAATATACACTTTTTCTGATATGCTTGAATTCACACATTTCTTTTTATTTTCTAATTGCAATAGCATGAATCTAACCTGGAATCTCAGAGTCAAGCCATCATTATTTCTTATTCTCAGATGCTTTCATTCCTAGGTTTTTACACCATGGAAATATACCATAGATGTGATTTTAAAAACGAAGACAGGTGAAGCAGCTTCTGATACATACTGTACAATTTTCCTATACTTTCTGTTACTATTTTAATAGTTAAATGAACTTGAAACAAAATGTTATATTTATCGTTGAACCCTAACATAAGCTAAAAATAGCTAGTAATGACTACCGCTAAATTGAGGCACTGTGAAAGAGGCATTGGGTGAAATAGCAATCTGCATATAGCTGTGGTGTATCTCTTTAGCCCGTTTCCATAAAGATAACACTTTAGTTCAGTTATTTAAAAGGGAGATACCGAAATTTAAGCTAGTCACTCAGCACTTCCTGTCAGTCAGCTGAGAGAAGTGGGTACATAGAGAGCTGAGTCATTTGACTTCTTTTAGATGCTATTTTTGTGGATGACTCACCTTCTTACAACAGGTATTTAAGTCCACTGACTGTAAAGGCAGCCTAGAACAGTTAGTTCAGACTTCGATGTCTGATTTTTTTGATATTTAAGTAGAACTCATCTTATCCTCTATGACCATAACACTCTTTCTTTCTCACCTTCCCCACAGAGCTCAGTTGTTCGTGCTCCAAAGATCAACAGCACAGCTCTGATGTGGCATGATTATGTGCCTTTGGCTCAGGCTGCCACAGACACTCATAGATTGTGGGAAACATCTGTGAGAAAGCCTGCTGAGAAGAATGTTGTAAGTTATAACTATAGAGTTACAGACAGAGGTGGAACCATAAAGATGAAGAGCACAGGTAACTGAAAGAATGAAGATTAAAAAATCAATGTGGAAAAATGTAAAATACGAAATGGGAAAAAATAAAATAAAATATGTGTGTGGATATCATTGGATTTCATGGATGCTTTTCATTTACTGATACTACAGATCTGCCTCTGGGAGCAAGGGAGACTAACCCTTCCCCTGGCTCATAGCTGCCTGGCCAGCAAAGACTCTATTGGTGTCCTGATAAGAGACCGCAAGGGCCTTAACAAGAGGGTGAGAATCTGAATTACTTTCTTAGTAATCAGTAAAACCTAGGTATCTTGTGTGTTTACAAGCCAGAAATAACTGTTTTATATTTTTAACAGACTCTTCATGTACAGTTCTAGATGCCTAAACAAAACGGTCCAGAGAGGAGTCATAGTAATATGGTTAGTGAATACGTTATCTAAAGAAATGTGTAAGGCAGACTCTCTCAAAAAGTATGGTTGAAGCTTATTTGACTCTTGCACTCTGAAGTTTGTCAGACAGAACTTCAGTGGACTGAGAGGAATGGAAAAAAAAAAGTGCAAAGAGAAATGAACCATCAGAGCAGTTCTCTCAATGAGATGTATCGTTTTCAGATTGACCTCCAGTTAGCAAACTGACATTTGAAATTGCTTCTCATTAAACTATATGAGAGGGTGCTTGTGAGATGCTCGTGACTATGTCACAAATGCAGTGAATACGGATGTTAGGAAGAAAACCAAGAAAAACAATTTTTAAGAAGCTCTAGCAGACTAAGAAATAGTGTACACAATACATGCTGAAGGACTTCAATACAAGCACTTATCTCACTAAAGATACCAGATCAAAAAGCTTATCCCCAGCAACTTGACCAAATATGGAAATTTGCTATTAGCTTACTGAATGTGAAGGACAATGTTCATGATACCTGTAGAAATGTCTGAACCTTGTTAAAAATTCTACTGATTATTCAGCAGTTTCTTTCCCTTGATAATTTTCATCTTACCATATTTTGGTCTGGAAGATTTCTTGTGTTTACAAGCATGAATAGTTTTTAATTTTAAATTTTTTAACCCCTTATTATATATTATGTTGCATTTTGGAAATTCTTGTGTTACCTTTCTTTGGGGAGAGAGACTTTTGTCTTGGCTTGTCAAAAAAATACATTTCACTCTAGTTGATTCCCAGCAGTTTCTGGTTATCCGTTTCTTAGTGCTAAGTAATCTTCCAGAGCCAGTATTCTCTGCCAGCAGTCTACCATACTTTAAATATTACACTATTACACACTAATTACTCCATTTAAATTATTAGTAAGAGTAAAAAGGATTCACTTTTATCTAATAGGGCCATTTCATTAAAATAGAAGATCCCAAGTCTGGGGTAGTTTGTTTGTCTGTTTGTTTGTTTGGGGGATTTGTTTTTGCTTTACTTTGTTTTGCTGTGTTTTGTGGGTTTTGGGTTTTTTTCCTTGCTAAGTGTCAGTATGAGTGATAGCTTACAAGCAGCAAGTCTTTTGTACTGCACAGCGTTTGATGCCTTTTGGAAGCAATTAGTATACCACTAACAGCATTAATAACAAAAATTGGAACTGAAGTATTAACCTGCTCAACCCTCACCCCTTTTTGCATTTGCTTATGTTATTAGCAACAAAAATTTTATCACCTATTTTTTTGTTGACAATTCGTGTAACTGCAGTAGGTTTTGTTAGATTTTCATAAGGGTAATAGGTTGTGCAATTAGAAATAATAAGTAGTGAACACTGTGAAAACATTTACCTGAGTTTATGGTTATGGTAAGTAATCCTTTAGGTACTTAACTATTGAAACATGAATGTACTATTTTTTTGCTTTTAATTTGAAGAACATTTTTTGTTAACAGGGTCAGATGTGACCTGGATCTTCTAACCTGATATTTGCTTCATTTTAGAGAAACATTAGATCACTGGTATTATCAAGATTGACATTCTTTCTATATTACAAATTCTTTCATTTATGATTTCATTTGCTTATGAACTGCTCTTCAGGATCGGGAGGTACGACTGAGTCAGTAGTGAATTTATTCATTTCACCAGGGAGCAAGAGAAAATCTAGAGATAATAACAGAATGTTTTTTAACATTAAAATAAAACATGATGACACGTCTGTTCCAGAGACAAAGAAAGACTGATAAACTGCATGCCCTTTTACTGTACTAGGTGTTTTATACCATCTGTACTTACTCTCCTTGGGAAAAAAAAAAAAAACAAAATAAGGGTTAACAGAGTACATCCCAAATGTACTTATTAATTATGGGAAGCATTTTTATTAGTGTTACTGACCATTGCTATAATTAAAATCTATAATCCCACAATTAAAAACCAGCTCTGATTTCCCTAAGCAAGATGGTATCTAATCTGACTTTTATTATTTTATAGCTGTCTTGACTTGAAACCCAAGAGGGAATCTCAAAGTCAACAGATTCTGTAGGCGTTCAGGGAAGCTACGTGGTCTGGAAGGAGCATAGAGCAAAATTTTTCATTCCCTTTTGTCTTAATTATACCATCCTTATCTGTTTCTTCACTTTTGATGTATTTTTTGCATTTAGTCAGAATTAATCCATTACTGCAGCTTTATTTTTCCTTAGGTGTTTTTTTTTTTCCTCAACAATAAATTATGATCGCATTGTCTTTTGTTTTTGAAAAAAACTGTAATTTCCTTACCATTTTTGCAGTCACAGTCACATCAGCTTTATTAGGATGGTAAAAGAAAAAGGAAGAAAAATGTTTTGCTTAGCAGTAATGTTCTGGTCTATTCTAGGCACCATTGACAGTGCTAAAACAGAGATTGGAGTTCAGAGTTTGTCACAGTAGTGTAGATTGATTTTACAGTTAGAAACCAGATTTCTTCTAAACCTTTTAAAAAATTATCTGCTGATAAATAATATAGAAACAAAAATTATTTTCTATGCTGGAGAGGAAAATAATACAAGGAGGGTGGCGATCATTATCGAAGATAAATAGCAGAAGGAAGGTGTTTGATAATCGATTATTAGCTTAGTTTTGACTTTGTATGAATTTGGGTGGGATCCAACTGGACATAAGTGCCTCAAACTGACCTAAGCTCAGCACAGTGTGTTTAATTGTTTTTTGTACTGCCTTATATGCGTGGCATAAATCTGATGTTTCATTGCAAGACTCTGGATTAATTCTTTAGCAATAGAAGGTCTACCATATCTCACCAAGCTAGATGACATTAAGAAATGGATACCTGACCAACAATTTACATGCTCTCCCTTGTGCCATTCATCTGCCCGACCATGAACCTTGTGCTGCATAGTAAACGAGGTTAGAGACCTGCCTCAGTGGCAGAAACCTGTCAGAGACTGGATTCATATCTCACCAAACTGTTTGACTGATGGTCGAATAAACCATGTTGACTGTGTGTGCAGGGGGGAAGGGCTAGGCCTAGGCCTGTAGCCCACATGGCTGCGCTCATGGAGAGCACATGGCAGGGAAAGCCAAATAGCCAAAGTCTGTAAATAGACATGCACAGTGTCTTCATCTCCCCTTGACCTCTCAACATGTGACCAGAGTGGTAAATATGTCTCTCTCCTCTCTTTCTCTCTTTATTCTTTCTTCTCTTAATCTCTCTTCCTTTACTCCTGTGGGCAACTTGTCTGTATGTCACTTAAATTGTGGGTATTCACTTAAGCTGGGTGTAACAAAAGTTCCCTTACTATAGCAATGCTTGCTAGTTTCAGTAACCCGTTGTAATGCTTCTGTAAAGTTGTATGTTATTTCTGTTAAACCCTTTATGCCTGAACTATTTTCTCACCAAATTAAAAGAAATCTCTTAGAGAAAAATGTGTAGTTTTTCTCCTGACGTGAACTCAAGGCAGTAAAGAATCAAACACTTTGCAAGGGTTCATGTGGACAAAATCAATAATAATCAAACATCAATAATAATAGCTTTTCATTTGATTTTATCTAGGAACCCCAGCTCTGGATCATCCGTGCAGCAGGACCAATGCGATACCTAAGGACTGGTGATATTCTTTGTTCTCTCTCTTCTATCTTTATTTCTCTCTTCCCTTTCTTTGCCTGGGCAAAACACAGCTATTCTACTCTGTGGTCCATACTGAAGTTTATTGTGGGAGTGGGGAGATTATGGAAGTGTGTTATAGCCTGTGAGTGTGGTGTTTGTTGTAGGAGCTGAGAACTTATTGAAGTGTACTGTACAAAATCAATGGCTTGTAGACACCAGTCTTGTAAAAGTGTCTTGTAAGAATTTAAGGGCTTGTTAGCCAACACTTTTTGAGTTTAAACAGTGGGCTGGTTACTGGAGATAAGGCGACTCTACGATAAAACATGAGAGTTCCTTGACACTTTTCTAGTGGCTTTGTTCAGCCTGATGAGAATTTACAACGCCCTGTTGATGGATCATGACAGTTGTCGGCTTATTTCTGGCCTAGACAGTGGTGTTATGGTGAGTTGTCAGTGCCTACAGTCTTACACTGGAGGAAATGTCGTATTCAAGATGACGATTTTGTCCCCACTCCAAGATCTTCTTGTATTCCTTTCTATGTCTTTGCTATGACACTTTATGCTTTCACACCTTGCTCTCTCCTTTTTGACCTGCAACTCCTTATTTTATCTAACTCTAGCATATCTAGTGCCTCTTACATATATGAGCTTCCAATGCTATTACTTGGTTCTCTTTACTACCCTCAACCCAGTGTTGTCCAGGTTTACATATTATTTAAGCAGACTATTTGTCAATTTTTACACCTGTGTGGTCTCCAGTGCCACCCAACCATCCCATGTTTATGCTTCCTATGCAGCATCCTCTGTCCCCACTTTTTAGGCTCTTCCATTACGCCACATCTGTATCTCTCAGTATTGTATCAGAGTAACAAAACCACGGCAGCACCATATGACAACAAGAAACAGTGAAAGAAATTAGCCATAGGCACTTGGTCAATTAGAAAATTGCTATTGCAGCTGCAACAAGTAAACCAAAGCTTAAGGCAGTTCAGAGGAAGGTTCAGGCGGAGCAGGACTGGTGACCTTCAGACCCAAGGCTGTGCAAACTCAGTATGAACCTCATGTCTTGTTCCTGGTACTGGGCATGCCAGATTACAGGCAAAATGTGAGAATAAGGCAGACTGATGCTGAATGTGTCAAACAGCACTAATGTGAGGTGCTGGCCATGGCTCACAGAAAGGCCTGTTAGAGGTGCAGTTGATAATTGGTATGCATTATACAAGATGGGAGTGAAAGAATATCATGTTTTGGGAGAGTCAGGAACACAGAATAAGTTTGTTTAAGAAGCAATCATTTAAAATTCAAATGAAGGTGAATAGAGATATCTTTGCAATCAGCTTTATGGTGTAACATCTGATCTGAACTTGAGCTAAAGGTTTCTTAGAAACTTAAGAAAATACATCACACAAGCCCTTTATTAAAAAGTTTTTCTGAATTCACTTACACACTCAATGGTGAAACTTCAATATATATGTTGGTTTATTCCTGAAATTTCACTTAAGCAGACAATTCTTCTAAGAGTCTTAGCAAATGTGAAGTAACCTTGAAAGGTAATGTTTGCTGGAGTCAAAACATCACCCTACATCTTGAGATCACTGCTGTTTTTTCAAAGCAAAGTGGTCCATTGAGAACAGGCCACAAGCCACACTAAACAGAGGATAGTGGGCCTGTCATTACCCAGAGAAGCTGTGGACAGCCTATCTCTGGAAGTACTCAAGACCACGTTGAATGAGGTCTAGTGGAAGATGCCCCTGCCCATGGCACTTTAAACAATTCTATGATTCTATGATTAGTACTCCAATTAACAGATGTTGAATAATTCAGGTAGTGGAAATGCCACTAGTAAAGAAGTTGAGCTCCTAGGAGAAACAGAGTGTAGATTTAATCTCTGAAAGCACACATGGAAGTAAGGGCAACTTCTGCATAGTTTCTCAGGTTTGTAGACATACCTTCTCTGAGGGGCATTTCTCATGCTGTACATCGAATTTGTTGAACATCACAGTCTTGAGTAGCTGCCACAGAAAATAAATGAAAGAAAGCCTCCTTGTCATGCATTCTTATTATAAAACTAGTAAATCAATCACAAAAACAGAATAAATATCTACTTGAGAAATAAAGATTATGTGACCAATACATCTGTACTAGAACAAGCTGCTGTCACAAGTATTGAGGCCATGTTACTGAGAACACAGCTGCGCTGGGCAGGGCACGTCTCAAGGATGAAGGACCACCGCCTCCCTAAGATCCTGCTCTATGGTGAACTTGCCACTGGCTGCCGCATGAGAGGAACCCTGAAGAAAAGATACAAGGACTCCCTGAAACAACATCTCAGCCTTGGCCATATTTATCACCATAACTGGTCTACTCTGGCCTCAAATCGGGAGGCCTGGAGACACGCCATCTATAACGCAGCTGTCTCCTTCGAGAACACACACAGGATCACTCTCAAGGAAAAAAGGCAACGCAGAAAGAACTGTGCCTTGCAGAATACACCATCTAAGGAGTCCTTCTGCTGTGCCTTTTGCAATCGGATATGTCTGTCACGTATTGGCCTCATAAGCCACCAGTGTGCCTGTAGCAAATGTGGATAGTGCCTTCCCAAATCTTCGTTCGTGAAGCCTAGCCATGATATGATGATATAGACTTTTCTATTAGGCTGCCCAAGTAGAAAAATAAAATGCCTACAAAGAGTCTGGTAGTGCCAAGAAGGCACATCTTTCTTCTATTTACCTGGAAAAAAGGAAATAGATTATTTCACAGTTCTGGGTGGTACACAGCCGAGGCTTTCTTTCTCGCCTTGCACCTGCCCAGAGTGTTACTTTTGTTTACCAGAAAGGGAGATAGCAGAGAAGTCTTAGCCCTTTTCCATCTCTTGTGTTACTCCACTCTTTTGGTCTCAGGAAATAATCACACTTCTACGAAGTGTCAGCCGTCATTCTGTTGACCAAAGTAGGAAAGAGAGATTTTACCCTGAAATCACTGAGCATCCAAGGACAAAACAGTCCTAGTTGCCACAAAACCATTTACTAGAAAATAATATGAAGTAGCAGTTTTCCAGTTAGAGAGATCATTTGTATCTACAGGATCTTAGAGCTTCTCAGAATGGACCATTTATCTTCAAATGAATAAAGCTATGCAGAACTTCTTGTAGCAATGTAAACCAGTAAGCAGTTATTTTTCTCCAAAAGCATTTAGTTTATGACGACTTCCAGCTGCTTATTTCTTTATAGCAATAATAATGTGCTTGGCTTTCATTTATGGCTCAGCATGCAGTTTTTAGCTATTGACAAACATCTATTAGTAATATTTGAGAATAGACAACCATGTAATATACACATTAGCTTGTACCAGGGAAAAGCTGGAAACACCACACACCAAAAAAGTGGTTTTGTGATAGATGCTTAAGATTACCTGAGATCAAAAAGTGAGCCTTATTCTGATTTCACAGTCTTGAGACTCAGAATTAACTATACTAGAATTATATCACTATCATTTTTGTGTCAGATAAGATCCACAAAAGCAAGTGCATCAATATTGATATATAACATCTTTGCAGTGTTACAAATCCAAAAAGAGATCAAGAAAGCTCTAATATACTCCAGTCTCAAAATATTATTCTGTCACCCTTAGCATGCTTTATGATCTAACCGCTGTATTCTGTGGGTCATCAAACTGTATCATTTTGTATTATTTTCTTTGAAACTAATTCAGTCAAAACTGTCGGATATTCTGCAAAAGATGCAGGTAAAATAAATTTGATTATGTACTTGTCTTTTAAAGATCATATCCAGAGAAAACAAAAGTTCCTGATTTGGTGAAATAAGACTGTTACTTTTATGTACACGTGCATAACTAACCCTCTATGTAGATTTTTTAGCTGGTTTTTATTTTGTTATTTGTAGAGGAGAAAGATATCTTACAGTTTATTGGAAAAAGACATCATGTGAAAGTTAAAGCACATTAGATAAGACGTGAAGGAATCTCTTCTTAATATGGTGGTCAGAATTTTCAGTTTGAATTCTTATTTGTTCAAGAAACAGACTTTCCAGAAGGTCTCTGTGAATCCAAACAAAATAAAATGAACAAACAAATAAAATTTCCTTTTCAATGCAAGATATTGATTGAAGTACTTCAAGACACACAGAGAAAGAAAAAAAAGATAGTCATGTGTAAGAAAGCTTTTGTATTTTAAAGTGCTATTCTAAAACATTGGATATAAAAGCATGACGATTTTGCAATTCTCAGTGTTTTCCAGTACCTTCACATGGACTCAGATTCTCTTCCGTTCTTTTTTTCAAAATTCCCAGTGAGAATGAACTCATTTTGAAAAATTATCAGGAAAATATATGCAAGCCCAGCCCTGGAGGTGTTGCCACAGTGAAAAAAAACTGCATCATGTCAGCAACTACTCCCATACACTACTCACTGTACAGTGGGTGGTAGCAGTGGGTAGTATAACAGGTGTTAAAACCTCAAAGGACCAAGGCTCTAGAAATAAATAAATATATAAATAAACAAACAAACAAATAAACCAAACCAAAACAAAAAAAAAAAAACACAAAACAAAACAAAAAAATCAGACACAAAAACAAAATTGTGAAAAGACTGACAGCATCATCTTCTTCTTCTGAATGTTGTAAGCATGGTAACAGTTCAGCATATCTATGTCAATAATAGCAGCAAGAGATAGTACAAAGACTGGATATCTGACCTGACAATCTACCTGGATAGTACATGTACTCTGGGAACAGCTCTGGTAAGGAAATTATCTGTGGAGATGATTAGGATTGCCACAGCAAATTTGCAGCTGTAATGGGGAAAGAAAAAGGTCTACTTTTTTTTTTTCCTGAAAGCATGTCAAAAGCTGTTTACCACTTAGCACAATAATCTATCAAGTGATCCCTGCAGTATTTGCTAAATCTTCATTAAGTTTAACTTGTAGAATGGTTACAGAGTTTGTAAAGAGTTAACGTTAATTCACTGACACAGTACCGTTTCCTTCAAAGAATCCTGTGACAAGCATTCATGCCGCACCTGTGAGAAGAGAGAGAGACGCATAAAGGTCAGGGACTGACAAGGTTTCTGATACCCAAGAGTAAGAATCAATTATTTTTCCCAACATTTGAGCAATGCAGGAAAAAAATCAGGTAGGAAAACATTTCTGCTACCTCAGGTTTTGTTGAAAGAATCTTAGATGATGCAGGACATATACTGCTTCAGGTCTGCTTGCACAATCCGGCCTGTGTGCTGGACGGCAGGGACCTGTGTTCTCCAGCAGCAAATCTGTGTCCTTGGGCAGCAGATATCAGAAAGCTGCATAGAGGAAAACAGGGAAGGAGGTTGTTATCCAGAGTGTGAGAAACCAGAAGATGGGGGGGGCCTGGAAATGTGCCTTGGCTAGTAGAGCCAATAAAGATATAGATATAGTGTGTGAAAGTAAATGTAACCAATAGAAAGTTAGAATAGAGCGTGTGAACCCTGTAGGACCCTTGATAATGTGTGTATTTTTGGAATAAAGGCAGAACATTGTCTGCACCTCAATGAGGATGTGTCTTTGACTCTCGAGCTCATTTTTTGCATCTTCTCCTTTTAAGGTTTACTTCTTGTACCACCTCCTTTATAGGGTTTTCTGGTTTAACAAGGTACTTCAGGGGTCTGAATCCAAAACTACATGACAGAATGAGATGGGTATTAATATTCAAAGGAAGCATTATATCCTCACAGGGAAATTGAGAGTACTAACAGATGACCATGAAAGGAGTGAATTTCATTTTCTCAGCCATGATGATTTTGTTTCAGCTAAAAAGTATGAAGTATGCTTTGCTATTGTTCCTGCCATTCAGAATCAACTGAATGGAAATTGTCAGACAATATAAGGATTTCAGAAAAATAAAAGAATGTTTCTTTTGAAAGAAGTACAATTGTAAATGCTTCATGGAACAATGAAAGTGCTATTACTGGTAAATATACCACCCAATCAGAACCACACAAATCTAACACAGCACAAAAGACATAGTCATTTAGAAACTACAAAAGAGGAAGGATATTGAGTAGCCAAAAGCCAAATTTCCTCTGTAAGCAAGGACTGTGATAGCAATAAGATTCTAAGTAGGATTAGGTTCATTTTCAAAACTTCAAGCAGTCAGAAGGAAAAAGTTCAGGTTTTCTCTAGACTGTAGTAACACCAGTAAGTACAAAAGTCATGCAAAAGAAACAAAAGTAAAGCTAGCTCAAATAAAATATATTTCTAAATTATCAGAGAATTCTGTTTAAAGTAATGATTAGAATACAAAAAAATCAGGAAATAAGTTTGTGACAACAGGCAACGTTAATGCTTAAGCATATAACAAAACACATGACCCAAGTGAATAGTAGGTGTCTTCCCTGATCTTATAGAAAATTTAAACATCTCCCATGTTATTTACTAGATATCAGTAAAAAAACTGATAGCTAAAAAAACCTATGTGAGTTCTAAGGTACAGTTTCTTTTAATCTAATTTCTTTAATTTTGTTTCTCTGTACACTTTCATTTCTCTGTAACCAGGAAGCTAACTTGTGCTTTGTCTTTAGCTCTTCTGGGACAGTCCCTTACCACCTGCAGCTTTTCCCCTAAGCAGTAAAGTAAAGCATAGTGTGTGTTCCTTTGACAATTTCACACAGCCAGAATGCAGAGGCAAAGTCAGAGCCAGTGACCAACTTGTAGCCAAGGTGTAAAGGGAACTGGACTTGACTTCTGTCTGTGTGGAAAACAGCACAGCGACTTAGACCTCATGAAGTGACAGCTAAAACCTAATGAGTTACAAGCTCTTTCCTTTTTGGTAGTACCATTACAAATCAAATTCTAAGCTGGTTTGTAGGTATCATTACAAGTTTTGCAGCCCATGTTTTTGACTCCACTGAGCACAGTAAAGATGTGAAATCCAGTATCATATCAGAACATCTCAGCTAAAAATAAAATTTGCTAATATTTACTTACCGCTAGTATATCCAGCTAAGAATTAAAATTTAAAGAGTAGATGAAAGCGAAGATGAGAATTTGAATAAATTAAGGTCGCTAGATAATTTCAAGGCACTTGCTGTGAAATCTGGTCTCACTGAGCAAGACAGTGTAATGGGTTCAGAATGCAGCCATTCTGGATTACTTAGACACACTGACACCTACATGGGGGATGACAGCTTGTCACACTGATAGTGCTGATGGCTACCACCAAGAGAGTCTTTATTCACAAGCAATCACAGACATCATTAAATCCAATGCATGAGTGAGCTACTTTTTTTAGGGCCAAATGGAAGGAGCAATTAAGTCCACAGAGACACATATGAAGTGTCATCAGCTGTATAAAAGAAAAGATAAAAGTAATTTTGTTTCCTTGCTAAAACAGGATTTATGTACAACCAACTTCCTCTGGAGAAGGTATATGCAATGTTTTGAAGGACAAGAACATGGAATGTCATTACAGGTAATGATATTAGAAAGACCTGCTAAGAACGGCACGTTTTTAGAAACTCTTTTAACGCAAAAGGAGAAAAACATGATGAAAATATGATATGGTCCAGAAGCAGGTTTTAGAGCCACATATTATTTCCAAACTGGTCTCATATTTTTAGAGAACATGAAGATGCTAATAATTTACTAAGTTATATCAGAAAGAGTATACTTCAACCCAAACAGAAACAACAAGTAGAGCAAAAAGTGGCAGACTTAGGGTAATTCTGTGCCCAATATCATGGACTATTGCTACTGTAGAATCCCAGTGTTGCAAAAAGTGATTCAATACCAGATTTTAAGCCTTTATGCTCTAGCT
Source organism: Corapipo altera (assembly GCF_003945725.1). Lineage (NCBI taxonomy): Eukaryota > Metazoa > Chordata > Aves > Passeriformes > Pipridae > Corapipo > Corapipo altera. The sequence continues at coordinate 9,876,810 of NW_020884888.1, forward strand.
ACAGTTTCAACAGCATCTACCTTTCTCTTCTAATGAATCACATGCTGACACAGCATGTGGAGCCTCAGCACTCTGTGAGCAACACCAAGCCTGTCCCCATTTAGCTGGATCGAATGATGCCACTGGAAAGATGCAGGTGGAATGGAGTCTCCTGGGTGAAAATGGTACTTGCCCATTGATGTAAAAATGTCAACCACAGACGTACTCAGCCTTATTTTGGATTTAGTTCAAATGATGAATAGAAAAAGAACAATGTATTTGGGAAGATTGGATTATTTCATGATTATCTTATACTATTAGCTGTAGAGGGGTCACAGGGCACTAGAAATGATCCATATCACTAGTGTAGTGTAAGCAGAGGTACATCAACAGGGCACAGTTGCTTAGTCAAAGAGATGGCTGGTTCAGAATACGGGCTGGCATCACAGATGGAAAAGCAAGCAAAGACTGGAGGAGAGCTTGCAAGCTCTTGCTCTTATTCTTGCTGCCTGGTTTATTCCTGCCCTGTAAGTTTGAAAACAATTTTCCTGAGATTATCCAGTGAGTCCATATCACAAGAAACTGCCTCAACGCAGATGAATGGTGACATCAGGCTCCTCCAGACCAGACTCATGTATGCTACAGTCTCTCTCAACGTGCAAATCAGTTCCATCACCAGTCTGGGTTGACAGTAGCCTCTTTCTAAAGCACAGCTGAACTGTGAATTTGCAGGAGATGCATTGCACTGGTGAAGATGTTGTAACATCAGACACCTCAGTGTAATGTGTTGGGGTTTATTAAGAGACAGCTACAGTTTTGTACTAGCTGTCTACCCCTTCAAATAATCATTTTTCTTCCTAGAACCAAGGACCCAATCACAAGAATTTCATGTCCAGCTTGATTACTACATTCTCCAGGAGGATGAGGAGCTACAAGCATGTGACACCACCAGAAATACTTAGAACATCATTCATACAGATGAATAAAAATCAGATTACTCTTCCATTAATTCTTTATTTATTCTAGCTATAGATCCACTATTTACAGTCCTGCAATCTGACCTGTATTTTTTCCTGCAGTCCATTTGAATAACTCTCAACAGTTATATTTGCCGACAATGTGGTCTAAACTACAGACTCTTGGCAAGGCATAAGCAAGTAGAGTGGAATTCAACGAGTGATTCTCAGCATCTCTGGACTCTTAACACCGATTTATAATTAAGTTTATATTAAAGACCCTTGCTAAGATATGGTGTGTTGTCCATGGCAGGATGCCAGTTGGCCACCAAAGCTGTTCTGTCTCTCCCCTCTTCAGCTGTGCAGGGGAGAGAAAGTATAATAAAAGGCTCATGGGTCAACCTAAGGGCAGGGAGAGATCGCTCATCAAGTACCATCATGGGTAAAACAGACTTGACCTGGGGAAATCAGTTTAACTTATTGTCAGTCAAATTGAGTAGGTTCATGAGAAACAAAATCTAAACCTTAAAAACATTTTCCCCCTCTCCTCCCTTCTTACCTGGCTCAATTTCCCTCATTTGCTTTCCATCCTTCCCCACAGCATTGCAGGGAGATAGGAAATGGAGTGTGTGGTCAGTTCACCATATGTTTTCCCTGCCAATGCTCCCTCTTCAGGGGGGAGGTCTCCTCACATTCTTCCTCTATTCCTACATAGGGTCCCTCCCACAGGAGACAGTCCCCCACAAACTTCTCCAACTTGAGTCTTTCTCGCAGACTGCAGTTCTTCATGCAGATCTCAGCATGGGATTCCTTCACTGGGGCTCCGTCCTTCAGGAACACGCTGTTCCAGTGTGGGTTCCCCCTGTGGGGTCACAAGTCCTGACAGAAAACCTGCTTCGGCATGGGCTCCTCTCTCTACCCACAAGTCCACAGATCCACAAGTCCATGAGTCTGCTCTGACATGGGCTTCCTACTGGGTCAAACCTCCTTTGGACATTCACCTGCTCCAGTGTGGTGTCTTCCATGGGCTGCAGGTGTATCTCTGATTCTTGACTCCATGAACCCCTGTGGTCTGCAGGGACACAGTTCCCTCATCATGGTCTTCTGCATGGGCTGCAGGGGAATATCTGCTCTGGCACCTAAAGCACATCCTCCCCCTCATTCTTCACACACCTTGCTGTTTGCAGGGCTGTTTCTCTTGCATAGTCCTTCTCTTCTCTCTGGCTGCAGTTGCATAGTTTTTTTCTCCCCCTTCTTAAACATATTATCCCAGAGGTGTTACCACCATTACTGATGAGCTCAGCCTTGGTCAGCAGTGGATCTGTCTTGGAACCATTTGTCATTGGCTCTGTCAGGCATGGGGGAAGCTCCTGGCAGCTTCTCACAGAAGCCACCTCTGTAGCACCCCCACTGCCACGTCACTGACAGACAAACTCCATATATAACCATAAAAATATAAAACACTATTTGCTGTACATTAAAAATAGAAAATTCTGATTTTGAATCAGGAAAGATTGCTGGAATGAGTTCACAAACTGGGGCATGGAAAAGTTTTGCAGTATGCTTAAAGTATGCTTAAAGGTTATGAAAAGTTCCTTTGAAATCACTATAGAGAATACAGATGTATAAAGTAGAAATAATTCTTGTCCAGAGAAACAACTTAAAAATACCTCTAAAAATTATCTTCAAAAAAGATTAAAATCTGTTATTTATACCTCTAAATATACACAAAAAAATCCTTCATTCCAAAAGTAAACACGGTGGTCTCAGACTGCCAACTGATTCCATACGTAAAGAACAATATTCTCCTCTATATTAAGGAAACTGTCTTGGTGAGATATTGCACATAGTACAGGAACAACAAACTCTAGAATGTTTTTGGCATTCCTCAAAACATGATTCTAAAATCAATTTATGATGACAAGAGACTAAATTAATTATACACCTCTGTGGACCATTTCTAGCAGAATAAAACCAAATCTCTGCTTCAAAACAAGAAATTCACAACTCTGGTACTGACATGCAGTCCTTTTCAGCAATAAGTATATTTAATTGTGCATCTAATTTACATTTTTAAAACTCTTGTTTTCATAAGAGTTGAATGTGACATTAGAAATGTCAATATGCCAAGCTAACATTATGAGCTCTGGTATAAGACATTCTCAGATACTCTTGTGCAATAATCATAATCCAAAATGAATCTGATATGAAAGACACAGCAAGCTATTTAATATCTTATTAAAAGAAGACAGATAAAATGAATTATCTACTATAAGTAAAGATTATTATTTATGGCTGCAAACATTGCCAAATAAAATAACACAAAGGTTTGGCTCTGTGAGCATATCCTCTTGATACTCATAGTCTGTATATGTTAGGTCAACTCCCGCATTGATCTCAGAACAGTCCAGTTACCTTTCTCTGAAATGGAACTTTGGAGTAGTTCAAGAAAATGACAGCTTAGGGAATTTGCAGTTGTCAAATGCATATTACTAGGTAAGAAGGACCCACCTCAGCAGCTACAGAGAGCTCCTCTTGTTATTTCAGATGGTCTCTGTGCAAGGGACAGACAGACTCTCCTTCCCAAAAATTTTAGAAACAGAGGGAAGAGCATAAGACTAGGAGTAGTTCATAGGATCATAGAATAAACTGGGTTGGAAAAGATCTCCAAGATCATCAAGTCCAACCCTTGATCCAACACTGCTGTGGTTACTAAACCATGGCACTAAGTGCCACATCCACTCTCCTCTTAAAAAGTTCCGAGGACCATGAATCCACCGCCTTCCTGGGCAGCCCATTCCAATGCCTGATTACTCTCTCCGAAAAAAATTTCTTCCTAATATCCAACTTAAACTTTCCCTGGCAGAGCTTAAGACCATGCCTCTTGTCTTACTGACAGTTGCCTGGGAGAAGAGACCAACCTCCACTTGGCTACAACCTCCTTTCAGGGAGTTGTAGAGAGTGATGAGGTCTCCCCTGATCCTCTTCTCCTCCAGGTTAAACAACCCCAGCTCCCTCAGCCTCTCCTCATAGGACTTGTGCTCGAGTCCCTTCACCAGCCTTGTTGTTCTTCTCTGGACCTGCTCCAGCACCTCAATATCCTTTCTGAACTGAGGAGTCCAGAACTGGACACAGTACTCCAGATGTGGCCTCACCAGTCCTGAGTACAGGGGAAGAATCACTTCCCTGGACCTTGTGGCCGCACTGTTCCTAATACAGGCCAGGATACCATTGACCTTCTTGGCCACCTGGGCACACTGCTGGCTCATGTTCAGCTTCCTGTCAATCCAAACCCCCAGGTCCCTTTCTGTCTGGTTGCTCTCCAGCCACTGTCCCCAGCCTATAGCGCTGTATGGGGTTTTTGTGGCCAAAGTGCAGGACCTAGCATTTGGCTTTTTTGAACTTCATCCCATTGGAATCAGCCCAACTCTCCAGCTTGTCCAGATCCCTCTGCAGAGCCCTCCTGTCTTCCAGAAAATCAACACTCCTCCCCAGCTTGATGTCATCTGCAGATTTGCTAATGGTACACTCGATCCCCTCATCCAGATCATCAATAGAGGTATTAAATAGAACTGGGCCCAACACTGATCCCTGGGAGACATCACTAGTGACCAGCGGCCAACTGGATGCAGCACCATTCACCACCACTCTCTGGCCATCCAGCTACTTCTTAACCCAACAGAGTGCCCCTGTCCAAACCTCAGGCTGCCAGCTTTTCCAGGAGTATGCTGTGGGAGACGGTGTCAAAGTCTTTGCTGACCTCCAGATAGACCACATCCACAGCCTTCCCCTCACCCACCAGGTGGGTCACCTGATCATAAAAGGAGATCAAGCTGGTCAGACAGGACCTGCCCTTCCTAAACCCATGCTGGCTGGGTCTGATCCATTGTCTATCCTGTAGGTATTGTGTGATTACACTTAGGATGATCTGCTCCATAACCTTACCTCTATTTCACCCAGGGTGGATGGGATGAGTGGATGGGAAGCAAGAACTTTGTCTGTCCTGTTGTATGACCATCAACAAAAGGAAGGTAGCCTACCAGGATTCAGGTGTCATGAAGGACCAGGACATGTCATATGTGGCCCTATTATGATAATCTGTATGTAGTCTTTTAAGAGTATTCTAGGAAGCTTATTGTTATCCATGAATCACTAGGCCTTTGCCTCTACTTGAGCAGGGGACAGGGAGAAGAAATAGCCACCCAACCTTTATCTTTGCCTCATCACTTCCTCTTGGTCAAGCTCTTGTTTTACTGGCTGCTTGCACAGTACAGGGTGCCTTAGACAGCACAGTAGTTGGGTACCATGAGAAAAGCGACCACCGGAGATTTTCATAGCTATATAGTGGTACAAGTCAGTGATGCTGTTATTTGGATCTCTACCTACTGAAAAATGGGACTGTGTGGTGGCTGACACACCTTAAGTCTCCTCAGGAAGTCTACTTCTCCCTACTCATCACATGAGTAGTGCAGCAGATATCGTAAATCCTACCTGTCTCACACATCCTATGCCCTAACTCCCATGCTGTACCAGAGGGATCAGGTTCTGTATCCTGCTCATTGACCTTCACCCAACCTTCAGAGAGACCCTCAGTTGTAAGCAAACTACATGATGCCACCTCCCCAAAGCTGCAATCACCCCATGACAGCTTGGTGAAGCCTGGCTATGGTTGGCATACTGGGGAAGTTTGCTGTATGATGAAGTATTGGCACCCACAACAGTTCTTCCAAGGTACTTGGCACCAGCTGATCCTAGCCTGTGAATATGGGTTCTCCCAGGTCCCAGATCTGCTATGAAGGTTTCATCATGACCAACAGTCAAGGCGGTTCATTAGACAAATACTGTCAACCTGGACTGGTGATTAGGTAGATCAAACAACAAATCCACATCTCAACAAAATATTCTTATTTTGATCTGTGTACAACACTACATTTGAAGTAAATACAGCCACACCACTGTAAGCAATGATCTTGACTGGACCCCCATTAAGAAATTAGACTGCACCCTTAAACCACATTTTCTACTGAAAAATAAACTAAATTCCCAGTTACCTCAAGACCTTCTTTCCAACATGGTAAAGCCTTCTGACATATTTTTGCATTTAATCATTACACAATGAAGACAAGGTTCATTATCAAAATCCCATCTGTGAAAACCAACTGTCTATTTGAAAGGACAAATTTAGCCTGTACAGGCAACAAAATCAACTTGAACATTCTTCCAAAAATATTAGTGGAATTACCCTGGGAAACTAAATATGTGTGGGTATCTATCTTCAAAATTTCTGACCAGAAGAGAGATTTGGTTAACGTTGTCTTTAGTCATTCAAAACATCCAGTAAAAGGGTGAGTTCTCAATTTGTGAATTTTTTTTTTTATTTGATGTTTCTGAAAGAGTTTGACAGAATGAGCTAGCAGGGGATAGATGCTAATTTTGTTATTTACTAGCAGTTAATGCCATAAAACATTTACTAGTTTATGAAATTATGATGATACAGAGATATCTAAAAAATATTTAGGTACTGCTGATGGGAAATCAGACTTTGTGTTTTCCAGGGATGGAAGGAGGGAAGAAACTGCTTAAGAGAAACTGTTAAAATGCTCTATGCCTTATTCAAATTTTTGCTACTAAAATACTACTGACTCTGCAGTAAAAATATTACTAAGTACAATACTTACAACAGGAGTTATAAGTATTATCATTAATTATGATAAGTGCTGAGAGACATAAGACCATGGTTTTAACATATATGTAACTTACCATCCTAGGACATCTGATGGCACCACCAAAAGCAATTACAATTTTGGTGTGCAAAAATAAACAGCATCACTCTACACTGCAAAAGTGATAACCTCCTCTCTGACTCCAAGTCAGTGAAAAAAAGGGAGCATACTTTTCTGTTCTAAAGGTTTTGTTACAAGAAGGAAATAAATGTAGAGAAGGGAACTCACAGAAGCACAAAATTCTTATTAATATAAAGGACGAAAGGATGTTCATTGATCTTAATCCACAAATATTTAATGCTTCTAAACAGCAAGATCAAGGAGATTTTACTCAGTATGGTACAAAAAGTGTGGGGAAAAACTAGGTGAAATTAAGAAAGAATTTTCCCCAATTATCAAGAAAATATTTCAGAAAACAATATATTTGAGGAAATAAGTCTGTATTTTAAGTCAAAAATGAGGCGTCATCTTAGAAAATAAAGTTATCCCACATAAAAAGTTTAGAGAATATTCATTAGGAATCAAATGACAGAAGAAAGGCTCAAGGACATGCACAGACTTCTGAAAAACTCTTTGAGGGAAGAGAGCCCTAAAGGACACTTGCCTGTAAATAGTGTAAGAGGGCAGCCACGGGGTACCAGATACATGCCTTATGCACTTATACACCCCTGCAGGATAGGGTGGAGGTCAGAGATACATGATGAGTGAAGAAAGCTGTCATCAGTCTTGTCAGGGAGTCTGTATTGGAGAACAGTGTACTCTAGTTGAATTAACAACACCCCTACTTCAGAGTATGGACTTAGGAGTTACAAATTTTTAGTAAGCAATTTTCTACTATAATGACTGTCCTAACTATTCTGGTTATTTTCATAAGTTGGCTTCAGAAATTCAAAATCAAGTGTTAATTTAAAAGAGTTGATACATAGAAATGAAATTATTTATTTTAATGTGTAAGCAACTCTGTATTAATGTGAAAACCAATGCTATTATGTTAAATTTGTTGCCTGTATTTCAGTTAATAGTCTTAAATATTTAAGCATATTCTTTTTTTTTTTTTAATTAGGATTGGGCTACTAATGAATAATGGAAAATGTTTAATGTAGAATGACATTGGGAAAAAGGATTCATATACTTGACACTGAAATGTAGAAATATTAATTTTGTTAGAATGTTAATTGGAAAAAGACAAAGAATGAAATTGGAGATTTGATATTAAAGAAACAAGAAAAATAAACATGCTGTAAGATGTGCAGAGTTGCTGGTTTTGAATGTTGCAAGTGGAATTTAGCAGACGACAGACCTAGATTTCAAGGCAATTATCTTCCCATTATCTTTTGATTCACTTTCAGAAAAACAAAGCTCAAAAAGAATTTAGAATGTGTGGAGAAAAAAAAAAACAAAAACAAAGACACATAAAATATGAATAATAAGTTGCTTGAATAGTGGAAAAATAGAGCAATTCCTGACTAGTGTATGAGATAAAAAAATATCACTTTTAATCTTAAAGCGATCTCAAAATTATCCTGCAGAGTGAAGAAATGAGAACATCATTAACTAACCTCTCCAAACTGAATCCAACAACAAAAAAAAGGTGCTTAAAGCTCAACATGGAGGTCTGGATCTGTGACCTAATCAGATTTGGGTTTGCAGCAGGTGATTTTAAGTGGTGCCCACAAGGTCTTGTTCCACTGAACAGTGCATATATAAAAATACTCAATAAGTCAGTTTCAACTCAGACTTTAGTTTATTTTTTTATTTGCTAACTGTACTTTCTCATCAAGAGTAGAGAACCAAGATTTTGTTAGTCTATGATCATCTCTCAGATTTAAAATATCCTTACTAGAGAGGCTACTAAAACAGGCAAACAGTTTGAGAGAGACCACTTTGGACAAGGTCACTTACTTTCCTGCACTCCAGAAGTGAAAAAGAACAGTCCTTTGCTGAGTTTTGGGAACTAGGAGGGCAGACAATCCAGGGCATGGACATGCTTGACTTGTGGCATTCAGCCATCCCTGGCTGACACTGGAAGAGGAAGTTCATATTATTTTGTTGAGATCTGGGAAGGGTTGTAGTCTGCAGAGAAAAACAGCAGAAGGTTTTTGCAAAAAGTGAGCAACACATCTTGACGCAGACAAGCTCTTTGCTGAGTAACACAAACTGTGAGCAAGGAATGTGTGTCTCAAGGAAGTCTCTTCCCTCCCAGACATCTACTCCTTAAGATGTAGGATATCCAATATACTACTCTCTGGGACCAGCTGCTGTGACAGCAGTTTTAAAAAAGAAAGCATGTACCAGCGTCTTCCTGATGCACTGAAGGTCCGAGTAGCAGGAGAACAGTTTGTTTATACGTAGGGTATCCCTAGTGTCTCCTTGCCTTGCTGCAAAACTTGGGCAGCACAGATGTCTCTGCAAGTGTGTTATACCACAAGTGCACATCAGGGCTGAGAGGTTATGGGGTTCCCTGTCCCTTGTCGGGGAAGGAGAAACATGGTGAAAAGATGTGAGAGGAGCATGAGGGATTATGAGGGAGAAGTGCAGAGTTCTGGATGGTGCAGAAGGCTGGGATTTTTTTCCTCTGAAAAGAGTCTTCCTGTTACTCTGAATGTGTAGCTACAGACGGTCTAAAGGACATCACAGCATGGTGATTGGCAATACTCTGTCTCCATGTAGAGTTAAAAAGCAACACCTGAACTTCCATTGCCTCCAAAATCTTTTTGTTTTTTCTTGATAAAGGGAAAAGATATGCAGATGTTTCCTGAGCTGTATTGTTGCAGTCACATGCTAATTCAATGAAAGATGACCTGAAAATCACTGTATTCCACATACTGCATATATTTATTGACTTTCAGAGGAAAGTGTCTTATTTTTAACAGTGGTCAGAAAAGAGTGCTTGGTAAAGCTATTCATAGTCACTCAGTGCCCCTACATAGCGCATTCTTGAACTGAAAGATTCTTCTGCTTTTAAGTGTGATTTAAAAAACACCAGGTATATTTTCTGTAACACTGTACATTCATGGCATCTACAAAAGTTAACATTTTAAGCATGCTTCAGTGTTCCCCATTCTCCTCTCTGTAATGAACGTGATTTGCCTTAGCCACCAAAGAATGATGGGAAAAGAAATCAGCCTGTCTTCTTTTTTATTATCCCTGTGTTAGAGATTTTTATTTTTAATCAGTTTAATAACAGGAAGAAGATAAATGGTGGAAACTATAACATAGAATGATATTAACAGAACTACCAAAAAATCTTTTCAACAAGAACCAAATGTGACATTATTAAGAACTGCACACTATTTTACTTTCTTTAGATCATTATAGGCATTGTTTAAGCGTACACACTTTCCCTGAATTTAATTTCTAAAAGCAGTTTATTTCAAGTGCTTCTAAATGTTTCATTCTGCCATTATTGAAAAATCTAACACACTTAAAATATACAGAAAACAAAAATAATTTCAAATAAATTCTTAAAGATTTTCTCCTAAGTTGGTTAACACAAGAACTGTTCCAAGCAACAGTCAAGGAAAGAAGGCATGACAAAAATGCTATCTAATTACAAAACAGCAAACTTTGAAGCAAGACTTTTAGGATATTCAATGGTTGATTCCATTGGCTAAGTATAAGTATCTAGAATCAGTCTGCATTCATTTCCTAAGAAGATCTCTGTGTTTCTGAGCAACTGAGATCCAAAGTAACTTTATCCATTTGCTCATTGACAGGTTTTAGATGATTCTTTTCCTTAAAACACACGGACAGTGATTCAGCTTAGGGACAAATGGTTAGACAGTAGCTTCATGCAGTGAAGCAATTCAGGGAAAGAGATGGGTAAAAGCAGCAAGACACTTCAAGTCATCCTATCTACAAGCGATGCAAGTCAAAGGTAGGCATTTACTTTTAATACATCCGAGCAGTGTTATGATAATTTACATGGCTAGGACCGTTTACATCATGTGATACAGTCAGATAACATCTGGAAGAGCACCCCATATAACCTCATATAATGTTTTCAGTTGTTCAGGGATAATTTTCTCAGAAGGTCCTTTGATGTGTCTTCTAAATAAGGAAACTAAACTTTGCTAATGTAAGGCCACTGACCAAAGCCAGTGTACTGGTTTATTAATCAGTTTCCTACCATCTGTAGATGAAAACTCTTTTCAGTATTCTCATCTTGTGAATAGATTACTTCCTGTGATCATTTACAGTCTCAGATTCCTCAGGCTTCAGAGGAGAAAATGTCGTATCATCCTTCATTGTGTCATGTTCAAAATGAGATGTGGCAAGACAGAAAACAGCTTCTGAGATGTCAGCCTCAGATCATGATCTCAAAATTTGGACCAGACATACCATCATGCTGGATTTGACAGACTGTCTTTTAAGTTTACTTACTTCAGTATAAAACCAGTTGTCACCTCTTTGCTAATCTACAGCATGCACATTTTTTCATACATATAATTCACAGTTTTGAGCGAGGTCTTCTTGCAAAAAGCAAAATCTTTTATACTAGAATATAGCAACAGAAGTGAGAAACTAGTTTAACTGATCCAATAAAGTAATAGTAGTAGGTAAGCAAGCAGTAATGTTAAGGTTGTTGTACACCTGTAGGCCAGAAGGAAGTATCAAGAGAACCACACAGAGTGCATCTTGATGACTGAAAATGAAGAGCACCCAGAGTGTTCTATAAATAGAAGTTGTCAGACAAAAGACCATGAAGTCTGTAATATCAAAGAAGTTTCTGTTCACTAAGGTAATTACTCACAGTGATGAACCAGCAGATTTTCTCCAGCAGAAAGGAGAGGAACATCAAGGTACAATATGTCAACGGAATCACTAATGAATTCCATCACAGACCTATTCTGCCATAGCTAGATACCTCTGAAAAACTGCACTTACTGAATTTTTTATTCCAATATCTCAATACAAGTACTCTGATTAATTCTTCAGAGTAAACTAATGAATTCTTGAAGGAATTTCCCTATCAGAAGTACCAGAAAGCAGAGCTGTATGGCTTTCATTTTGGTAATTTTAAGAGAATAAAAAGATTGAATTTTAAACCATATGGAGAAAAAAAAGCTTCTTGTTTTATAAGCTTTAATAATTATTTTTAGCCATAAAGATATTTTCATTCTTAAAAAATGGCCATACTCAACAGTAATTTGTCAATTTTGAAGCAGATTAGGCTATCTTGAAGTAGATTATCTGATAACTTGGAATCAATTAATTTGACTCAGTCTTTGTAAGAGTTTCTCAAAGAACTCTTTCACACCTAAAAATGCAGAACCTTGTGCTTAGTTGGCTCATTTGATTTCGTGACTCGTGTTCAGGGCTTAACAAAAGCTATGTGGTGTTTTTCTTTATGGAAATGTTTGATTTTCTATGTAGAGGAGAAGGTCCTGTACTACTAATTAACAGATACAAGGACGGCAGGACATAATTTTCAATTTGAACCTGTCAAATTCTTGAGGATGAAGACAAGATCCACAGTGCTTCCTTAAACTTGATGAATTCGTCTGAGAGTCTCACAGAGAAGACAATGTATCTGACTTCCAGAAATTAGGTATCCATTATAAGAGTGTCTGGGTAAAAGAGTGTCTCACTGGTATATCACAGGTGAAATTTCCCTCCATTTGGAAGGGCAGGACTCTGAGTCGGAAAAAAATTGTTGAAATAGTCAAAATAATTGGAGTTAAAAAATTCACTTCTGTAACATCAAAGATTTGAAGCTGTCACTACCTATGAAAGAGGGTGAATAGCTACTAATACTGTAAATAACTCTCACAAATACTGACAGCTACTGTTTCAGGCATTTGCTAGTACAGTTCCACTTTTGTTATCACAGTTCACCCTCCTCTCCTTTCATGACATTGTTATAAATACGCCTTTTGACAAATTAGACTAAACAACCTCTTTCAACAGGAAGGTACTTCTCCAAGATTGCTTCCTGAGAGGTGTAGAGGGCAGAACAGGGGGAGGGTCAGAGGATCAGAAAGGAATAAGAAAGAGCACCTTGCTAAGATTAAAATAGAAATTCTAGGCATTGGTTTTTCAAGCTCATTGGTATAATCTATATTGCCTATCCTAGACTCAGCATTATTTCTTGGAGTATTTGCCTGATAAGTATTTATTTGAGAAGCAACAATAAAAATAATCCAAATGATTGTCATTAATCTTATTTGGTTATGAGAAACCTGGGTAAGTAGATTCATCTCAGTTACCTAAAAATTCACCTCCTGGGCCAGGTAAACTCTGTGCTTAAAAAGGATAATATGAAAAAAAGAGATACCTTATTAAAGGTACTCTGTCCAGCCAGATGACTAGTGAATGAAAACCTTCTTGAGATCTGTGAAATTAAGGCAGAAACTGAATATATGAGGAACAGAATGGTTGACTTAATGCTAGAAACAGATATGTACTAAAAATTGGAATTAGGATCTCAATATCTTAAAGAGATATTGGCAGGTTAAATACGTTATAATATTAAATCTACTTAAATCTAGTAGCTGACAAATCCTTCTAAAAGTCGGGGTATTCAGAGTCAGACCATGAGTCAATTTTAAGCGTTTCCGTGTCAGTCAAAGTTGGAACAATATGTCACAAGAGCATGTGCAGGTCATATCCTTGGACATACAGCAGTTACTGGATGAAGGTATAAACATAGGAGAAGGTATTACTCCCATTGGTCAGTGAAACAAGGATGCTTCATGATGCTGACAGGGTAAATGGATGTGGTTACCTGTAGCAAAGACATACTCATAACCAGAACTGTGGGATCAGCACTCCACTACCAGCTTTATGCTGTAGGACAGAACCCTGACTGCATGGCCATGACATGGAAGTCTACTTCATCCATATCAGTCTGGTTCTTTGTCTCCTACTACTTTATCATTGAAACAGAAGCCCAACACTTCATCATGAATATACATCTATATTTGAAGGGAAATACTTGGGTCTGTATGAAATAAGACTTGAGCTCTGCTGGTCTGAAAAAGAAGGAGCTGGTTTGCATGAAAACATCTGTGTCCATAAGGAGATGAAAAATGCACAGAAGGCTGGACACACACTGAATATTTGTTAAGCCTACAGTACTGAAAGCCTCTTACACAAGACCGCATAATAGACTTGATTTTGGCATAGTCTATACCCTTTGTATATATAAATGTTTAAAGTGTACGGCCACTTTGATTAACGAGTCTGGAGGGCAACTTGCAAAGAAATCAGTTTTAGGACATAACAAGGATTTATTTCTGACACAGTTGTACCAGTGAAGCTTCTAGTTATGCTATTAGAAAGGCATATTCTGAGGAGTGTTGAAAAAGACAGGAATAATCAGTTGAAAGAAACCATGTATCCTGAAAGATAAGAAAAGAGAGGAATCTTCTATTTTAGCATTTTCTGGGAATATTCAGAGGTTACCTAATAATACCATCTACAGAATTGAAAAATCCAAACCTATGAAGATTAGATAACTGATAGCAATGGTAATGCTGTTTTCCAACTGTTTATGCAAGTTCATACACACTGAGAAAACGATACAGTTATCCTGTCACGTTACTTCCAACATACGAGTCTAGATTTGTTCATTCTGGCATCCTACAACACTGATGCTACATGTGACAGATGATTTTTAATATTAAAGGGAAAACACATTTACTGTTTGTATTTGATCTGGCACTCTGCCTTTGAGCGTTGTTTGCACTGTAGATATAGCAATGCTTAGGCAACAGAATGGAGCCATTAATATCTATCTTTATTAAGAATAAGCTGTTATTGGAGTCACAAGGGAATATAGTCTTTTCTAAATCATGGAATAATTTAGTTTAGGATTAACCATTGAAGTTCATCTCAGTCAACCTTCTGATGAAATCAGGGCTTATTGTACTGATATATTATATTAACATTCATTATGTCATACATGGCAATAGAGTGTATGTTTTCACATTCAGATTATGATGATTTTTAGCTAGAAACTGTACAAAACAGAAATATGTTTTTATCCTGATGTTCGCACAGCTGCTGCCATTGTAATAGGCCTTAGATCCATGACTAGGACTTCTAGATACTACAAGAATGGAAGTAATACAATTAAGCAAAGACAAATAAGCAGAGCACTTGACGGGTAGTCTAGCATTCCAGTTAATGCTCTAACAACTACTAGTCATATTACCACTGTCTGCCAGTAGATGGTCTAGCCCCATAAAGGTGCAATAGAATTGGTTTTTTACCCCTTTAGGAAGACCAAAATCTTACCTGCTACTACAAAAAACCAAATACCATAGAAAAACTACAGTAAGCAGTAAGGATAAAGATGTTAGTATTTAAATGAAATTGAATAAAATCTAATCTTCAGGGTAAATCTGTCTTCAAACCATCTGTGCCAATGATGTAACAGATCAAAGTTTCAGGGACCCTACGCTCTAAAATGTAAGACATTTACTTGATGTTTGGTAAGTTTCCACAAGTTAACAGTTACTAGCTCGCAGAGTGTTGTAAATACTCTTGACAACAGTGGCCAAAATGACATTATATGTAATTTAATTGTTTGTACCTTTTTTTTTTCTTCTATTAGTACTAACAGTTGAACTGCTACAACAAGACTTTGTCCTATCTTTTTTATCCCTTCTCCTGATATTGGCTAAACCAGACTCTTAAAAAGGAGCACATTCTTCTGAGTTGTGCTTACACACGCAGATATTCCAAGCTCGGAGGGTATTAGAGGCAGTGTCCTGAATTGAAGGTGCAATTTTTCAGCATTGCTGCAAACAACAGAAGAGCTTTGCAAACACTTTTAGCATAGGTTCTCCCATAAGGGTCAGTGTGTTCATATAATTTCTAGAAGACAGATAAAAGGAGAGCAAGAGCCTTCTACAAAGGCAACTTCCAGTAACTTCTGGAAATGGAGCTTAGTTGAAAAACTTCCTTTATTTTACTGGTCATAGTAAAGACTATTATTCAAGACCAGATCTACACTGAGTTTGCAAGATAACTTCCCCACCTTTGGCATAGGAGGAGGAAGCTTGGCAATAGCTCCTGTAAGTCAGTGTTCTGCTCCAATTCATGGAAGAATATTTATGGCATAGACTCACGGGCATTGAGAGCAGCACCAAGTGTTTATCAAGTTAGAATATATTCCCCATCTGCCTGCTTAGTCAAAGAGTGGTATGTGGCAAATATTGTGAAAATGAATTAAATACTCCTCCCCTTTGTGAAGTGAGACTGAAGGTGAGGTGGAAAAGCGTGAAAGGAAAGCCTATATATGTAAGAAATCCAAAAATAAGCTTTTACATTTTCTTGTTTTGTTGTCAGCTGGATGTAACAAACAGGACTATGTGGGGCAGAGCTGACCAGATTATTATGTATTTCATCATGTGAAGCAGTCTCAGTTTCCAAATTGGGAAGAAAACAGATGCAAGTGATCATGACAGGAAATGAGAAGCTGTAGTTAGCGTAATGCTGCCTGACAGCAGGTGGCCATAAGCTGCCTTCACATATCATCTTTCAGTTTAACACTACTCCAAACCCATATTTTCCCCAAGAGGAATAATTGTTCAAATGCAGGAAAATAAATGGAAGTACTGAAGAAAATACAGATTTGGCAGTGTAGTGACCTGTCAAAATGGCATTCAGTGCTCTTTATAGAAATGTACTTATCAAAAAACAAAAAAGAAAAAGAAAAAAAAATTTTAAAAAAGTGTGTCTGGGACATACAATACCCAAAAATCTGGGTCTCATTGCAGATTCGTTAGATGAGCCTGTGGACAACTGTGTGAACAAGGAAAGATAACAATTTAAGAATTAACCTGCAATTAGCTGGAATCACCTATTACCAAAGAATTACACAGATTATACATATCTTCCCACCTACCTGAGTCAATTAAGATGTGAAAATAACAACCAGTTGGTGCATTCTCTCAAAAACGTTTCTTCTCTAACCTACTTGGCAGAGCAGGTGCTGACATTCTCTCTCATGGTCAGAATATAACAGGACTCTGACATCAAGATTAATAAAGAGAATTTTTTTCCTCTTACCAATGTAATATTTCACAAAATTTTTACCTTGCAAAAACTTCTCTAGCAGTATCATTCTTTCCTGGTTTTTAACATGAGAAATAGGTAACAATTAAAGATTGAAAAAAAAAAAAAGGCTCCAGGTTTCTTGCAACAGCATTTAAGCATTTGTGAAAACTCTCATATTTTAATGCTTTTCTTTCCCCAAATGAAAAGAAACAATTTAAACAAAATTTACAATAAGGTAACGTTTTTCTCCCTGTGTTCAGCTTCTGGTATAAAACAAAAGCAAAATACCATTACAGCTGTACTGAGAAAGGGCAAGAAATAGACATCTTTTTTGTTGTCCCTAATTTCTACTATACAGACTCACATGTTGAAAATTCCCATTGAAAGAAATACTTAAAAAAGAGTCATCAGCAAAAACCAGAAAGTTTTCCATATGTTCCTTCAACTTCTTCATAGCATATTTTCAAACACTCTTTTAAAGGCAATAGGTTTTAAGAGAAGTTTGCCAAGTCTTTGCAAGGGAAGATTTTCCCCGATAAGGCAACTTCTGCAGAAACAAATAATAATAATGATTGAATATTAAAAAAAACACATCAGAAAAAAAAACACTCTTAAATGAAGGATTTTCACTAGAAAACTCATCGTATAGTAACCATTTACCGACAGTTTTAATCAAAATGATGTAAACCTTATTTATTTTTTCAGCAATGTACCCCAAGTAAAGCAGACACAAATTCCACATTAAATACCCTAGAATTAAGTTAAATCTAATTATACCTAGGAAAAAAAAAACAACAAACAGTGAGCCTAAGTTCTATTAAACAGACGCCACTAAACAATCCTTACCGTTGTTTCATGTTAACTGCTTATTAGTTTCCAAGTAGCTAAGCTTTACTTAGCTCACATAAGTTCCAGAAGTTTTGCACCACTTATGGGAGTGTATAGGTATTCATTATGATGTTTTGATTCTAAAGTTAGATTTCTGTGTCCGGAGAAAAATTTAGTCCATCTTTACCATTTTTTATATATTCCAGAAGACCCAAATGAAAGTGAAAAATTATCTCTGAGGATTAATAGATTCTTCTGTTCTTTAAGATTCCTTCACCTACAGGGTTCTTCATCAATAATCCTCATTAAAAAAACAGAAGCTCCAAACAATACAGCCTTTGTATAGTTAATCCTATTGCGAAAAAAAGAGCTAATAATTTTCCACTAATGCTTGCATTCTGATGCATTGCCAGACTGTGTTTCACATATCTCAGGTGATGAATGTGTATGTGTTCATTTGGATTTTCTTGATAAGACAAATTCTTTTCACTGCAATATTACGCAAATGCTGCCAAGAACATGGAAAAGTATTCCAAAGTTCTCCAAACAACAGTTGGCAATGTCAGAGAGCTGCAGAGTTTTGTTTCATAATTTGGTAGCACTGCTGCTTAAGTTCTCTCAGCTAAGCACCTCCCTGTTTAGAACTAGGGAGACCAGCATTCAGTCTGATTGCTTAGCCCTTATGTTCCTACAGGTACAGAAAAAGACACCAATGGAAGTGGATGTAATTTTCAAAATAAGAACACTGATTTTTTTGTCGAAGAGGTACACTCAGACTCAATGCAAAGTGTCTAATGAGGAAGCCTACCTTCCCCAAAGTAGAATAAACATTGTAAGTGCAGTAGAAAACTAAATGGAATACATTTATTTTCCCAGTTCTGGCTCTCTAGTGCTTGAAGAGACTTTTCTAGACTAAACACAATGTAGGAGGAATAACTAGATCCTACCGTCCACTGACCTTCTTCAGATGCGCATAGAAGCAAGGTTATTGCTTGCAAAATATTCTGCCAGCAATTCACATTCTCACAGGATTGCTGGGCTACACAAATTACAGAAACCTTTTTGAGCAGGTGCCATATTGCAACAATGATTTAAATTCCTTCTCTAGCAGACTTTTGTTAAACTAGAAACAGATAGATGAAGCAATAACAAACCTGTGGCTTTCCTCTGTGCCTCTGACAGCCGCCACCATCCCCAAGGTAAGAGGGTCAGATCTGCTCATGAACAGTCAGTTTTCAGGGTAACTTATTAAACTAAACCGAATTTCAATATGGGTTTAAAAGTTTTGAAATAATTTCAAGAAGGCAGAGAACATGTCTGGAATAATAATATTAGGCAGTGAACTAGCCAGCTGAGAATGGAATATAAAGAAAATTGAAAACAGCAGGGAACAAAAGCATAGAGCATTGAGTGTTCTGAATATGAACTGTGATAATAATTCTCCCAATTAGAAACTGTTCACAATCAAAACACGTTATGTTTGGTTGGCTATAAAGTTATTAAAAAAAAAATAAATCAGAGAATTTAGACTCTGAACTAAAAAGATGGTGAAGCTTATTTAATTAATGATGGATATCATTCAACTTCACCCAATTCTTGATAAATGACTGACTTTTCAAAGTGTTAGAGAATCAGTAAAATTTATCTTAAAGATCAAGTAACCCAGTTTTAAATTAATTAAAATTATGACTACCCTTTCCAGAGGACTCACTATTTGTGAGGTTATATAGAAAGTGTTTCAACTCTGTTGATAAGGGAAAAAACACTGGGTTTTTTTCCCAGCTCCACAGGATTGTTCACTGTGTACCTGACAGCAATTTTCTAAGTGAAACAGATTTAGTGCAAGTCCAAAATTCATTGGTGTTTTTCAACAAGAAAAACCTGTTTTATTCCAGACAATTATGCTATGAAAAATACAGCATACCATTCCCTTCTTCTTTTTAGGGATTTTAGGAATGACGATCAAGTAAAACTCTTTCCTGGATTCAAGACCACTCTTCTAGACGTTAATGAGAATCTCATGTCTCTAAGAAAGGTTCCATCAGTATAAACCCTCCTATTTTTTTCCCTAAGCAGAGATTAGGAAATGTTGCATATTGGATAAAAACAGGAAGCTGTAGTATCTTTAAACAGTATTTTGAACCATAAACCAGATGGAAATTACTTTCACATAGTAGGCAAGCTATAGTACTATCCAGGTTCATGCTAGCATATACCAGTGGTACATCACTGTCATTGCATGCCAAGTCATAAAACCCAGTCCAAACACAGCAGGTGTAGGGTATAGTAGTTGCAGTCAGACATTCATACCATTTTTTCACCCTACTTTATTTAAGCAAACCATTATAAAGATTAAAAACAAACCTGGTCTTTGTGTACTTCGCCACCACTACCTCAGTTTTCTTCCTTTTAACAAAACTGTTTGAAGAGTTCTTACACAAGCAGGCAAATTCTATTTGATTGTTCAGGATTGCTGCATGTAGTCTTCATTGTGATGCTATGTGATATGCAGGTTTCTCTCTGTCATACAAACACAATAGCTTCATGAAAGTCAAGCACAGTTGAGTCTGGGACAGAATGGCAAGATACATTCATTGTTACCGAATTCAGCCTCTGACTTATTGCCTTATTTCCAAATACTTTCTGTTTCCAGTAAAACATCAAGGTTCCTACATGAAGATGTTTTCTATCTGTGTGAACTAGAAAGATTCAAGATTACTTCAAGGTGACAAAATATCACCGTTCAATATTTGACGTAATTTCTACATAGATTGTTAAATAAAACATTAATACTTTGGGTCACAACAAAATTTACTGTGCCATTTTGTTATGTGCTATTATGCAAGATACCATTCCTTTGTTATGTGCTCTTCATGGAAAGAAATACAGTGAGGTTCAAATTGTTCAACGTAATAGCAAACTTTTATTTCACATAAGGCATAAGTGTACACTTTAGTAAGGGAGAACAGAGAATATTGTTGACCATTCCTCCCTCTCTCAAGATGTACTGACACAATGCAATCAGCTGTTTGTGCTAAACAAACCTCATCTTGGCTACAAGGATAATATCATTAGATTTTTCACTATGAGTTTCTTGAATCTATGTTCACAATCACTGCCCTTTGACAACTACAACTGTTCAGTTAGCTAGAGTTACAAAAGATGGCACCTTGTCAAAGTTGCTGCTAGAAGAAAACCTACACTTTCTTCATGGTTAAGAACCTCAGGGCATGTAGTGACATTTTCAGCACTGAGAGTATCCAAGTTCCTCCTACAATGTCTCAAGAGGTTTTGTTCCTGAGAGATTGTGAGAAGCCAGGCCAGTTGAGCTGAAAGCCTGGAATTTAGACTTTAGTAGAACAGTAACATTGTCAGAATTGTAGGCTCACTCCTGTTCAGATCTGGGAGACAACACTAGCTAAAACTTAGCAGAAACAAGGACAAACCTAGAGAGCCTTATATCTTTTATAAAACATAATGTCTCCCTGCAGAAGAGCTTTAGCCAGGGAAGACGTAGACACCTCTAAAGGCAAATTAGCTTTCCCACCAAGAAAGTGATTTGAATTTACAAAAGAGAAGAAACAACAATCAAAGGCCAAGACCATCAAATATGTTGCAGGAACATGAGCCTTGAAAAAGCCATCTTACAACACAGCCTGAGGACCCACAATGTACAAATCCAGCTTGGCGTCTACAAATACCTTTATGTTTTTATTATTTTTCTTTGTACCTTTGTTCGTTTGTGTTGTTTGCTTGGTTTTGCCTTTTTTCTTAAAAAAAAAACAAAAAACTTTCATTTCTGTAAGCATAATTAGTTCCTTCTGAAGAGGTGATACAAAAACACATTTTTTGGGTGCAGTGATGCAGTATACCACATGAGGAATCTGGCTGTAACAATGCAAAACACCTGATAAGAAAGCAAAAGATAGGTCGACACTACAAAAGAAGCAAACACAGAAGAACTCACGTTTTTAGCTGTGTCCATTCTCAGGCTTGGCAAGGGGCATACATACTTTGCCCAAAATGTCTTTTTAAACCTAATAGCTCCCATGCTTGCTTTGGTTAGCACACAACAAACCACCACACTTGTTCTACCTTAATGTCTTACAATTGCAAATGCTGTTGATGTAAGTGAGTGACTGTGGTCATGCAGCAGGGAGCATGGCCCAATATAAATAGTATACCCCAATCATCACGGACTCTAGTTTCCACCTTACTTAGAGTAACTTCTTCTCCTTAATATCATTCATTCCCTTAGAGATCCAAAACCTATAAGCAACATAGCCTAGTTGTGTGACCTTAGCTCAGACTGGTAAAGAGAAGTGAAGAAGTGAGAAGTAAAGCGGAATCACACAGGATTCAAAACATTAAAGTTGTAGCTTCAAACTGTTAAGAAAGTGTCATAAGTACCTCAGTATCTCAAAGATTCAAAAGAAACACTAACACGGAGATATATGAAATCTTACACAGAAAAAAATCATACCAATTGTCATCTTCAATGGGTACCATGAAAAATGGAAATAGAACATCATTAAGGGATCCACTAATGATGTAATAATGGTATTTTGCCTTTTACACAGTTATACTAACATATTATAAAAATATTTCACTTCCTGTCCCAAGATGGTGTCATACGCCTGAGTACATTAGAAAGAGGATATTTGACGTATTTTCTTTAAAACAAGCATACTATCGGTATATTTGGAAAAGAGGTAAACAGGGTATGTTTCACCAGTAGACTTCATTCTATAGGACTAGCACAGGAACATATCTGTACTATACCTAAATTTCCATACCAAGAGAAATCAGCAACTGCAAATACCACATATCATCAGCACCAGACAACAATACAAACCTATTTTCAACATACAAATCTACAAAAGTTATTACTCTGCAGTATATGTGTTAAAGTGTGGACACAACTTAACAATTCAACAACAATTTCCCAGTTCAAATGCAGATGACTTGAATCTTGTGTTATTCTGCACCTCTGGTTAGTCCAGTAAGAGACCAGAATTTTTTTATTAGTCTTCAAAACTGAGAAGTAGGCTAGTCCCCATCAAGCTTTTAGTGGCACTACCCATGAGGGTTAACAATAAACAAGTTAGACCTGTCAAGAGAAAGCACTGAGCCATACAATTGTGTGATATTGCTTCCAACAGCCCCATCATGCCATCTTTCCTTTGATCTAGCAGCTGCAGTGCAGGTTGCAATAGGCAATCTGAATCTTCCTCAGTAAACTATACTTAGAACTGTATGTAATATGATGGCTCGCCACAGTCCTTTGAGGTACAGATTCAGGTACATAGCAGCTCAGATAGATAAGAGAGATTACTGGGAGAAAGGATAAGTTGCCAATGAATGGCTTAATGAGGCATCTTGGCAGTAGTGAGTAGGATCATCAGGGAAAGAGGTGGCTTATCTTATTAGGCTCTACACCAAATGTAAAGCAGATTCATGCTGGTCCCAGCCAGGCTGGGAATTACAAAACACATGGGCTCCTTGCAGTGCCATAGAGTACCTGTCATTAATTGTAGTAAGGATGGTGCAATCATCTGCAATTGCCTTGAGCACACAACAGGAAAAGCCCATTCTGTTGATGAAGAACCAGGGCTGGCCACAGAGACCTTGTTGCATATGTCAGACTAATGAAACAGCCACTGATGTTCCTCCTTACCTCAGTTCTTCTATTCCCTTTTCCACTTACCTTTATTCATGCATCGAACACCCTTAAAACTGAAAAAAATATGCTGTGAGAGTTGCCTGATGCAAACATCTGACTGGAATAAGTGTGTGATTTATTATTAGCAATTAGACAATCTTATGCCCAATAACTATCTGTGGGTGAAAACTGCTTACAGAATTTATGACATATAAACTCATACGATATAGGCACAATGTGTGGACATTTAAGAAAAGAAACCATATGAGCTATTACTTGGAATACAGTGTGTGTAATATTATATATCACCAACATTTTACTTTATTTTAAAGCATACCATTAGCTATCAGTATTTAAATACAGTTTACAGAAGGTAGGAGGACTGAGTGGGCCCATGTAAGCCACAACATCAAGATTTATTATCCAGCAGGCTAAGTAATTGGACAGGGAAATACACTCCCTGCTGAGCCCATGGGAGTCCTCAGAAAGAAGCTTTGAAGACAGGGGAAGGCAGAGCACAGGTAAGAGCATGGTTGTTTCTTTTCCCTTGTGTCACACTGATCAGAATAACTTGTGGGTGGTATTCCAACAGAAAACCTGATTTCTGTCACTGCCCACACACTGCCTCGTCCATATGTCCCGCTAAGGGCTGCAATTTACTTAATATTTTTAAAGTGAACCCTTTACAGTTAAGATAATTTTAGTCAGATTCAGGACGCACCACCTATTCAGGATTCACTACCTATTCCTTCCAAGCACCTACTCTTTAAAAGCCATGTAACTTAATATGGAGGTATACAAGGTTTCTTTCTTCCATCTCCACCACTTGGCTACAGCTGACAAATCCGATCATAAACTCCCATCGGATTTTAGATGTCAGATTAGCTAGTAATTAGTATATTGTTAACTAAGTGTAATGGCACTATAAAGATGAGAAAAGCAAAGTTGCTGTGATGTTTTGTTTGTTCTAAGTTACGAAGGTTCTCAGAGACAATCGCCAGAGAAAGGTGCTTCCATCTAAACAACTTCAAATATAAAGACAACACAATAGAATCAGAGTAGAAGAAAAAAGTTTCAAACTATCAAGCTGAAGGACTAATCGAAACAATAAACTTGTTTTTTTATTCCAATAACCTTTTATATAAACTCCTACTTTCACATCCTAAAAAAATACCTTCCTCCCACTCCCCCAAAAAATATAAAAAATAAAGTACTTTCAGTGCTTTTTGTAGTGTCCATCAGGCAAAGAACTTACTCAAATCTACCCAGGGATCAAGACCAGCAGGTAATAACTCTATCTACCTCTATATACAGTGGAACTAAGGGCAGGTCTGAACTTAAATGGACCACAAGCATGATGGGCAGAGGGAATGGGTAGGTGTCTTGGATGAGGCTTATGAGGGCAATTAAGTACCCTGAGGACCCCAACATCTAGTTGGTATGAAATGATAAAAATTATTTAAGAAAACCAAACAAATAAACACCCTTTTAATCTTTGGCAAAAAGTTAAAAAGGTAATTATTTTGTATTTCAAATCTTTTCAGAGATAGCCTCTACCTCACTAAGAATTTGAATTTATGTTTGCACAAAGAAGTACACAAGCTGAGAATATATCAATCTTATGCTTGACTATCTGTATACAAATGCATTATTTCAATAATCAGTGCTGGAAATGATGTTAGGAATGAAGGAAGGAGGAAAAGAGCAAATTACTTTTTAAAAATAAAAGTTAATATCCTTTCTATCTGTCATACCTGTGAACATAAATGCAGATCTTCAGGAAGAGAATTAAGAATTGAAATGTGCAAAAAAAAAAGGTTTGCTACACAGAGGGTAGTAATGGTAGTTTGTGGTTTAATATCTGACACCATCTTCTTCAAAGTGCACAATTAAGATGATAGCCTTGTACAATGTTATATTTGTGGTGATATTGATATAATTTTTCACATACCAATAAAAACACAGTAATGAAGTAGCAGAAACAGATAGATGTCTTAATGGTCTCCTAATGGGTTGCATTCGACAAATTTTGTCCTCAAAAATGTATAAAGTTAACGTATGCAGTGAAAAAAGAGCAAAAGATGTATCATGAGCTGTAACAATGAGATATAGAAATAAGTGAAGTTTGCATTTCAGAGAATTTCTGTTTTTGCAAAGAAAAAAAAAAGAATAATATTCCACTAGCACAATGTGATTTTATCAAGGCTGAAAGGCAAGGACACAGCTAACAAACACTGTCAATTGGTATCATGCTGAAAAATGTAAGAACTAGTTGCTGAAATCCTGTTATGACAAGCCTAAACATCCTTCAAGTGGAAGAGTTTTCTTAGTGACGATGACCTATTTTAAAAGCCAGTTTTACAAAATCAGCCTCCCATCTGCAGATGAGTGTCAAGCAAATGTAGGAAAAAATGTTCTGGATGCAATATATAATACTGCATACAAAACAACAAAAAGGAAGTCCAAATTATGTCTGCAGGAACAACTAAAAAAATAAAGGAGAACAGCATAAATTTTGCAATGTCACTTCAGTCATGATACAGGAATCAATACATCTGAATAGTCTGTTATCATATTTTAGTTAAAATTTATAATGATACATATAAAATTTTAATACAAGCCCCATTTATCAGAAAGATGTTCAGAAGCTAGATATGCTTTCACAAGTGGAGAAAGAATGAAAAATATGCTCTAAATGCTACAGAGTTAATAAAATTCTGAAACCTTTCTTTCCTTAATTACACGGACTTAAGTGTTTATTTAACTTTTTTATTCTTCATCAGGATTAAATAATTTTATATTTTTCATTTAAAATACAACATTTTCTGAAATATTGAAGTGTTACAATTGAATTTTAGTATGTAATGATACTTATGATAATATTAAACCTGGAATTACTCAATATTCTCTCTGAGGCTTCTGAATTAAGCATTTTATACAATTTGAAACCTATGTGATAGTTAGTTTTCTTTAGAAGAAATGCTGAAATTCCACTTTTGGGAGTGGAATTTTTGGGACCTAATTTTAATCATAAATACCTTAGATATTTCTAGCAGAAAAACACATACACACAGTGCAAAATTAATCAGAGGTTATTCTGTGTTTTTGTTGTTGTTACTCTCATTTACTATGTTGGTTATCAGAGACAGTGTCATACTGCTGATATCCTAAAATGAGTACAGTATGTTCTCAGTTCAGAAAGATCAGCATAAATTTAGAAAGCAGATAGATATAGTATAAAACAAGACTGTTATCTTTGATTTTCTTCCAAATTTAAATTCTACCCTAAGTTCTATTTACTAATAGAAAGCCTAAATCAATGTGTAATAATAAAAAATATGGTGTGAATCTGAATTTAAGTTTTGAAAGACTTTTATCACAAAGATGACTTTATTTCCAAACTCCTTAGATTATTTAGGTTAATTCAGTTGCAATTACTTTTGATTCTTTTATTGTTGTTGATTACCCTGTGCTTTATTGACCTAAAGAGGAAATACGTTGGTTTTATATGATTTACTCTTCAGCCTCAGTGAGATATATCCCACATTCTCTTCAAAAGCTCTTCCTACTTTTAGGTGACGGTAGATACAGCATGAATTTTCACACTTCTTTTACTCAGTGCTTTGGTTTGAGAACTGCAAGCATCAACTGACATAACCCCCCCAGTATATAGCAGACTAAATTTATGACAAATATGAGTATGCCTCATAAGCTTTTCCATTTTCCTTCATATGTCTAGACTTGCTGACCTGAGTATTGATTTCTAGTTTGTCTGAGGACTAGAAGAAAGTAAATGGCACTCCAGCCTTCCAAATGGCAAGAAGGAGGACCCAGGGCACTACTAGCCAGTTATTGTCACCTCAATCCCTGGAAAGATGATGAAGTGCCTCATTCTGGAGGCCATCTCTAAGCACATGACTGACAAGAAGGTGATCAGGAGTAGTCAGCATGGTTTCACTAAAGGTAAATCATGCTTGACCGTTCTGATTGCCTTTTATAATGAAACAACTACCTGACTTTTGACACTGTCTCTCACATCATTCACATAGGCAAACTCAGGAAGTGTGGACTGGATAAGTGGACAGTGAAGTGGATTGAGAACTCGCTGAACTGCAGACCATATTCCGTGGCACAGGGTCTAGTTGGAGGTCTGTCACTAGTGGTGTCCCCCAGGGTTAAATTCTAGGCCTAGTATTGTTTAGCTTATTCATCAATGACTTGGATGAAGGGGCAGATACCTCCTCAGCAAGTTCACAGATGACCCAAGGCTGTGAGGAGTGACCAATACTCCAGAGAGCTCTGAAGCCCTTCAAAAGGACCTTGACAGGTTGGAGAGATGGGCAGAGAAAACATTCTGATATCTGAAATTCGACAAAGGCAAAGGCAGCGTTCTACAACTGGGGAGGACTACGCCCAGGCACCAGTACAGGCTGGAGGCTGACTTCAAACGCACAGAATCACACACACACAGAATCAGCCAGGTTGGAAAAGACCTCTGAGATCCTTGAGTTCAACCCATGACCCAACACCACACTATCAACTTTCTGGAAAGCCGCTCTGCAGAGAGCTCCGGGGGTCCTGATGGACAACGAGGCGTCCATGAGCCGGCTGTGTGCCCTGGGAGCCAAGAAGGTCAATGGCATCCTGGGATGCATTAGGACAAGCACTGCCAGCAGGTTGAGGGAAGTGATCCTACCCCTCTGTTCTGCCCTAGTGAGGCCACATCTGGAGTTCTGTGTCCAGTTCTGGGCTCCTAAGGACAAGAGAGACAGGGAACTCCTGGAGCAGTTCCAACGGAGGGCAACAAAGATGATTAAGGGACTGGAGCATCTCTCTTATCAGAATACTCTGAGGAAGTTGGGCCTGTTCAACCTCAAGAAGAGACAACTGAGAGGAGACCTCATCAATGTATATAAGTGAAGGGAGGATGTCAAGAGGTGGAAGCCAGGTTGTCTTCTATGGTACCAAGTATTAGGACAAGAGGCAATGGGTAGAAACTGATGCACAGCAAGTTTCACCTGGATATGAGAAAGATCTTCTTTACTGTCCAGATGACTGAGCACTGGAACAGGCTGCCAGAGAGGCTGTGGAGTCTCCTTTCCTCAAGATACTCAAAAGACATCTGAACACAATCCTGAGTAAATATGCTATATGGTGCTGTATGAGACATTGCTTGAGCAGTGAGGTTGGACCAGATGACCTGCAGAGGTACCTTCCAACCTTACTCATTCTGTTATTCCCTGATATTTTCACCAGCTCTGCTTGTTGTTTTATCTCCCACTTAGAACAGCAAAAGACTTAAATTCTACATGCCATTTATAGAGATTAGAGAGGTATGCCCTTGGAAATAATAAACTGAAATTAACAAGTCATGTTATTTGGTGTTCCTCTCCCTCCCCCAGATTTGAGATTCCTATTTAAATCTATTTTTTTTTTAAATCTCCTTCACTAGCTTGAAGCTCTCCCTGATTATAGTTACTCTACTTCAAAATATAAATTTAAACCATGTATGACAGATTAACGTTGACAATTTCAACATCTTCCAATTTAAATTATCTAAAATCATAAACTGGGCTATACAACCAACATTCAGTAACTCTCCTGAGCCACAATAAATTAACGTACAGACTGAGAAATTTGGTAGTTAACAGGACTTAATATAAATACCTTCTGATTATTCCCATCATCTTGTGAATGTGGTTAACAAGACCTAGACATTTTTCCAAACACTTTTTTTTCCCCATTGTGCATGATTTTCCAGTATGTATTCCTTAGACCCTGAGATTAATTCAGTTGATTAGAGCAAGATGGCAGTAATGTCAAGGTCACATGTGTGATTCCTGTGCAGGCCATTCGCTTAAGAGTTGAACTTGATGATGCTTGTGGAACTCTTTCAACTCAGAATATTCTGTGATTCTGTGAAATTTAACTTATTTCAACTGTTTTCAGTTCAATTACATAAAACTTACAGAAAACTACACAATTAAGTGGAACTAAACAATAAGCATCAAGAATCATCTGAATGACAGATGTGGCTCACAAGAAAAAAGGTTCATTGATGGAACTTCCTTCAGACTACAGAAATCCCATGGCTGCTGTTTTTGCATTTGCTGAGGGGCCTGGCTGCCTCCCGTGCATAGATGTTCAATCTTGGGCAGAGGTTGCTCTTTCTTTACCAGACATGACTTGGAGACAGAGTCTCTTCTCTTCCTTCATGATAATAAAACATAGTGGGAAAAAACATAAACCCAGGAAATATTACCTCATTAGAGTACAGATAAAATGCTAAATCCATGGTGACAGGTCTTGCTTGCATAATTTGCTCTGTGGTCTAAGCAGCACTTGGGATCTAAAAAAAAGGGAGATGATCAATAGGAAAAAATTCCACTTTGGTTTGTAAGTATGAATAGAATTTGAGATCATTTGGCAAAACTGGTAACTTTCAGGCTGTAAAGATGTATTTTAAGGCTCTCCTTTTTAAGTAAAACAAAGTTATACATTTAAAAATAATTTCTTCACCTAGCATTGTATAGAATTCAAAAAACTTATTCGTTCTAGGTTTTCTTTCTGCCAAATTTATAAATATCAGTATACTTTCTCACATGTACACCAAATGAAGTTCACTCTTTTTCTGCTTGCTATGCTGATTAGACCATCTTGGAGACTCTGGTAACTTCAGTGATAACTGCCAGGAAAATTAGGGACTGGACAGCTGGACAACTCAAAATGATAGTTTTGGTCATTTTTGTTTACCTTAACTCTTTATTTTGTTTTCTAGATTAATAAATGCAACAGAAAACTAAGTTTGAAACACACAGAACAGAACATATTTTACTTTTATATAAATAAGCATAGTGTCTTATCAATGAATGCTTAAGACAAAACAAAGGATGCGTTAAGTTTTAATTGTGCTTGAATTTAAGCCACCTTTATTTTCTCTATTATGTTATATAGGTAAACACTTTTTTTTAATACTGTATTATTTTTTTCTTGACTACCATGTATATTCTGTACAGTTTTTCTCAGTTCACTAGTTAGCTTATCCATATCTGCACACATGTTTTTGCATCACCTGCTAGCTTGATTATTTAGGGATGTATTTTCCCTCCTTTTCACATTGTTAATCTATAACATGAAATGGGTTTTTTGCATTTACTTTTGTCTTTGATAAACAGTTTAGTCAGTTGATCAGTTTTCCATTGCTTCAATTGCAAAGACACATAAACACACCCCCCATCTTCCCAGTGTATATAACATTGATTTAGATTACAATTTTGTTTTATAATGCTATGATTATTATTAACTTGGAATAAAGATTTTTAAACTACAAAAGAGACTTTTTTTCCTCTTGGAAGCTAAAAGAACTTTTGCAAAAAGAGAAGCAAACTTTATTAGAGACTACAAATTGATCTCTTCAAGATGTGTGAATTGGCAGCACCAGCGTAAAAAAACCAGCAGTTTTTGCAGTTACGAGGAACAGCTATTGGAAACTATGTAAGTGTACTTTAGTTTCTGACTTATTTTAGAACTGTTTGCAAACTACAATGGGAAAAACTTGGGTATGCACAGGTATCTGAACTGATGAAGCAATGACTGATAAGTACCTCTAAGCAAAATTCCTGGTTTCTTTCATTTCAGAAAGTGTTATTCTAAAAAAAAAAAATCGCCAAATTGAGAACAAAAAATGAACAGGAGGACTGGAAGGTTTGTGTGAGCAAAGAGACGGTTTAAAACATTTTTTCTTGAAAACAACTAATAGAAAACATTACTGTGCAGAGAAAACTAAATTGAAAGAAAGAAAGTATGCATACCATTCTCTTTCCGCTTTTAATCATGTGAGAATAGAAAGAATACATTAAGAAGAGAGAAAGAATAGAGTTTATTATTCACTAGAATAAATCACCCCTGAGTCCATATCAGTTCCTGCAGAAGGATATAGACAGATTGTTCTGTCAGGTTGCCTTTCTTGGAAACAACAATCAGATCAAGCCCTTTGTGCGGCACTGGTGAATCTGGTCTGAAATACAGGCTGAGCATCTCAGAATCTATTACAATACATTAGTCTTGACAAACATGAACAATCTTACGGCATTCAAATATATTGAAAATAAAGTTAGATTCTAGGCTACTTCAAGACTGTGGCAGCTGAGTAGATAGAAGACTTCAGAATGACGCTTTGCTGGATTGTATATCTGAATCTGGAGTTTGTTTTTACTTAAAATTGTAGGAAATGTCATAGTTGATGAATGAGAGTTTAACAGTATGATTTGATCACTGGTATTTCTGTATACCAGCCTTTCTGAATACACTGATTATTTATTACTACTTCTTTACAAAGGTATTCTATAAAAACTTCAAAGTCTTTGGATTTTAAAATTATTATGTATCTAAACTTGAAGAGCATTAAATGTACATTTGGTAATATTTATGTTCTTCTGACATCACTGATGTATATTGGACATTAAAATCCTTGGAAGAATCAGGAATTAAAAATGGAAAGCTTTGTGAACTTGAAAAGGCTTAGAATTTATTTTTATTTCAGTTAAGGTAAGGTAAATATAAAAACTTCTTTATTTTTTAATTCTTTCAAATATATTTTGTTAATGAAGTTTTTCTGTACATTTATATGAAAAATTATTCTCTGGTCTCAAAGTGGTTGAAATACTTTGAAAAGATACTGAAAAGACCTGCTAGGAAGAAAACAACTCAGATGGAATGGAAATAATTTTTGTAATCTCTTTCTAGTCATAAGAAAAGAAATTTTTTAAATGAGAGAGCTGGAAAACCTACAGTGCAATGTTTACAGATAAAATAATGAAAAAGCCTGCTGGCTACGTATTCAGCTATTGCTTACTTAAAAACAGGCAAATTAATTGTTTTTAGATAACAGAAAAGTGAACTTTTTACAAAAACATGTGAAAAGACTATTTTTCAAAGTCAAATGCAAGAAAAAAGAAACTTAGGGGAGACTGGGCATGAATAATTTTAAAATCTTAAGTTAAAATATTAGTGAAGTTATTATCATGCTACCCAAACTGGTCATAAAAATGTTAACTTGTTCTTGAGGCCAGCCAACCTAACAAATAAAAATAACTGCCTTTTGTTATTTTGCATCAAGATGAAATGACTTCGCTTTATTTTATTTTGATATTCAAAGTTCTCTGTAGACAAAGTTATGTCCTAGTCTTGAAACAAACCTCCACATTCTCCTTTTTTTTGCCTAGTGTACGCAAGTAAGGGTGATGACATCTGGCAGATCTTTGCTCTACTGTTCAGTCCCTAACAGGATGGGCAAATGAAGGGCAGCAACAGGCTCCTTGTTCTCCAAGGCCTCTTGGGAACAGCTTTTCTGCCTTTGTCAGGTTCTGTATGTTGACTGCTGAAGACTTGGTTATTATCACTGGCTGATTCCCTGATACCTTTGGGTTTTTTTCCCCAACAGAGAGGTACTCCACATCCCTTGGGAATACAGGTGCTCTCTGTGCAGGAAAGGATTATTACCTCAAGAGTTTGATTTCTAATCTGTATTGTGATACATGTGTTTGTATTATGTCAGTCTCTGGACCAGCAAACTACAGAACAGTTACATTGTGCCTGCACGGGGATTATCTTGAATATTCAACCCAAGCTTATAATTTACTTGAATTCCAATTTTTCAGCTGGTTCTTCAGTGTCCAACAGCAAGGAGGAGACCACATATTTCACAAGGAAAGTCTACCCAACTGCTTTCTGAGTAAAAAATTACACTCTTTCAACTTTCTGTGAATGACAAAGTTTCATCTCCCTAGGGTCCTACTAGTAGCTAGTAAGTACTAGTATAGCGGCCAGGACTCGCTCCTTGGGTTAATAATAAAAAAAGGAAAGGTTAAATGCAAAGAAATATAATATGTAGGAAAATAAAAAGAAGACATGAGAATATAGTTCAGAGAAGGCAAAGTAAAACAGGAATATGATTTAAAAATGGAAAATATCCAAAGACGTACAAGCAAGTGGAAGACTTTCCAGTTTTTCTTGTCAAAGAAGTAAATTTGTAGATATTTGGCACTGGAGGGCCAAGGGAAAGCTGCTCACAGCGCTTGTTGCCCTATACAGCACACAGATCAGCTGAAAGGTTTGCACTAGTAGCCCCTGTGGGTGCCATAACTGTCAAATGGCTCGTGATGCTATGTGCCTAATGAAGGATTTCTGATACTGCAACCCCGCATACGGTTTTGCCTTAGTGGAAATGTGTTCACACTGTTATTTCAGATTCGGTTTCCTGTGAAGAAACTCAACTGCATGAAGTAAAATGGCTGAGACCTGAAGCAGTGTGAGACAACTGGAGATGATTTGGATTCATATCAAAGGAGTCAGACTGCTGATACAGATTCTGATTCTCCTGGAAAGGAAGCACAGAGTGTGTTAATTGCAGAGGATACTGCTGTAGTTCTGCCAGGTTCTGGAGAGTCACTGATTAAAGAATAAATTCTGGAAATGTGGTTACAGTACATGTACTATCTGATTTAATATCCCTTGCAAAAAATATTATACCTTTTGTCAAGAATTAATTGGGAGACTTGGCAGTAGAGGAATTGAGCACATATCAAGACTAGCATGTTTTGATTATCACAAACTTCTTACATTAAGAATTTTTCTTGAAGACTTAAAAAGAAAATGCCCAACTGTATTTGCAATTGTGTTAACTGAGCACAATATTTAATAGTATTATGGGAAAAACTTTGAGCGTTACTTGTCAACTGAGCACATATTTCTGATTCTGTGATTCAGGAGTTCTCTTCAGTTTGAAGATCTGATGATGAGGCAAACAAAAATCTCAAATGTGTATGACACTTACTTCAGCTAAAATACTATTTCTCAGATCTGATTAGTGTTCAGTGTATGGAATTATTACTACCTGAAATAGCTCTTCAAGTGAGTAACTTGTCAGGGTAATGAGGAAATCAGAATCACTACTTTTTGACAAAAAACCCAAACAAACAACCATCCTTGCTTTAAAGCTTAAACTGCAAAATACGGTTTAAAATTAAAGCCATTTTAGTCCTCTCGGAAAAAATAAAATCAGTCATTTCCCTGCATCAATCAAGATCAAACAATATTCTTGTAAATATCAGAATCCAGGTGAAATATATTTGCCGTATTCTGAACATGACTTGTGCTGAGACTGGTTTTGCAGCTGGGTAAGCATTTAAGTGTACTTTGATCTAAACAAGAGTCTGAAGTAGTCTCATTTGGTGATATACACATAAAAATGCTTGTAAATTTGAATTAGTTCTAAACTTGATTGAAACTTCTAATTTCCATTTCTCAGGCAACATTTTTAGTGTAAAATTTATGCCTATGAAGCAGAAACTTTTTATAAATGCTATACATCATGGAATTTGCAAATTGACTCAGGGAAATACTTGGCATCTTGTGGGAAGATTTCACACTTTGTTTGCACAACACCTTCATAATGTGCTTGTTGAAGCTTGCTTGAGAGGCAAAGACTTTAAAAATGAAAAATATCGTCACCTTAGAGTCATTCTGTTTGAACTTTTCATTTCCTTTCCAATAAGGTCATGGTTACCACTCATGAATACTTTATTCGGTGCAACTGACTGACTGCTAGCAACTTTGATCTCCTAAGTGACGATCACAACCAAGGTTAGTTGCATGACTTTATTTGATTTACCTTAGAGAATACAGATTTGGTTTTTTTCCTTTATAAACCAGCACTGAATATAATAAAGTAGACTGTATCTCTACCCCCTTCACTTGTTTTGACCTGTTCAGAAGTATGAAAGCATAGTTACTAGAATTATAATATTTCTGTCAGTCTCTAGCTGTTACAATAACTTCCTTTTCCTCACCTGGTTCGTTGCTTCCATCGCTGATAAGAACAAACAGGGGCTTCTTGAAATGGGCTGCAGCTCTACTAGTGTGATTGACAAACCGTTTTGTCCAGATGCAGAATTATTGGCAGTGTTACAGTCAAAGATCACAGCTTTGCAAAGTGATCAATACTTGCAAATGGAAAATTGTTTTTTACAAGGAAAATAGAAAACAATACTTCAGTCTAAGTAACTGCCCTTAGTGAAAAGTGGTTTTATTTTCCTAGAAATACAGCGGTATGCAAGAGGAGAGTGTTGTCTTTCAGTTGGGAGTAAAATAGCACTTCTAAAAATTGTGGCTGCTGCAACAGAATTATTAATTCTTTTTTTATTTCACAGTAGACAGTTCAGGAAAATGTATTGTTTCTTCTATTCACTCCCCTGAATGTTTTGTTGATGTTGCTACAGCTCTTTGTGCAACATAATTAAAGTCACTGATTTCTCAAGGTTTATTTGCTACACGTGGTCAATCCATGCTTTATTATTTGAAAACTCAAGAGATAACACACTACATCAGACTATAACTTGTAGGAGATAGTGACTGAAGCGAACCATAATCTGAGAGCAATTTCTGGTGAACTCTTTGTGTCTCTGTTAGGGTTGAGACAGCAACTTTTTTTGGCTTTGAAAATTGCCTTATCATGTTTTTTCTACGTAACACACTGCTAATAGCTTGATCATAGAATCACAGAGCATCTTGAGCTGGAAGAGACCCACAAGGATCATCATATCCCACTCCTGGCCCTGCATAGAACCACCCATAAAATGTACCTGAAAATGCTGTCCAAATGCTTCTTGAACTCTGGTAGGCTTGGTGCTGTGACCACTTCTCTGGGGAGACTGTTCCAGTGCCTGACTAACCTTCAGGTGAAGAACCTTTTCCTATTATCTAAGCTAAATCTCTCCTGACACAGCTTCATGCCGTTCCCTCAGGTCCTGTCACTGGTCACCAGAAAGAAGAGATTGCTATCTGCCCCTCCACTTCCCCTTATGAAGAAGTTGTAGACTGCAGTGAGGTCTCCCTTCATAGGCTGACTTCTTCTCTTCTCCAGGCTGACCAAGCCAAGTGGCTTCAGCCACTCTTCATATGACTTCCCTCTAAACCCTTCACCATCTCCTTTGGATGCTCTTTAATAGCTTAGTATCTTTCTTATATTGTAGCATCCAAAACAGCATGCAATACTTGAGATGAGTACTCCACAGTTCTATGCTCACACAAGCCATGACCACATTCTTGTTTTCCTGACCCCTCGTAACCAAAGGAGTATGCCATTTACCAGTTCTACTATGAAAGCTCTTCTTTCCCTTTGCTTTTACTTTACTGAGATCATGCCTTCCACTGTCATTCTACTGTCCAAATCTGGATTGTACTAACAGAAAATCATGGAAGGGAAAATACTGTAAGGAAAGTTAGAGGAAAACAAACTTAATTATTAAAGCACACCTTGGGGTTATGTCCATTCTAGTAAATTAAGCATGACCAGAAACATTTCTTAGCAATAGAATATATTCTAGCAAGCTCTTTCTCGGCAAAACTGTATTGTTCCAATACAGCTAATACTTTCCCCCTAAAATCCTCAGGTCCTGTTCGTATTTCAGGGATATTTCTGTTTACTAATATAGGTAATACTATGGTATTTTGAATCTACTGTGGGTGACCTTCAACTTTTGTGTCTGCCATGCCACACATGAGGCCTCATTAGACACAGGCACCACGCTACATAAGTATTTTTTACAAGGAGATGGTAAAGCTGCCTTTTCACCTTCTTTTTTTTTTTTTAAATCATTCAGGTTTGTAGATTCAGTCCACAGTGAGTAAAGGAGGTCACCAGAGAAGTATTCAGGGCTCTGACTACATGAGCTCCATCCTGTTTGCTTTGTTACCTTTGATAGCAGAGTTCGGCCCATGGAAGAGATAAAGGTGCACAGTTTGACTACACAGTGGAGAGGTTAGGTGAAAAAGCTAATCCTGTTGAATGATAAGCAAACAGCTTTCTATTCGTTGTAGCTCTACAAGTATGACTACATTACACTGAGTTTCAATGAGTCCTTCTGATTCTGTTCTGTACTTTGATATGGATAAGACTGACCAGTCATGGGCAGAGAACCTAGGAGATGGAATGCAAACCTCCACCTTGTGTCTCATGGATTTTCTTGCATATCATTGTCTAGTTAGAGTTAGGGGTATCAGGGATTGCAGTATTTTTCACCAGGATAAGCTCCCTGAAGACTGAGATATGATGATTGGTAGCCAGTAACAGATCTGTCTTCTAGCTAGTACTGCTCTCCTCTCCCGATCACTGACTCTCTTCTTCATGTTCATTGCAAAGCACTGACATCACTGCATGGCTTCTGATGATGTGACCCATCCACAGATGTGTGGAACTGCTCCTGGAGCTGAAAAACCTTTGAACTAGGGTTTCCCCATCACTCTCTTCTGAAAAGAATTCAACTTCTGTTTTTTAAGACAGAGATTTCTGAGAGAAAGTTAGCTTAGGTGTCACCAAAATTGCTTCTATAATTTTAATTTTCCTCTAAGCAAAGGGAAGCACCACCTCAAGAATGGAAGCAGCACAGGGCATGTGCTTTTCAGTTTCAGTGCAAACCACTCATGCAGAGTAAAAGGATCTGTTAGGCTGATAACTATGTGAGAAAATAGAAGTATTATAAATAATAAAAGATAAAAGATAAAGACTCAATGAAATTGCTGAACAATGCAGAAGATAATGAGGCAACCATACCATAAATATCAAATAAATAACAAAGCTGGGGACAATGGAGAAAGATTAAAGAGCTGTGGAATGTTAATTTGGAAGAATATAAAGTTACATGTGATTGGATTTGTTTGGGGGTATCTTTTGAGCATCCTTGAACCTGATGAAGACAACAAGAAAAAAAAAATTATTTCTCAGGCTACCTGTGTATGCCTTTTATTGTCAAAAGAGAGTAACATGTTTCTTCTGATGTTGATGAAAGAATGCCCAAACAGGAAGGACTGGACTTCCTAACAGTACCCTTCATATCAAAATGCTGTGAGCATAAGTTGTCTTTCTCAGACAAACAGAGGAATTAGGAATAGACATCAGTATCAACAAATTTTTTGGTGTGTATTGTATTAAATCTGTTATGTGGTCAAAAGCATCCATTGATTCTAATTTTTTTCTTTAAATAAGATGTTCAGACACTTCAATCTATTCTGAGCTGCCTAAAGAGGTTTAGGGTAAAGTAAGGCAGCTGGGCAGTGGGATTCCTTGCCTTTTTCAAGAATAAAGAGATCCTTTACTCATTATATGATGATACTGCCTAATGAAGTAAATGGCCCTAATTTTAGCTTTCCGCTCTGAAAACATCTGTGTGCTTCTGAGTCAGTCAACAGGACCATAAGCTTCCTGGTTCCTGTCATAGTCCTGATTAATAAAGACTCAAATGACATTGAGTAAGAATGCTATTGGTAGTGTGAGTGGGTGTATTTAAATTTTGAGCTTCATAGAACTTTCTTGTACTGAAATTAGACACTACACCATCACTTCTGCTTAGTTACATGTTTGCTTAAAACATCCATGGCACATGAAGTGAAACTGACTGGAATCCCAAACAATGGTACGTTACCTTATGTGACCTCTAGAGATAACTGAGAAGATCAAGGTTTTCCAGAGGAGAAGTAATTAAGACCAAGGAATTTGAGAATTGTAAGAGGTGGGAGGTTTTTTTGCAAAATAAACAATGGATACCATCCTAATTACAGCTACTATTCCCTTGCACAAAGATGTCTGTGTCCTTATTCTGAGTTTACCTTACGGTTATATTTACTTTCAAAGTGGCTACAAGGTTATTTCCACATTTGATTTAGTAGAATAGATGGTAACATTCTGTGTTCTACATGTACTTTGTAGTTTTATAGTATGTTTTGTCCATTACGAAATTGGTATGGTGAGAAGAACACATAATTTATTATTCCAGAGGAATTACTTGCTTTTATTCAAGCTGAAAGTAAAATCCAAAGCTGCTTCTAGGTAAGCTGGGAAAATTCCCTCAACTACTCTGCATCTGCTAATACAATGCTGAAAAAGAGATATTTGGAGGTTCATGGTAGCCATTTCCAGCATTCTACAGAAATTAATTTTCTTGGTACTACTGTTCATCACAGATTAAATTCAGCCTGAACATATAGGCCATGTTAAAAGTGAATCACACACTTTAGGGTATTTATACATGGAACAGTAATTAGACCCATGATTCTTATCTGTTGTTGGGTCAACTTGATGGTTAGTGGTTAATTCAAGTGATAAATATTGCTACTTCATTTTACTGAATGTTTCTTTAAAAAGAACAAGTAAAGTTACTTTTATCCTTTTTTTTATTTATGAGGATGGGAAATGTGCTTATTTCCCATTAAAGGGGAGAACACATTTACTTCAATCTTATAACCAGGATCACTAGCATTCTATAAAGGAACTTTTAAAGACTAAAGTTTAAAAAACCTGCTTTGGACAGTCTATTTCAATTGCTCACAACATCATTTTTAAACTGTTGATTTATCTTTATTTTTCATTGTTTGCATCAGTTTCCCCCTTTAATCTCTGTCTTCTTACATGGTGCTGTTAGAGCCCTACCTGACAAATATCTACAACTCTTATTAATTTCAGTGGGAGTTCCTTTCAACAAGGCTTCATGATGATCAAAGGCTTCAAAATTGTCAGTGTAATCTGTAATATATGCTGGAATTGAAGAACATCAAATACACAGTTTCTGCTGTAGTGTGTGGTACTATGAAACAAATATATTTTCTATTACCAAACACGCATAATCAGTTTTAGATTTTTGCCTATTTTGGGTTAAATTGATTATTTCAGAATCCCACAGTGACCTCTTGCAGAATAAGCAAAAGAAGAGACCAAGAAGAGAAATGTTGGAAAATGAATGAGAAACTTCAATTCTCAAAGGTTCTTCATAATGCTAGAAGTGCAGCATTTCCATATCAAAGTATTCAAAATATAAGTGGTACAAAAAAGTACACATAAAGTATGTGAAATACAGACAAATAAGACTTATTGAAATGTACTGAAATTTAAGGAAAGACTCATTGAACAGATTTTGCAAAATGATTGTTGAATAAAATAAGTTGCACTTGTTCCACATTAAAGGCAGAAAACATCATAAACTGTAATTTAAAAGGCTTTCTTTATGTTGTTCTGTCTGAAGAAATTTTGAATGAGTAACCACCTTTTTTGTTGCATCTGATGGTATGAATTTGAAACAAAATGTTGTTCAAGCTAGAAAACTAATGTGACAGACCTAACTTCAAAATTATTTTATGTAAAAGTTGTCTGAAAAGAAGTTAGGTTATGATAATATTTATAGCTATCTCTTAGCTTATTTATAGTGTTGCATAATGCTACCTTATAGTGGCAGGGGAAGTCAACTTGATATGTTGCAGAGTAATCACAAAGTGGTTTCTGAGAACCATTATCAAATGGAAATTTCTTAGAAGCAAGATTCTTGATTTACTTGCTGACATAGACAATCTGGTTATTTTCCACATTTTCACTGACATTGTTGCTTTTCTCTTACTAAGAAAAATTGCAAGAACAATTATTTGCAGTTATCTTGATGCAAGAGAAATACAGTTCAGCTGTGACACAAGTGAATTATATTTTATTTAGAAAAAAGCAGAATCTTTTTCCAGTGCAGATATAATTTCACTGCTTCCTGGGTGGCTTTTTGTTGGTATTAACATATCCCTGTCAAGGCAGAATATCTAAATAAGATTTTTAAAATACAATTGTACTGTCTATATTCTCATCTGTTTTTTTTTTATCTTTCTTTAACACTGCGTTGATCATTACCCACCGAAATTCCCTCTAGGTCTCTAAGTCCTTCTCTTAACATGTTATGTTACCAGTGTTGTACCTAAAGTCTGAAAATTTTATGTAATAGCAAACTTTAAAATATGCTATAATCACGATGCCTCTTGTAACTGGCTAAATTCCCTGTTAACAGTTGGTGAACCAGAGATTTTATCCATGGGGACCTTCAGCTAAACAATGGTCACCGTCATTTCAGGAGAAACAAGTAGCAATTCCCTTTTCCAGAAGGTTCTGTCATGCCAAAATGTGTTAAACTTCTTCATTTCCTAGTAATTTCAATTCTCACTGACCAGTATTTTCCTTTTTTTTCTTTTTTTACATTTGGGACCTTTTCAAAGAAAAGATACTTTTGTGCAAGAGGAGTACCCCTTGTTTAGGAAACAAGAAATCCTGTCTATGTTATCTGTCATTCATGCTGAGCTCTTTGATCATGCAGAGTCTGAGCATGCATCCTGACACACTCCACAAGTAATTGTTTGAGTGAGGTCTTCCTAAAGACTTGGCTCAGGTGAGATTTATTCCTCTTCTATGTGGTGCAGCTCATTGCAGGAGAAAAGGGATTGGCACTTGGGGTACAGTATATGGGGAATTATACAAATTATACAAAATATGAAACTTAACATAAAACTGTAAACGCATATTCTTAAAGAGTCCATAAAAATCCATGTCCGCTTATAAGGTACTTTCTTCTTCAGGAGGAATGTTGAATTCGATGCTTTCTTTTCAATCCTCAATTTTGCACTCCAGCAATGTGGTACTTGGTTTCATCCATAAATGAGTTTTTCCTGCTCTTTGGTTCTTTGCATATAATTTAATTTCTTGTGCTCTGCTTCATTGGTTGAGATTAGGTAGGAAATACAAACTGCTTCACGCAGGAAATATGGTTTTTGAGTACAATTTGTTTTACCTAAATGGCAAGGCAAGTTGTATTCAGGGACAATAGGTATACACTACTCTTCCAGAGAGATCTTCAGGTATTTTTTAGAAAATCTTCACATGGGAATCAGCCCTGGTATTCAGAACAGAACAACAGAAGGCAAAGTGTCCTCGTCTGAACTGGCTCATTTAGGGTTCTGGACAACTCCTACCAAGGATGGATGGATTTTTGCTCTCATCTTTTACATAATACCAGTGTTACTCAAGAGTTAATAAGAAGTATATTGTGCAAAAAAATAATCCTTCTCTTGGTTTCTCTGAGCTTTAGAATTAGCTAGCTCCACTCCAATAAGAAGTTAGTATCCCTTGACAGAGCGAGTCTTTTAGCTACAGCTTTAAAGATCTTTGTTTGAGAATTGATCAGACACAAGGTAGCAGCAGTATGTGTCTATCTGGCCAACTATGTTTGTGCAAAATTAGTAAATACCTTTTGTTCCATCTGTAGGTTTTATTTTTTGTAAGGAACAAAGGACTTCAAAACACTTTGAATTGTCTCATTAAGGACTAAATGATCTAAGTTCTGCAATCCTTTGTGCTGCAAGTCCTACATGAAAAGTAAGGTGTAACTGCCTTGTAGAAAACACATTACTTGCCTCCTGCCTAAAGACCATAAATCACTATTTATATTGTCTTTTGAAAATAGTAAGACTAGTTAAACTGCGCATCTTAGCATCTGTGTACAGGTCTCAGCAATCAGTTTTTTTCATCCTGTGTAAATTTGTCAGGAAGATATTTATACTCTTGAGGGCAAAGTGACACACAGTAGCTGTACACCCAGCTGCATCTTCAGTGTGAGATTATCTCAGTAAATGCACTTCTTCCATGAATAGGACTTGTATAAAGATGAAAAACAACATTTCAAGCAAGTTATCTAAGAAATTAAATACACTTCATTTTATGAGGGTGGTAGAAACCATGCTTCTAAAAGTCTACCAATACAATTCTACCAAAATTGACAGTTTGATAGTCTTGATATGAGGATGTTGGGTGGCCACTTGAACAGAACCACACTAATCACTTGACTTACAACCAAAACTTTGTTTGCTTGGCAGAATGGGTGTTGTGAGCTCGTAATACTTCCCTTTCTGCAAAAACATGTGTGTTCACACTACATTCAGACCAGAGATTTGGCCTGTAGGGTCCTGGTGTACTCACAACCCTTGAGTCTTGTTAAGTATTCTCTCTGTAACCAGATTTTATTCATTAAGTAGTGTGGGGAACTGATGAGTGTGATTTTGTGACTATGCAGGTTGCACTTCTGAGAAGTGCTATGGTAAAACTATTAAATACTAGTTTAATAAAAAAGTTATCAACAGTGTAAATAAGCAACCCTCCCATGCTCCCCCCAAATAATATTTTTAATTAAGCTAAATAATTAAATTAAAAAATATTTCTAGAAAGAGAAATCTTCATTGTGAATATTTATTTTATTCCAGTTGAACAAGCTCCTTGTCTCTGAATTCCTTTACTGAACGCAGTTTGATAATTCAGTGTTAAATACTATTTGGCAAGAGAGATCACACATTCACTATTCACAGCTTGCAAGTTAAAGCAATATTGAAGTATTCACATAGACTTGTGCTCATCAATACTTCAACCTGTGGAAGGTTTCACTCTCTCCAGTTATGCTAAGGTTATGTAAAATGGCAGTCAAATGTACTGTTCTGGACTGCAGGGAGAGTACAGTCCTGTAGGACCAGGCTGTTGTATGGCCCAGCTATACACAATTGTGTGTGAGCACAATTTTTTCTGAAGTGGAGCACTGACATCCAGAGCTCTTTGGCAAGAGCTGATGCTTTCCCAGTGTCATTAGTTCATCGTGTTCCAGACACCAGAGCCTGTCGTGAGGACTGTCACAATGTTCTGCAGCCTTTCTTTTTGCAGCTATGTTGACTTCTGATGGTCATTAATCATTTTAGGGTACAGCAACCTACTGCTGGCAAGACAGTAATGGAGGTCTCTGAGGCTGCCAGGCAGTTCTCCGTATTCCAAACAGTATCCCTGGGGAGCATTGAGTCACACAAACCTCCATCCTCCCTCCAGTCGTCGGGAGCCATTTGCAGGTTTTACATTCCCGTCCCCTGAGTTTTCACTGTATTTGCTAAAAGCACTCCTGTTCTCTTGTCACACAAGGCTCAGAGACCATTGAGGGAGATTTAGTGACCCCATTTCTAGCTTTATTGTCTGATCTCATGAGACCCGTGTTTTCTGGAAACCTGACAATATGAGGGATGTTAGCAACGTCATCCTCCTATAAGAATCAGATCTCTTATCAGGTCTGATACCTCCCATCTCCCTATATGAGACCTGAGAAATGATGTCTACCCAATGCTGGAGGGAGAAGCCCTGGACAGCTCAGTTCACATGAGTTGTTCAGCCAAGCATTATCTTCTTAAGGATGGATGGAGGGGAAATGCGCATTTGGTCATCTCACTGCAGAGTCAGGGACTGTGCATGACATTCTGTGCTATCAAATCCAATGATATCAATGCAATTTCATTCTACCTTTTCACTCTCTGAGGAACTGAACTTCCTACCCAGACTGTGCTCATTAAGAACAAGTACTTAAGCTGCAATTTGTCCTCCTTCCATTATCTTCTGCTAGCAGTCACAGTACCCAGAATGACATAAGCTCCTGATGCATTTCCATCTTAGAGGAATGTAGGTTGTACTAGAAAAATTAACCATTTTTCAGATATGTCCCTTATAGTGGTTTAACAATACTCCTATGATCCTTTCTTTCAGTACAACTAAGGCTGCAGCTACATATGATATTAGCAAGCACTTTGCATTTTTTCTCCATACATCTAAAAGAGCACTCGGCCTTTTTTGCTGACCTATTGCCACACAATTTCCACATTCTTTTATAACCTGGTGCTCCCATTTCAAGCCA
Organism: Corapipo altera; assembly: GCF_003945725.1. Taxonomy (NCBI): domain Eukaryota; kingdom Metazoa; phylum Chordata; class Aves; order Passeriformes; family Pipridae; genus Corapipo; species Corapipo altera. Next base: position 9,921,532 of record NW_020884888.1, read on the forward strand.
ACTGTTTGAAATGATCATGTGCTACATAGACCCTCAACACCATGACGTAGCAGCGCCAGGGTAGTGATTAACTTTTCTTGTGTGTTTTTACCCATCACTGTTTAAAGCTGGGCTGATAACCTTCTGTGTCCTCTGACCTCTCCATGTATAGAGACAGAAGCCTCAAAAAATGAAGCAGCATTCTGCTTCTTTGGTATGACTCTGCTATGTAGTGTTGAGCTCCTCATTCACAACTGAGAACTTGCTTGGGTTTAGGATCACTTTACCATTTCTAGGATGTTTTCAAATCTTCTCTTTGCTAATCAGAAACCAGAAGAACTTGTTGATATGGGATTATGCCTACATGCCCATCCAAACTCAGGTTTAATCTGCTGTTCTATAGGCATTCTTCCAGTAGAGGTACAGAGACCAAGACAACAATGATGCCAGGCTGACAAGGACAGATTCCTTTCTTCCATGCATTGTCTTCTCACTTGTTACCATGGCTTAGCACTTTTCCCTTGTCTGTTAGCTTCCTAAATGAAGAAGAAAGACACAGATGTCAGCTGCAACTACAACCTAGGAGGATAGCTGCCTTTTAAAATTATAAAAGGAGCGTATCTGCAAGCTGAAAATGTTTCAGCATCTGGGACCACCTGTAATCTGTACTATTTGTGCTGTGTCATGCTTGTTACCTTTACCCCTTACATTTGTAAAGGGGAACAAAAGGTACTGTTTTGGTCTAGCATGGATCCTTCTCAGGGTCCTGACTGCTGTTATGGAGAAGAATAATACACTAAGATACTAATTAAGCAGTAATCAACCATTTCTCCTTTCTTGGAGAGTACAGAGGCTCCATAAAATTTATATGATCCAAAAATAAGTGTCAACCCTGTAGGTTGGTGTCACAAATAACAAAAACCCTTTGTATTCTGCAAAGAGAGCAATACAGAAGAGAACTCTTACTGCTTCTGCACAGAATCTGTGTAACATATCTATAATGACTTTCTCACTAAGTTCACTAAATAGATGTAACATTGCCAAAATTATATACAAACCTAAAGCAAGTTCAAATGCCCACATAGGCTAATACATGCACCTTTGTTCATTTGCAACATAAACTCTTAAATTTTCATTTTAATGGATGTAAACTATCTTTTGCTGATATATAGGATTTCTATGTAGCTTATTAGCTTATTGAAATGATTTTTTTTTTGCTATGAAATTTTGATATGAATCTAGGAAAGTGACTTGCAACTAAAATGGTTTCATTGTGTTGCCAAATGTACTACTCTTAGTAAGGCTTGTCATGTGTTAGCCATTTGTATGTAACGTAAACCTAAAATGAATTACCAGGTCAATAGCATAGCATCAACACTATAAAAGACAATAGACTCCTCCAGAGCAGAAAGACGGAAGAAATGTCTGACATACTCTGTACTCCCTGACAAAAAAGAAGAGTATATACCCAGGGTTCAATGGAAATTTTTTTGTGCAAATCAGTAAGCAGGCATATTTCTCACCAATGTAAAGTATTAAAACACTCTCATATTGTTATATTTTTCTATACATGTATATAATATGTGATCATTAACAACAGTTTCTACTACCCTTGTATGTCTTTCACTGTCATCTTGATCACCAAAAATAACACCTGTTTTTGCAATGATTACTATAAAATACTGACAACAGAACCCTTTAAAATGAGCTGTGCTGCTAAGGGTCTCTGTCAGTGGGCTTACAGAACTATGGGATGTGCTGCACTATGCCCAGGCTCACAGCAAGGGTGCCTCACATTACCCAGTCTTCACATATGCAAGTTCCACCCATCCTGCTGTGCTCCTCATCCGGCATCAAAGAAGGATACATGTAGTTAGCCTTTATAGGCCATTTGGGAGTTACTGACTAGCATGTACTTAATTCAAGATGATAGTTGCATGGGCGTTATGATGTTATTTTCAGCAGAGAAGCCTACTCAGCTATCCACTAGGTTAATGAAGGTATATCAAACCACTGAGAGTCAAACCTAGTATGTTTATACAGGTAGTAGAAAGACTTCAAGGTAACCAAACAATATTTATGCAGAGTAAAAGGACCTCTACAAAGAACCACTGTGAGAAAATTCCAAAAGAGAAAGCACTGACTTCTTACATTGCATATCACATCATGTGCAGTTACATTTATATATTGATGGAGGTATACATTGAGTGGGTATCAAAACTACTAATGCCAGGACAAGCAGTGTGATGGGGGAGAATGTGACTTTTCAATACCTATGCAGCAGATGGTTAGAAATGTAATATGCATTGATAGATAGCAGAGGTATATAAAGTCTGCAAGTGAGCTGACCTGGAAGGCAAAGATATTTTTCTTTGGATGGTCTCTAGTCCTACTCCTTTCTCTCTAGCCACTGAAAACTAAAGACTAAGGAAGAAGTAAAGGTGGGTTGTTTCTCCTTCTTAGTACCATACCTTAAGAAATGTCATGGGGGAAGGGATGATATCCTGGAATCATTCATAGAACTATTTTTCTTTGTTACTTCCTTTTCTGATGATGTTTTCATCAACACTTTAAGAAGGTTATCACTTTTGTTGTCACAGGGAGGGCCTTTAATATAAGACAGGTCAAGGAGGGAGTATATCAGACACTCAGAGAGAGGGACTGAAATGTCAGGCAGGCAGATCTGGAATCAAACAGTAAACAATAGAAAGACAAAATTTTCATAACTGAAACTATCTCTACTGGGTGCCTTCCTACTATTTATGCAGAGAGTACATATTTACTTCAAATAATAAATGCACATTGCTGGCTGGACTTATAAATCTTTAATAAAATATATACAAGCAGCCTACCAGTGACTATAGGCTGTGGAAAACTCCCTGGATGCTTACTTCCTTTCAGTAGAACCTGAAAAACTCAAGGAACTGCTGATGGTGTTTGTGCATTCTGTTGGGAACATCATGAAGGATTAACTGAACTTTCTTATCAGGTTCTCAAGGCCTAACTAAGCTATCAAAGGTGTAAGTTAAGACAAATAGCAGACACATCTCATCCAAACAAGCTTTTTCCCATCCCCTCCTTATCTCACTTCCAAAAACCATTACAGTATAGTCTAGTAGAAACCAATTTTGTTACTTGATTATGGTTGGACTGAAGGATCCTGGAGGTCTTTTCCAGCCTTAATGATTCTATGATTCTATAGTTATTCTATGATTCTATAGTTATTCAGCTTCTAAACCCAATGCAGTACTATTTCAGAAATATGAAAATACTAAGCGGTATTAAACAAATAACTTTGCTATCACCAAAACTGGAAAATAAACATAAATTTGTTCCAACACAAAAAGGCTTTGAAATTTTTGCTAAAATCTGTAAGGGATAGAGTCCATTAACAGTCACTGCAAATGTGACAGCAGTCACAGCATTTAACAGCAGGAATATAAAAAATTCCAGGCACTGCATACTATACCCGTAAAGTGAATGGGCCAACAGAGGCAGTTGATGATACTCCCCCAGCTGCTGAGTTTGCTGTGACCATACCTATGTCTGCAATTAGGGATTACTTACAACACCTTCTGCCCTTACTCCCCAGCTTAGTTATGCCAGACCAAAAGGATGTCGCTAATTTTTGAGCAGAACAGACTGATTACTGGGGAAGGTTTTCCCTGCTTCCCCTTGCAATGTTTTATCTCTTGTCCTCAGAAATCCTTTCCTCTTCAACCCTTTCATTCCTACAAAAAGATTTCTTCCCCCAGATGCTGGACAAGTTTTTTGGGCTGTCATTTCCAGAGCTGTCTTTCCTCAGCTTGCTACACAAGGTGCAACAAAGTCTGTCTCCTGACTCCAGAAAGTCACGCTCCACTCCGTCGATGCCCTTTGCATGTGGAAGTGTTCCGTTCAGAGCTGGATACATATAAAGGCAAAGCCTTTTTATCTCCAAAGTAACCTGAAATGTGATACTCACTTTCCCTATAATGTGTAATGGAGACACTTTAATGTCCTGGCTAATACTGCACATGTATCACTTCAGGGTTAATGGAGTATCAGGGTATCAAAAGGTATTATCATTGGAGAGCTTATGTTTGCATATCTGTTTAAACGTTCCATGTTGGCATGGTGTGATATCACTGTTGTTGTTGTGCTGAAAATATAACAAATTAATTTTTAAAAAGTTTAAAAAGGCTTTTGTTACCTTGTTAATGTAAACAGTCATGTTTACATGACTGTTAATGTAAACATGTCATGTTTAAGGCAACCTGTTATATATTTTTTCTGTTATACTCATGTTTGTTATTAAAAAAACAAACAACCGCCATGATCATGTTCCCACAAGATTCTAATTGGTTTCTCTGTGTCTACCTCCCTAACTGTTATTGCTAAAAGCCTTTGGAAAACCAGTAAATACTTCAATAGATAGCAATACAAAGTTTTAAGATGTAGTAAATAAAGAGATGATCTGGATGTGCAGTGATATATACGGTTGCAACTTTCAGTCATATTTCCACGTTTTTCACTTCTGTTTGAGGAAACAGGAAAAAGCACAAGGAGGGGCTGTAAAATAAAAAATTTGCATTTTGGAAAAACTTGGAATAAAATATGTGTGTTATCTGTTTTAGAGATATGTATGAGATGTCTTAGACCTGTGAAAAAAAGGAAATGCAGAGTTTCCAGAAAAAAAAATTACGTATATGCACTTGTAGGAAACATTGATGGTGTTGTACTGATGTTCATACCATCTTCAAGAATGAGTAGATCAACCTGAAACAGATCTGCTCAAGGAAAGCTTGAATGAGTGGAGAAGTGCAGCTTCTGATTTCTGATGAGAAATTAATAGAGCTTATCTTGCGTACCATAATTAAGAAAAGGTTAAAGGGATTTCTTTGGTCTGGAGCATGAATAAGTGGATAAAAGATTTCACCTACTAGCAAATGTAGGTGTAAGTTACTCATGACTAACTTTATTTCTGTAATTAAAAAAGTTTTCTAAATCTGCAAAATCAGTGGGTTTCAGATCAAGGTTCTAATTAACAACAGGGTAAAAAAAAAGTAATATTAGCATTCAACTTGAGCTTGGTCTTGGAATTTGACAACTCAAAGCAGTGCTTATCTTAAAATTTACAAAGTAGTGACCTGTTTAAAGTAAATGAATCCTAAAATTAGCTAGAATGTTTGTAATTAGACAGTTAGACAGAGAGTTATAAGACACACCCAATCTGAGGTGTCCCTCATGCAAATAAAAGTACGTATTAAACCAATGAGCTTTATCAGACAACTCCTTGGCAAGCCTATGTTGGTTCATTAATGCCTTAGAGAATGACTGTGGTTAAGTTTTACATATTCTTGTCATGTACTGTACTGCATATTGTACTTTAGTGACTGATAGAGATTATATCACTAAGACCATTTTCTCAAGAAAAGGGATGTAGTTATGGAGATAACATAAACTAGATATTTCAAGGTTGACAGAGCTTTGAAAATTGAAAGACCTATTAACAATGAGAAATTTCCTGGCAGTTTTGGGGAAGTAGATCTCAATCATAAATACGGAAGGAATCACAATCTCTTATTTGGATAGTCACTTCTGATCACTGTGATGGTAATTAGGTTTTCAGTGTTTTGAAGAGGGAAAGATATGTAGAATTATTTTTGGGTTTATTTCATTGTTTGCATTCCTTTTGACTGTGATCTGACAGTTGGGAAACTGTAGAGCATTAGTCACTGGAATAAGAGCTGAGAAAATACCAATTTAGTTTCTATGTCTTATGCACAGAAAATGAAGATTTCAAGACTGTTTAATAGTGACCATATCTCTCTGTATTGTTCAAGACTTTCATCCATCATTAGAAACAAAGTCTTTGGAAATCTTATTTTGACTAGAGTTTGCAATAGGTGCTGCTATTCAGCCAAGGTATATGTGATTATTCATTGCAGTTGAGACTTTAGCTGAGTTAAACGAAGTGCACTTAAATATTCCCTCTTCCCCTGTCGTTAACTGCTCTATGGTAGCCTCTAGTTGCGTCCTATAGATCAATGTTTCTCAAATTGCAGACTGTAAAAGAACTCAAAGGGGATTGCCAACTGTTAGACAGCAGCACTCAGCAGCAGTTCAGTTCCCTAAATCTGCAATAGATCTTTTTTTACCAGTAGTGAATGAGAAAAGTATTAAATACTGACTGCACATATTTATTCTATCCAGGAAACTGCTAGCTACCTTTAGCTGCTGCCAGTGTCTAATTTCCATCAGAGTAGACAGCACATAATAGTGGGTTTTCAATCTCTTGCCATAGAAGAACCAATCTGTTATGAACTTGGGTGATTATACTGAGATAGTTGAGTAAACTATAAACACTTGACATATTGTATTGAGTGCGGATTGCACTGTCAAAAGGTCTGGGAATCAATCTGACCTTTAGATTTCTCTTGGAGACACTACAACTTCGCCTTCGTTTGTCTACCTTTCTCCCTACCACTTTCATCACTTAGATGTCTCAGGTTACATCAGATGACTTGACATTTCTATATGAGTATTCAGACACTGACTTTCCTCTTCTGTTTCACTTTCTTCTTCCCACACCTTCCCTGCAGAAGTGTCTTTTTTTCAGTATGTTGCAAATAGACGACCCTCCATGACTTACGGGGCACTGCTCTACAGGACTGTGTAACTGTCAGGATCTTTTTTCACACTTGGCAGTGAGCTCAGTAACACATGATTCTTCAGTCACCTGTGATTCTGTCACTAAGTGTATTGACAACTTTGGTGAGAAAAGAAGTGCACTACACCTCTTTCTCAGGAAATTTCCAGACTGAAGTGACTGGCTGTGCTTTCTTCTGTCTAGTGATAAATTCCTCAGTTCAGATTTCCCTCTCTTCCTTTCCCTTAACTGCACTCACCTGACATATTAGTCTGCACTCTAAGACACTAAGAAACAGATATGTCTTTAGCCATGCAGTTGTGAATGAGGATATATTCATAACACAAAACTACTTGAATTTTAGGACTGCAGCTTGCAACGCTCAAGACACAAGGTGAAACCAACACTTCCTGCACAAAGAATAAAGGTCTGGGAGGCAGTATGGTCTGTAAGATAAATAATCTGTTGTGGTTAATAGGAAAAGGTGGAGAGAGATGGTCCTTAATTACTTTTCCTGAAAGGAGCCACCTGTGGATTGAGCACAGCAAGTCTCCATTACAGAGTGAGCACAGCGGGAGCAGGACACCTGCTTCACTGCTCTCTGGAACGAGATCGTTTCTCCTCTGCCAAGACTGAGACCTGAAACAGTATGGGGCAGCTGGGGACAGCAGAGGGATTTGAATCAAACTAGTTCCAGATGAAGCTGCGAGGTTAGACATGGAGCACTAACAGAGCAGCAAACAACAATAAATCACAAACGTTTGTGTAGTCAGCCCAAGCTGAGGTGTGCCCTCAGCCATCTTTCAGGCGCCAAACCTCAGCGTGTCTTTCCAACAGCTTGAAATTGCTTAACCTTTGATGCCCATCAGTCTTTGTACTGTGGGTATGCTGGTACCGTAGGTGACAGCCAAGTGGGGGGAGGAGGTACAAGCATGACCATGACACAGCTTCATTAGCATTAAAAGCAAAAAGAAGTGAGAACTAGCATTAGCCATTTATGAATGTTAGCTTCACTCTATCCAGGGAGTTGATTAATGTCCTAATTATCTCAACACAGCAGGATTCTTCTAGGATTTTCCCTCCTGCAGCTGAATGGCTTTTACAGTATTTCAAGGTTTCCTGTTTATTACTAGAATTTAAAATTATATTTTTTTCCTTCTGTCAAAGAGGAGGGTAAAAACCTAAAATACATGCTGAATACAAAAGATCCCTAAGAGGTTCGCTATATGTGTTCCATAATTCTTCTAATTGTTCTGCCACTGAGATCTGGAATGGATATCAGAGGTTTTTCTGAAATAGTCATACTGATTTTTTGCCCCTTTTCAAAAACAGAGGGATTTTCCTTCCAGGATATTTCACCACTTTCTTAGTAGTCCTCGGATTTAAGGTTGAAGATCTGAACATCTTTTTTATATCACCGTTGGAATCACGCACCAAAAATATTTAGCAAACATGGGAAGCAGCTTTTCTATGTTTTCTTTTCCTTCGCATTGGCATGTGTGGTAATTCATTCTTGCAGTTTCTACCCTAAACATTCTACCCTAAACATTCTACCCTAAACCTATTATTTTGGTATTACAAAGCTCTTTAGTTCTAAAGCTTTCACTGCAATTTTTTGAACATAGCACAAGAAACTCCCAAAGAAAAATGCTGTCCTTGAAGAGAAAGAAATGGAATACAGCATTTTGGATTACAGGATTAATGAAAATACCTCATTTCACCTTTTAAGAATGGTAGATTATTACAATATTTTTTGTTTGTTTTAAGAAACCCTGCTGGGTTTAGTTTTGGTTTTTTCACTTACAGTGAGATAAAGTGAGAGTCCAGTTATCAAATTTGCCTCTCTTGAAAATGAAAATGTACATAAGGAGAACTTCGTGATTGTCAGCCTTCCACATGTCAGATTGGTTGATTCTAACTACTTACATTTTCTGAAAATAGCTAAAGTAAACATGAAGTTCTTGAAATATTAAAATTTTTTTGAATTATAACAGTTTTCACTAATTTTTTACTATTTTTTTCTATTTTGAAATACAATGCCAAAGTAACCCCTTCAATTAAAAAAAAAAAAAATCCCAGAAGTGAAAAACCAAAACCCACAAAAAATCACGAAAACATTAAAAAACCCTGCCAGATTTTTCCTCATGAAAATATGCAGAATTAAAGTTCCTCATCTTAAGGTATTTGACCTATGTTTTGTTCTGAAATCTTGTTTTACTGAGTAGAATAATCACATGTAGCATTATGAATCACATTATGATTAGTAATCACTGATCACAGCTAATCATTGATTATTTATTTTGATGGTGCCTTCAGAATTACAATTTAAAAAATGCTTAAATGCTTTATTGATGAATATTGGTTTCACCCTTAAATCTAACAAACTTTCTTCTTTCTTAAATCTAAGAAACTTTCTTCTGGCAACAGACTGGTTGGAGGTACCCAGAAAAGTATAACAGCAACTTGTGAAGCTGGTCATGGGATTATTGCCATAGTTAATGACAGTAAAATTGAGCTAGATCTTAAGTCCCTGGTTAGTTTGGGGTGCCTGAATGATAAGAGGCATCTAGTCACTGTAGTTTATCTATTATCTACTTCTCTTCGTTGAGATAAAGATCTTTTTCTGTTCATAGAGGTGCTCTGAATACTTCCAAAACCAGTCCTGTGTTTGGATTAGCCCCTCAATAATTAGCTCAATAAATCATAAATATCCTATTTCACTGAGAATCTCAGTTTCTACTAACACAGCTTCAGTTTCCCTGAGGTTTATTCCTTTCTCACTACTTATTCATTTTCTATTTCCCAAGTACTTTTTCACTTCTCAGTGTGGCACTGTGGACTAGGAGCTCCACTGTGAATCTAGTTCATAACTACCCCTTCAAACAATTCTAAGATTATTCTTAAAAATTACTCTCTGTATTTGACATTATAACCAGCAATAATGAACACACGGAATTAATTCTTCTGTGGTTCCCACTTTTATGGTGCAACAGAAGCTGTGATGCAGTTTGATCCTGTGATCATTCCTGTCCCATCCCTCACCATATATATGAAACAGAACAGTAGTCTATGTGCAATTATGTGAGAAGAAATAATAAGAAAAAAGATTACATTTTAGTGCCAGCAGCTACATGGCCATCATTACCAATAGCAAGGATTTCCATTGAACCACTCTGAAGGCTGAATGAAAAGAATACAGTGAATGAAATTTAGACAGAGTTAGGACAAATATTGATTCAAGCAGACAGATTCAGGCTACAGCCATCGAAGGCAGCATGGAAAGGACAAAGACGTGATAGAGCAATTCACTGCAATGAACCCTTCCAAAAAGACTTGTAGCTGAAAGCAACTGCCTTGAAGGCATAAGTAACAGACCGTCATGCTGAGAATATAAAAGGCTTAGGGAGCAGATGCTGACCAAAACCCTGAAAGGTAATGGTTCAGCTACAGCCTTGAAGGTTGGGAAATGGTAAAAACTGACTTGTGTGGCTGTTAGAACAGCATCAACTTCAGATTGGAAGTCTTTTTTTCAGGCTTTTCTGTTTTATAAAATTTCCCATTTAATAAGTTCTACATGTGCTGTCTTTTTAGTTAGGCTGCATTTATGATCCCCCAAATCCAAGTCTCTTTTAGGTTATGAGCAGCGCTTGACTGTTTCTTGCTGCAAATGTACTATATATAATTCACCCTATTGTCAAATCTAGAGGCTTCTGCAGCTCCCAGTAATGTTCTTTTCCTTACCATGACACTGAGTAATGCATGTCATAGACTGAAAAGGGATGAAGGGATAATATGGACATGAGACTGCTAGCTTAGTTTTGGGGAATTGGGCCAGAGCAGGGATGAAAATATGCACAGTATTAGCTAAATAGCTAACGGAAATGTTCTCTGGTATTTGCTGGGAATTGTTTTGGAGCATTCTGATGCATCAAACTAGGGATATAGGTTGTTCTAACCATTTAAAGGCAATTGTCTTTCTTATAGCCAAGAAATGGACACTGTTTAATTTACTAGTTTAGGAAGAGCCAAAAGAAGTTGATAGTTTTTAATTTTCTCTGAATACTTGATATTCTTTGTTACTGACACATACTGGTAACTGGTGAGACAAATCCATTGGTATCATGGATTAAATGTCTTCTTACCTGACAAAAACAAAAACTACTTTTTGGTTTGAATTTAAAATGCTTTTTGTAAATGTTCATGATCTAATGAATACCTTGGGTATGGCTTTTTTGTAAAAGGCTAATAATGTTTTTATAAGCAATTTATCATTTGTAAGGACTATTTTGTACATAAATTGTGAATGGTGCCAGACTTGATAATTCTGCATGCAGAATTCTGAAGAATCTCTTCCCCATAGCAAAGAACACTATGAAATTTCACACCCAAAATAAGAAGATGAGAAATCTGCTTCCCTTCAGCAGTCTCGTTGTCAGAAATTAAACCTTAATTCAGCAAAAAATATGTGGGTACTAAGATTTTTTTACAGTTTAGTAGGACTGATGACATGATTAAAGTTTAGGAATGGACATTAGTATATTGTTGAACCAAGGTCTCGGGGGATGTGATGGGACTTCCTTGATTATCTGCCTTTATGTATACAAATACAGTAGACTATGCGTGATTTGTTGGCCTGTTTAACAAGAAAGAGGTTAAATTCCCAGACTAGAGACATTTTGTTTTGATGTAATATGACTTTATTACCTGAGATCTTGCAATAATTAAACTATGTATCAAATGTGTAAATAGGGTCATTTTATTTTCTTTTCCCTCTAAGTGCCTGAATTGGTTAAGAAATGTTTCTGTACTTTAATTAGACAGTAGAAATCTATGAGACAGCCTTCATTTAGCTTTCAGCTATTTACTTTGCATCAGTAAAATCCATACACTTTAAAGGAGATCTCAACTATAATTAAAAGTGTTATTGAACTAAACACAATTACCAATGTTTATCTCATTATGTAACGCTACTGGCACAAAAAGGGGAAATCAAACTTGTTTTCTTTACAGCATTGTTGTTTTGCAGAATTTACAAGAATGCCTGTAATTTAATCAGGTAACAACAGCTACTGCTCTCAATCTTTGCAAAAATTTAGTACCCATTAAATTCATATGTTTTAGCTAAACTCTAGGTATTGAGGCATGATGAATTCCTAAAAGCACAGAACTGGGAAATTGCAGCAGGTGATATTTTTACCCAGTGCCTCTTCCACTGGAATTTGATGTGCTGAATTTTTATTTATTTGTACCGAAAAACAAAAGAACAGGTAATTATCTGGCTGCTAGCAATGCTTCACTGAATTTGGCAATGTGATTTGATATATACAATATTGTATGATGCCTGAAGTTATTCTGAGCTCCAGATATCCATAAAAAAGCCTAAATTGTAAACATACAGTGAGTAGAAGTCAGGTACCTGTACAAGACTTTCTTCTTCCTCCTTGTAGATATAATGCCAAGAATTATAACACAGATATATGTAAAATACATAAAGTTTTCCTCTAAATAGACAATGATTTATTTTCAAGCTAGTTTATTGTATCTGCAATCTCCAGTGACTGAAGGGGCTAAAATCTAGTGACGCATGTCATTGAAGACTAAAACAAAAAATTATTGGGTACCCCTCCTTCTCCTCATCTGTTGTAACCAGTTTACCAGTCTTTCTTATCTTTTCCTTCCTTTCTGAATAGCAAAAGTGTATAAGCCCTTGCCAAATTCAAATCCAACTTTGCCTACCTCACCCCATCCCTACACAGTCAGTGTCCCTGTTCTCTTCCCAGGATATCTGTCCTTGCTTCGATGGCCTATGCATTTGCTTCTTACCCTTTAGTTTGACCAGTAGATCCCAAAGGAACCATGCCAGTCTCTTGTCTTCCTTTCAGATTTCTTGTACCTGGGTATCTCTTGCACTATATGGAAGATTTCCTTAAGGATCTGCCAGCACTGTTCTGCTCATTTGTCCCTGAGATGAGTTTTCCATGTGATCTTATTGACTAACTACTTGAATAGCTGGAAATTTGCTTTTCTACAGTTCAGGGGCCTGACTTTACTCTTCACCTGACCCATATCCCTTAGGGTTGCAAACTCCCCCTGGTTTGCTGTGCAGAACAAAAATCGGTATCAAGTCTGGAGAAAATAGTACCTCAAAGAATAATGAGCAACTTGGCTACATAGTCTATTCAACATCTTACCAGCTAAGAGGCTGTGAGTCTCCTAGTTGGACATATGACTTTAAAAAGAGCATAGGGGATTTAGGATGCTTATCCACCTGTCCTATCCAAAGGAAGCTCGAGTAAATTACAAATGGTCTCAAAGTTGTGTTTTACAAGATAGTTGTTTTATTCAGCTTTATCAATGTCTCAGATCTATGGTCCAGGAGCATGGTTCACAAAATACAGCAACAGATTGGTGTTTAGCCTGCTGACTCTATGACTTTTAATATATTGGGATTCAAGTTTTAAGGGTCTTCCTTCAATAAGACCCAGGCCCAAAGGCTGCTCAGTTGCTTTTACAGTAGAGTAGACCAATGTTAAATGAGAAATAATATACTGCTGTAGAAAACTTACCTCTGTGACTTAGTGTTTTCTGGTAGAGTGGGAACTGCAGAGCTGGAGTAACTTGGGGCATCATTTGTACCCACAGTTAGAAGGCTCAAGTCCTGTTGGTAGAAGAGGAAGGTAGAGGTAGTCAATGTTGATTGACTGCTGAGTAAAGGACTAGACACGTATGGGGCTAGTGACAGGACTTGATATTTAAGTCATTGATTATGATAGAAGAAAAATAATTCCTCAATCAAAAATAGATACTCATACAGAAATAGGTAGGTGAATTTTGTTTCCGGATACTGACATTGACAAGGAAGTTTTTTCCAGACTAAGTCCTATTAGACACATCAGTGGGACTGTAAAAAAGCTGTGGTTGGAATGTTTGTTAGGATAGTATGGAAATAATCACATTTTCCTTTATTTTTTTCCTTTTCCTGCCTCAATAACATTAGTAAGAATATGGTAAACACTGATGTCCTGCAGTCATTGACAAGGTTGATACATGTGCTTCATGCTGAAAGGATGACAATCGAGTCAGAGCATGTCACAGACCCCAGAAATGGTAAGCGTAGAGTTTTGCTGTTATTAGGACATCAGGTGTCAGAAGTATACTTCACAAGCCAGGAAGGACCTCAGGGTAGTACCTCTGAAGATTGAAAACCTTTGCTACAGGTGCAGGTCTTTTGGCTGCAGGTTTATAGCTGATGAATTTTGTACATATGTCTACCTTAGCTCTTCAGATACCAGAAGCAGGAAAGATTGCTAGGGAAATATTTACCTACTATTCACAAGTCAGTATTAACTTGATGAGGAACTGACAGCATTTACCACATCTGGGCAGTTACCTGTGGTGTCTTTTATCTCTTCTTATAACTCAGATTAGATTCCTTACCATTCACCAGAGTATTCTTAACCTACTTCATCCTGCTAATTGCTAAAAACCTTGGCTAAGTGGGAAAGAGTGATCAGAGTGTTTTGAAATGTTGAAAGTTATCCAGAAGTCTCAGTAGGAGTCTAGGAAGCAGAGAAAAGAGTCTGTAACATAGGAAAAACACATTCGTGCATGTCTGATTAATAATTTTAATAGAAGCATTGAACCCACTGGGATATCTATTAGATTTTTCCTTAAAAGGTTTGAAATAGCCTTGTGCAGTATGAGCACTTTTCTAGGATGTGAAAGATGACAAATTTTTGTTCAACAAATACTTTTGTATCCAACATACTAGAATCAGGTATGGTTTTAAAATTCTGTAATTGTATGAGATTCTGTGTTTACTCATAGCAACTCAGTATTATTTTATTTTTTTTAACATGATAAAAATTGATCTGTTACACTTCTTCAAGTGAAACAATTATATGTATTAACTTGTTTTGAAAGATAAGACATTGTCAAAGATTTTCTTTATTTTTAAAAATATTACCTTGGCTCTGATTTGCAAAAAAGCCATACATAACATATCCTGGTTTAATCACCTATTGGAATTCCTACAGGATGTATCTGTCATAGAGTTTTTATATTCAATGGGCATTGTAGGAGGTACACTGGATGGATATTAGCCATGTTCAGATCACTATATTTCACCCTGATTACTACTCTTTGTGAGAAATGTCTTTTTTTTTTCCTTTTTCTATTCTTAAAGTAACAGTTTCTTTTAAAAAATACCACTTCATTCTACAATTACATTGTGGTAATTTTGATCTCATACTCTGCCTTTAACTTTTTATTGACATGAGTCAAGAGCACCAATAAAATGAAGGTTTATAATTTCTAATTGTTTTTTCTCTCCCTCTTGTTAGATTCATTAATGACATTTTATACATAACCTATATTGCAGTACACTTAATATGAAGTTTGCAAAGTTCACCTTTGTACCTCAGCCATCCTTTTTTATTACTGGTTTATTTTCCCAAACACCTGGAAGTCAGGTTGAATTGCACTTAGCACTCCACAAATAAAAACAACCGTTCCTGCTCTCAGTCTCAACAATGGAGGAATAAAGACATGACGATTTTCAAGTAACCTGAATATTATGCGTCAAAAAAAGTGGTCACTGAAGACCCCTGGATAAGACTTTCAGCTGAGGATGTCAGCAGCCAGGCCTGTAAGGAAGGAAACCAGATGAAACACCACCTGCCTCTTTGGAGAGGGAAGTTCATCAACCCATAGCCAGAAATGATGTGACAGAGGAGCATGTCATCTCTAGCCATAGATGTCAGTGGAGTCTTGTGTTTCCCAATGGTCCCAAGTTGCCACAGCAGCAGGAAGGCCTTCTGCAGCCACTCTGCAAGGGACATCCAAGGCTTCTAGCCAATAAAAGAAGAAGGCCATCACCACAGCTCATAGATCTTCAGAACGTGGTAAGGCCAGAATGATGAATGACAAAGGCCCAATTTTGGCAGAGTAAAAGGATGTTCAGGTGGGTATGCAGAAAAAATTAAGTAGATCATTCCCTGAAGCAGGCTTCTTTGTGCTGGCTATATAACATATAGACACTGATTAATAATTATAATATCCTAATGTGTTACAGGATCTGCACCAAAACCTGAGATTTAAGTAGGGATAAGTAGGGGCTACTGATTCAACTCACTTTTTTCTTCTTATTGCTATTTTTAATACCATTCCAGTCTATTTTAGAAGAGGGAACTTGGGGTTTTTACTCCTGAGAGAACGGATCTTGTCTTGGTGTAGAAATGATTGAATTTTTTTCATAGGCAAAAAAAGATAATTTTCAATACCTATATGAAAACTTTGGTTGACATACAACATAATCAGCCCCAAGTATTAAGCATTTGTGAGCCAGAGTGAGTCAGCAAAATGAAAGTAATTTTTTTTTAACAGCTTGGTTATATTTGCCTTCTTGCTTTTCAGTCTTTAGTGTAAATTGACTCATATTTGCAATATTTTCTCTGAAACTAGGATTATATAAGTCTGAGTGTTTTTATTTAAAATAAGCCAAGATTCTTCGGTATAAATTTTTTCTTTAGTATACCATCTATTGAATTGCATGATCTGCTGTCTTATCTGACCTGGGGAAGCAATTGCTTTTTTCAATATGAATTCAGTTTCTTAACATAGGCAGGAGTTTTTCTTATCCATATTTCACTATTTGCCAGAAATGTGATATTGTTGTGCAATCAGAAAAAGGAACAATTCCTGAATTTAAAATCTTACAATATTGCTCATTGTCTATTCCCAGAGGCACAGTAGTGATGGTATTTCTCATTATCTGTAATGTCTCTTCTTCCTTTAGCATATGTGGCTATCTCTCCTTTGACCTCAGATGAACCTTGCTAATACACATTGTCTCATAAACTGGCCATTTTTTTTCAAGTCCTGTAATGGCATCCATGTGGTGCTCTTTTTTGGAAGGTTACTCTTGTTTCTCTTTGCTGCTGATATCTAACAATTCTTGTTACATTACTAAGGAATGCAGATCTGTTAAGATTCAATAAAGAAGATGGCACACCAGCTGCACACATATGTGTTATTCTGCATAGATCAACTCATTGCTAACTACCAAGACAACTCCAGAGCTTTTTATCTCTAAATACTTAACACTCCATACTCTTCCATTAATTTCTCAGACTTAAATATACTCAGCTTTGTACATAATCTTGGACAGCAGAATAGTAGTTATATTTTAAAGATATTTTTAAGAGCATCTTTTAGTGTCATGCCAAGTTGAAAGACCTATACCATAACTCAGTAAATGTTTCATCTCAAATAATCAACTTGATGGATTTAGGGCAGACTCACTTTTCAAAAATATCAAGTCGTACTATTCATAAATAATATTTAAAATTATTAGTTGCTTAATTGGAAAAATTAGCTAAGTCTATTTTCAGTAAGTATAGGAATGTAAAATAATATAAATGTATACCTTGCCTATAGCAAGTTTAAAATTACTGTGGGCAAGTTAAAAAAAAGGCAAATTTCTTTTATTGCTGTTGATGCATTACATAACAATTGAATTTAATATTTCTTTATCTTTCCTTTTTTTAATATGCACATAAATATTATGTAATATATAAGAGCATATCTACAGTAAATTGTAAACAATACATTTATGGTCAAGTCATACTAGGTCATACAGCCTGAACTTAAATTGTCAAAAAGACAGCCTGTATTTGATGTTTTTTATTAACCAAAATATATTTTCATTTTATTTCAGGACTCCGCTTCTCTAAATGGATCCGAATAGGTCTGTGTGAAAATGATCACCAAACTCCACACTGTGTTATTTCTCTACTGATCTATATTTCTCTACTCATCACATTACATCTTAAAGTCGCAATGTAACAGGTCAAATTCTTTGTCTTCAGTAGTCACTGAAATTTAAAACAAAACTTAAATAAGGCTAAAATTTCACTTAATGGTCCCTATGAAATGATCACATAATCAAATTAAAGTTCTTCCAGTAACATATATCCTAGTTCACAGCTGGTATGAAGAACCTCCTATGAAAGCTTCTGTTTTATCTACCTTTTGCCTTGCACCATTATCAAAGAGTTGTCTTGAATATTTCTTACATCCCTGATGGAAAATTTGGGCCCTTGACATAAGTAAATAAAAACCTAAAGCAAATGTTTTGTAAGGTTCTGAATGCACCCAGAGGATGCATAGAGAAAGACTCTCTGCTTGTGATGTACTCTCTGTAGGCTGGACCTCCTTTTGCTTACAAATTCTTGCAGAATCAGGGAAATGACATCTGCATAAGTGACTGTGAGGGAGCACCTTCACAGTCAACATTTATGGGGCAATAAAAAGCTGTGGGTAGCATTACCAGATGCAGAAAAATGCTGCTAACTTATGAGAAGGCAAACAATGAGATTCATGGAAAGGCTGATGCAATTTGACTCTACGTGACCAAATAGAGAATATGGAAGAGTCTAGAAACACAGGTAGGATTGCTGTGTTGCTTTCTATGTTTAATATAAGCACCTCCGTGACAAAATATGACTTCTAAATTAAAAATGAGTACCTTTGTGCCCAAAGTTCTCATGAATACCATATGAAAAATAAAACTGTTTACTTTTATCTGACAGTTTTAGGTCTCATATGCAGTAGTTCATTTGTTCTTTTAAATGGATGTCTTTTGGATTTTGAAGAAAATTAAACCATAAATATCTTAAAATAAGAGGACGGGAAAATCAAGTTGAATAGTTATAAAAGTTATGTGTTTTTGTTACTAATTCCCAGTTAATGGTATTTAGAAATTTAATTTTAAAAAAAATTCTTAATTCCAATACAGATCTGAAAGTCAAGAACAAATGTTAAGACATTTCCCACTAGTAGAATCATGGAAACTTATTTAAATATTAAACAGTGTTTCACTGGATAAATATTTTTTAATAAATGAGCATATTTTGGTCTAATTGGCTGCATTTACACTTGGAATATTGCTCCTGTTGGTCTGAAATTATGGTTCTGAAACAGGCACTAGCTAGTGTTTCTTAGTTCTTTTAATGAATTATTCTGGGGATTCCCCATCCCCAACCTTTTCTTTCAAGTCTCCACTTCTTTTAAAGTTCTGATCCTTTATAAATAATTATGAACTAGCTTAAAATTGTGTTATAAAGTAATGTAACAAAGTTTGTCTTATGAAATATGTTCCAAATTAGACAAAACCCCTTGAGTTTATAGAAAAAAAAAAGTCTTGACAACTTAAAAACACTCTATGACAGAACACAATCTTTGCTACAGAAATTCCAGGGGACAATTCTATCATGATCTCCCCTTTCTCGTAGATTATACTACACTATCCATTTTCTCAATTAAGAGTCATAGCACAGGAAGAATGGACATATTATGCAAATTAAAACAAAATATCTCTCTATTAGCTGTTCCTGGGGATGATTTCAATTGTACATTTTTTTCAGATAAATGTTACATGAAGTAAGCTTCTTCTATCAGAATTAAAAACTCTTTTGTAATAATTTTATTAAATCTTGATCCAATATAATTCCTAAAGTCATTTACCATCAGAGTTTTATTCCAAATGCCTGAATCCAGTTACAATTTGAAGCTGGCTGATTGTCAGTAAATCTTATCTCTCAGCCTTTTCATACAAATTGAAAAATGAGATGCTGATCTCAAAAAAGGCTTCGTGTTTGTCACAAAGTTTTGGAAAGTGAGAGAACTAACAATTCCCATTCTCTAAGAGTTTCATCAATAACATTTTGAAGAGAAAGGTGGGAAGATGTCTGGGAGTGTAAATTTTCTAGCCAATTATCTTTATTGACAAAGCAGTAAGACAACAAGATTTTCAATAAACACGACAGCTTTAAAGCCTGTCGCTTTGTAAAGTTGAGGGGTTTTTTGTCTTCTTCCTCTTAATAGATTTTTCCCCTTATTTTTAATATTTCCAGATAAATAATAACCATAAAACATGATAAATTACATCCATATTTTCAATCCATTTTTTGACATAGGGAATATAACTGTTTTTTCCAACAGGATTTCTATGTCAAGAGAACTGTCTAGTCAGTATCAGTTAAAGACAATGTCATTGTACAATTTCAGTATGTTAAAATTATCTCTTTAACACATTTAAAGAACTTAACAGAAGGATGGCCAAATTATGAGCTTAAACACTGTGGCCAGAGGTTAATAGGTTGTTGTCTCTACTTAAGAGAAAAGATCAGAAGGAAGCATGTCAGATGACACCGGTCACAGTTCCCACCAGCAGTACCCTTCCCCTTTGGCTTCACAGAATCACAGAATATGCCAAGTTGGAAAGGACCCACAAGGATCATTGAGTCCAACACCTGGCCCTACACATCCCCAAGAGTCACATTATGTGCCTGAGAGTATCACCCAAATGCTTCTTGAACTCTGCCACGTACTGTGACCACTACTCTGGGGAGCCTGTTCTAGTGTCCAGTCCTCTGGGTGAAGAACCTTTTTCTAATATACAAACTAAACCTCCCCTGACACAACTTCAGGCCGTTCCCTTGGGTTCTGTCACTGATCACCACAGAGAAGAGATTAGTCCCGGGGAAGTTGTGGACTGCGATGAGGTCTACCCTCAACCTCTCCTCCAGGTTGAACAGACCAAGTGCCCTCAGCTGCTCCTCATATGACTTCCCCTCAAGGCCTTTCACCATCTTTGTTACCCCCCTTTTGATACTTAAAGTCTTAATATCTTTCTTATATTGTGGTGCCCAAAACTGCAAACAATATTCAAGGTGAGGAGGTAGGAGGCAAAAAGTAGATAACATCGAAATGAGTTATGAGAGTAGACTCTTTTTTTTTTTTTTTTTTACCTGAAACCTCTAAGATCCCTAAACAAAGTATCAAAAACCCAGATGAGTCTTTATTCCCTGAAAGGTGTAAAGAGCTATAGGAAAGAAGAATACCGTTAAGGTTCTAGGAGCTGTGATCTTAATGACGAAACGAAGAAATACCCCTTGAGAAGCAGAGGAAACAGGTGAGAGTCTTGGGGGCCAGGGCAACTCAGTATATTGTGTGCCACTAGGTGCAACTTCTGTAGGAGGTCTAAGGAAAGCAGAATTGTGCCGTCAGTTGAAGGTCCCACAGCTGTCCAGAAGTTTGCTATTGTCCTCCCAGACAGACCAGGGCTGCTGAATGGGAGAAAAAGGGGGGGCAAGCAGCACGTTCAACACTTCTTTGCAAGTACTCCTGGAAAACATAGTATCACAGGATTGGTTCCAAAACGTTTTTACAAGCTATTGCCAGGAGGGAGAGATACCAGAGGAGCTTCTAGCAGGTGAAATTAATTTACCCTGTGATGGTTTTATTGGACAATGAGTGTCCAGAATAGGAAGGAAGAAATAGCTTGGCCAGGGAAACTGTAATTGATTTTCTAGAATATAAGTAAAAATCCTGTACAAAAAAGCTTGTTGTTATTTCAATATATAAACCCTCCAAGTAAATAATTCCTCTAAGATGTTTGGAGTGGGAGCTGTACCTCATGAAAGGAAACTTAATATTGAAGGACTTACTTATTTTTTTTCTTTCTATTTTGGACTCCAGAATATAAATTCATTACCTCAAACTGTGACTTTTTTAAGGTTCAGATACAAGGTTTGCAGATTATTATTATTCTTATTCGCAAAATGCACCAGAAGTTGCACAGGATAGGGGTCATTATTATATGTATTTGTAGCCCCATGGTCTCTGACAGCAGGTCAGAGAATTTGTGTGTAATAAGAGCAATGTATCATTCAGAAACATGGGGCAAAGTATTCCATTGTATTTATCTGACTGATTTCTGAGGTTAAAAAATGAACCTTATGATTGTCCTTCTATCACAACAGTTCTGATGGCACATTTTAAAGAATATTTTATCTTCATTGCTCTTCAAGAACCTAGAGTGTGAATATTTGATTATCTGTAATTGCCTGGAAACTTGAGTTTGACTTCTCTCATTTACCTGAAGTAATTCATTATATATTTTAAATTGACCTTTATAGTTTCCCACCACAAAATAGATAGTATTCATTAATGGTTTGCGTCTTCAGAGAATCTAAATTGTTGTTTTAAATATATTTTAGGAGCAGACTGAGAGAATAAATCTTCTCTTGCCCTTCTATTATCAAAAACCTTCGTAAGAGAAATAAAAGAATGGCATGAAATGTCATTAATGTTGTTAGTTGACAGAATAGCATTAAGAATAGAGAAAGATATCTGTTCCTGAGCATGAACTGTGGAATGCAGAAAATTAATTGTTGAATTAATTACCTATATATAAAAATTGGCATCAAACCATTCATCCCTATGTACTGCTTGGAGGTTGTAAATGACTAAAAAGTTTCTCTAGGTTGTAAATAAAGGTGTCATTCAAAATTCAATTTTGCTCAAATGTGATAATGATATCTTTGAAGGGAGAAGGTTCCATTTCCCCTCAATGCTAATATATATATGTATACTCATATTTTTTTTTATTCCCCACTGGCTTAGAATTGACATGTTTCTTATATATGATGCAAGATAACATTTTTCCAAATACCATTTTATGTGTTTAGATTATTTTATTCTCTCAAGGTAAAGGTTACCTGAGTGAATATAGTCTGTAGAGATCTGGGGAGATATCCTACTTTCTCAGACAATTTTTTGAGCTTGTAGCATGTTTGATCAAAATGAATAGTTAAAGTATAGTAGTTATTTACCTTCTTTGAATCTTAAAAGTATTTCCCTTCTGCAGGTGTTTTCATTTTGCATAGCAAATTCCACAGACTAAATTATCTCCAGAAATGCTCATTGGATTCTTGGATTTTCTGGTTAGTTTCAGAAAGTTCTTGATAGATAGTCTTATTTTCTACACTCCATTTTTTAAAATTTTTTTAAATGTGTTTATGTGCTTTAGTTATGTTAACTATGAAAGAAACAAACAAAAGTAATTCTCCTCTCAAATTAGTATTCCTTATTCGACCTGGACTGCATTTTTTAAATGATTCTTTTGAGTCCTAGTTTTGAAATGCCTTACTTGAGACTTATATGTATGTGTATTACAAAACAACTACAAAGAAAAATTTACTCTCTAAAAAACAGGCCAGTTTACACAACTTTGTATTACATACCAAAGAATCAGGCCGTTCAAACATATAGGTTACATGTGAAAGTTTAAACCCTCTTAATTTTGAAAGCTTTTGCCCTTACCAATCACATTTCTACTCTACAGAAGTGCTGATATTTAACTGCTAGGTCAGTAACAATCACAGATGAGAATAACAAAGAAGACTGCCAAGTAACATGGTATTGTTATCCTAGTCAGGCCCTACAAATGCAATATACAAATTTTACTGTGTGCCAAGTGAAGAAAAGTTGTTAACATTATAATGCTTTCCAGTGCTTTCCAACTAGGTAATCAGACCATGATAGAAGTGAAGGAAGCATACTAATGCCTAAATGTAGAAATTAGGCTCTGTGGCCTCTGGGCAACTGGAAAGCTTCCACTTTTCTGGTGTTCTGCTTGTTGTCAAATGGACTCCAACATCTAGTTTTCAGCTGCATTATATCATCAGCTGTCTCCCTGTCCCTTTTTCTCTCTCTCCCCCCCCATGCCTTCTCTCTGCCTCCCTTTCCATCTCCCAGTTCGCTCCCCCCTCTCCTTCTTCTCTCATTCTTTTTCCTAAAGAACACCTAATGTATTTACATTATATATACATAAATTGGATAACACATGTAATTAGGAATGAGAGGGTTGGAAATTACTTGTAGGGAAGTGAGTAAAAGGAGCAAACAAATAATTGGTTAACAGTACAAGAAAGTGACATGATATTTAGCACCTATATACCACTGTGCTCATTTTTTTCCCCACAATGACTGTTAAAGAGAGAATTCAGAATTGTGGAGGGTGAAAACAAAGAATATTAGGTAAAAAATCTTAAAATAAGACAGTATGTGAGATGTGCATATCAGTTGGCTTATATACTTTTGTCAGCATGTCATACTGCTGCTATGATAAGAGGAGAGAGAGGGAGAGATTTTCATTTAGAGGTCAAATGAGCACCACAGTCAGGTTTCTGCTCTCAGCTGTTTTCTCCTTCCACTGACTCTACAGAACACCTCATGAGTTGCACTCTGTGTCTGAGTTTGGTGCCTAAACTGGTTTCTAAAGGTGCATGTTGAAAATATTTCTTCACCAGGAAGCCACCAAGAATTCAGAACATATGAGAGCAAAGAAAATCTATATCTACTCTTGAAAAACAATATTAAAGATTGTGCTGGTTTAGAGGTAAACCAACAGGAGAAATGAACCCAACTCAAAACAGATTAAAAGTCAGAATTACAATTTCATAAAAATAATACAATAAATATAATTATACAGACAAACAATTGGTTTTAACCCACAAAACCCAGATGTATAACCCAGCACCCTGGGACATGAACAGAATGGTGTTTGTTACCACCCCCTGTTGAGCCCTACGTGGTGCCCCTGAGTCCAAAGGAAAGGAAGACCTGCTGGTGAGAGTGCTGGTCGCAGACTGGTCAAGGGTGGTGATCACAATCTGGTTGAGAATGGTAGTCGCAGTACGGTCAAGGTTTTGGTCCTCCTCTGGATCTGATGAGCAAGCCCATAAGTCCCAAGACCCCAAGGTTATATACACTCAGGTTTGAGTGGGAGTGCCTCATACCTCCCCCAGGGCAGGGAGTTCCACAATGGGTGATTGTGATATTTTTGCAATCCTTGATGGTCCATTAGTAGACGTGACCCCTCAGACTGGGTGTGGAGGTGCTAAGTGAATTTATCACATCTGAGTCATTGCTATGAGGATAGGAACATCCTCCTATCTCATAAGGTTCTTAAGACCCATTTTGTAGCCTGAGGGGTCAGGTGTGTTCTGGGCAGCTGCTGCAAATGGTCTATTGTTAACAGTTCCTGGGAAATGACACAGAGGGTGTAGAATACACCATTTGGGTTACACCCACCCAGTGATGAACTGGTCCCAGCTGCTCTAACTAGGACAAAGACATACAATAAGGACCCTTCATCAGTTTTTGTATATATATATGGGCCCTAATTTAAAATTATGTTTCTTTTCTACTGTAAAATAAAGGGAATTCCTTTGCACTGCACTGGTGGTAGCCACAATCCAAAGTATATTTGGAAAGAAGAGGATTGTTTCTTTTTCCAACAGAATACTTCTTAGACTTACAATAAACACAAATAACATGCAAAGGAACACAAATCATGTTTCTTGTTTCCAACTCCACTGAAATGTACTCTTGGAAATAGGTTATTTTAAGAAACTCTTTTATTCAAAAAAGCAAGAATTAAACTCTCATGTTATGACTATATAAAATGGTAGTTTTCTAGTCAGTTGAACTATTCATATATGCATATTCTGCCATACTCTGTTAGTGACACAAATATCTGTTTACTTCTTTCAATATCTTTTAGTACTTCAGAACAACGGGAGAACAAAAGTATTTTTTTTACCAGCTCACATTGCCAACAGTTGTTGATTTAACTTTTTAATTCTTGGTGTATTGAATTATCTGACAATAACCTGTTTTGAATTAGAGTTCTAGGTTCAGATTTTGGAACCTTATTTATTTGGCTCTTATTTATTTTTCATGTATACACAAAACATAATGTCAGGATTTGACATTATTGAAACACAATCAACCTATAACTCTTCACTAACATATTAATTAGCATTTTAAAAGGTGAAACAATTATATCAAAGTTTCATTTCTTACATAGTTCAATAAGTGTTCACTCTTAATAATACCTTTGTACAAAAGCCTTTTTCTTGAACTTCAATTGGGATCAGTTTTATAAAATTATTTTTCTCTCTGCCCAGTTCTTTCCCACATTATCTTTTCAGCTGTAATCATGGAACCAGATCCATCTGTAGTCATTCTGATTTCTGTTTGATAGAAATTTTTCTTTATTTGGCATTGTTAATATCAAACTTCCTACTCATTTGTCTCTGAAAGATATATTTTTTTCATCTTTTGAAAGGACTTGTAATTTTTAGAGGGAAAAAAGTCAGTTAAGTTTTGATATAATAGTTTAGTTACTCAGATGCTTTTTCAAACAAATGCAAGAATTTGGTTTCATTTAATGGAGAGTTCTCATACACATGCAAGGTAAACAACATAGAGAACAGAAGCAGTCTTTTATGTATATGTGAGTACTGGAGTTTGTAAAAGCAAATTTCTTATGCTTGTGTATGTGAAAACCCACAAGGACACTTTTAAGGTTTAGTGGTAATCATACAAGAATCAGTGATAACAAAATATATAAAATAATAAACATTTCTTCCAAATCTATAAAAACTGTTACTGGTAAAGATTTAAAAAGCATCCTATCTTGACCTAGACGCCTCTTTAAACAACATCAATAAATAACTATATTCACCAGCCTCTTCCTTTTTCTGTAGACTGGGAACTATAAAGTGTAAATTTTCCATGTGCCCATTTAAAATAAAGTTTCTCTTTGAAATTGTCATTCTCAAGTATTTGTGTAGCTTCAGACACAAATATAAGTCAGTTTGAAAACTTTAATTTTAAATATGGCTCATAATCCAATAGTTAAATTTGAGTTGCAATTTAGTTCATTTCCATTGTCATACATTTAATTGGGATAAATCTTATAATAGTCAGTATCTGAATTATTACAAATGGTCAAATTCCTAACATTATCTTTACAACAAGAAAATCAATTGTGGTAGCAAATCTTGGAATAATCTGATATTATTTGTTAGATATGAGTGAATATCATTAGAAGATGACAAAACTACAGCCTACAATGCATAGCACTTACGGCTTGTTTATAGTTAGATCACATGCCTAATTTAAATAACTCTCTAAAACTGAGATTAGATGATGTAAGAAAATCTGTTCTATAAACCAATCTATGCCAGCATGAACAATCTTGTGTAGGCACTGTGCAGGTTTAATCAGGTAAATTTACCTGTGCCTGTACAGATCTTTTGAGAAGGGAAAAAAAGGTTTTAATAGCAAATGTCTTTTTTTGTCTCCCCAGTATGATTAGCTTTGTATTGTGTTTGCAGGTGGTGGTTGGTGAAGGAACGTTAGACACATTCAGTCTTTGAAATGGAGGGGAAAAGGGAAAAAAAACTAATAGTCTCAGGTCCTTTGACACCAAAATTGTCCTTGATGATCCGTATGCAGAGGCAGTGGGACAGTTTGGTCCTCCACAGCAATGGCAATGAGAAGGTCCAAGGACCTGTCAATGTGACTGTCTTGCACTTTTGTGCCACCTGTAGCACCATTGTCACTGTGGCAGCTCAGATACTGCATGATGCTCCAGATGTAGATATTGCTGCCTTCCACACCTAGTAATTCTAAGCACTTTTTCTGGACGAGTTTATGAGTTGTCAGGTATTCTGTTGCCTTCTTTATCTGCTGCAGCATGCCCTCAAGGAAGGGTATCCTGAAGAATGGATACCCTGGCATGCCTCTTTGCCTTTCTCTTGCCACAGCAGTAGTGGTTTTGTCACTATCAGAATAATCTCTCTCAAAAACAAACAAAGAGACAAACAAAAAACAATGGAAAAACAACAAAACAAAACAAAAGCAAACCAAAACAATAACCAAAAAAAAAAAAAAAAAGGAAAGGAAGTCTTTTAATCCTTGAGAGCTTCTGGATGTTATCCTGCACTGTAAGTTACCATTAGCCATCCCCCTCACAATCCCTTGGCAAGACCCAGCACTTCACTTTGTTGAATCTGATAAAATTGCATGGCAGAAACCAGCCTGCATCTTTCACCTGCTTAATGGGCCCTGTTCGATACTTTTCTTCTGCAATCTGCTTCTTTCACATCTCACCTATAGAATGAGCCTTACAGTGGTTCCCAGGGGAACTGGGAACAGGAGCCCAGGGGCCTGCTTGTGCTCTGGAAGCCAGCACAGCAGAGTTGTACTGCTGGTAAACCTTGCTTGCAGCAGGGTGAGAGGGGATGGTTAAGCACTAAGATTAGTGTCATGATCTGTGGCTAGAGATGGAGATGCTAGTTAAGGAGAGTGGACTTGTAATATGGAATTGTTTCTAAACACGTGTGAGGTAACAGATGGATAAATAAACAGCCAATTTACATAGTGGTTTCCTCTTAGCAACAGCTTTCTCTGCTGAGTTGGTAGATTCAAACTGGACTGCTAGCTGAATCCTCACATCCAATAAACTAATCAGTCTGCATATAGAGACAAGATAGACATGCAGATCCTGATATCTCATAATTTTCCCTGGTCTCCAGGAGCATCACTACCTTCAAGCTCTAAGCTTTAAGCATCACTTCTCCACCGTTCTTGTTGCCCACTCACTGAAAGAACCAGAAAAGGACCAGAAAAACTTTTAGCCTTCTGCTAATTGTTTGTGTGCTAGTAGTTTATCTTGAGGTGCAGGGCCCAGCACAGTGTAGAACCCCCTATTATGTGTCCTCAAGAACTGAGTTAGAGCTGGATTTCAATTTTACTTTTGTCTGAACAGAAGACTTCAGACTTGCATTAACATTATTCAAGAACCAAAACAGTGTGAGGTGAATGGAGATAAAAAGGTCAGATACTCAAAATATTTTTTATTCAGTCTGTATAGGCAGAGCTCTAAGGTGAGATTTTTGAAGTTAAAAATACCTTGGGCAAAAGAAATTTAAATATTTGAATGAATAAGTTATTTAAAATTTTGTCTTATGCATACACATTTCCCACTTCCTAAGCTCTGTGTAAAACCTCAGGACACAACGGATTTAAAAAAAATCCACAAATGCTATTACATTTTGTAGGATCAATTCAAGGTGTTCAGGATTTCCTAATTAAAGCCCATTGATCAATTTCATGAGTTAGACATCATTTAAATAAAAGTCCTTCCAAACAGTGCATTTCATGCTTGCATATTCAAAATCTATTCCTTTTGACAATATACTTATTCCAAACAAATTTTTGACCAATGATTGTGTGCAATACTATTCTGTGGTGACTGAAAGAACATGCCCCTAAGAATTGTCTTGCACTATGAACACAGTATATGAAATATCACACATTACATCATTTTAAAGAGTACTTACTCAGTCTTTACAGTTTCTATCTCTGCTAAAGGCAATCTTCTGCGACAATAGTTGAGTTCAGATCGAAAATTAATAGTAGCAAAACAATATCCTGGGTAGTTAAAACATAGACCTGATTCTTTGAAGAGGGTAATTTTACACAGATAAAGACAGTTATGGGTGAAATCAAATGGGAGGAAATACTAAAACATAAAAGCATGAAATATGATTGGGAATTATTTAAGAATACTTTATGAAATGTCAAAGCCTCCCACAATTTTATGCTCATGAAAGACTACTTCAGTAAAATAATCACCTTGGTAAAAGTGAGATGTGAAAATGTCAGTAAAAATAATTTTTCAAAACTGCAACATGCAATACACAAAAAGAGGAGAAGCAGTCAGAAAAGAACAAAACATTTGGAACATTGTACCAGCACCATGTCCTTTAGAGTTAAGAATATTAAGAAGGACTTTTATAAATCTACTTAGAACTAATGAAATGTAAAATCTGCAATAGTAAAAGCTGATACTAACTTAAAGTGCTAAAATGACTTAGTAACAATGCAAAAGCTCTAGAAAGATTACAGAAATATTCTACTTTGGTATCTAAAAACATCCAGAAAAAGGAAAAGCTATTGTGTCAGTTTTAAAACAGGTGTAATAAAGTAAGCACATAGGGTCAATACCAAACAATATCAAGAAAATTGGACATAGGTCTCTATTCACTTAGTATTTAGGCACCTTGGTAACACCATGACTCTAGTAGCTTGGAATAAAGCAACCAAGCTCTCTATTGAGAGCAGAAGTATAGGTCAGTCACTGTGGAATAGAAATCAGAAAAGCTTTAAGTCTGAATGATTAGCTGCCTTAAATAAGGTAATAGAAACTGTTTATCTCAGCAAGGCTTTAAATCCTCTGGCACATCAAGGTTCTACCTACACCATTTGAAAATACCTTAGATTTCTCTAAAATAGTGCCAGTGTGGAGTTTAGGGTATTTTTTAATAAATTTTTCAACATATTTTTCAAGACCCTGGAAAGCAAAGTTTTATTTTTAAATTGTCTTGGAGAAGTGACTACAGTAAGGGTTAGGTGGTGACATATGACTACATCCTAAACTGTGTTCATGTTTTGTATAACGATGGTTTTGTCGAAGTTATAAATTTCTTCTGTAAAGAAGCTTGGATTAAGTGTCCCCTCCTTTTTTGGTGAACATTCTAACCATTAGAATGTTAGAATGTTCTTTATGTAATTTTTCTCTCTTCTTACTGCCCACTTGTCATTATTTTACGTGAAGATGAGGCAAGCAACTTGACCTCAGAGTAATTTCTACAGTAATTATAAAGGTTTATTCATTACAGAAGAATGCCTTTGTTTACTCTTTTTGGTAAAGGAAGCCTTATCTAGGCTTGTACTGCTTAATAAAATAGGCTCAAAAAAGGATACCTGACTCCTGGGGTCCAGTAAGTGAATTGAACTCACATACACAAGATCTCTTTCACTTTCCTTTTCTCCAAAGCTACCCAGTTGCATTTATGGCTCAAAGGATATCACATAGGTTTTACATCTGTGCTGGCACAAGTTTGCACCATGCACAGCTTTCTTGCAGCATGCAGAGGACAGTCAGCACCCATAAAGAAGATAATGCCTTGTTATTCTACATTTAGGTCCTCGTGTAGCAGATTGATACTGGTACTTCTGTCATTTTTGTCACTTCTTTGTTTTTTGTCACCTCGACATTTGCTGCTAATGTTCATGACAGAGACAGCTTTTGATGCTACTTCTGGCCTGCTCATTGCTGTCCTTTATAGTGGAACCCAACACTACTTACTGTGGACAGCAGAGCAGGTGGAAGGTGTACTTCTACCAGGAACTGTAGAATGCTGGCAAGATTACTACCAGAGTGGTGAAGGACAATGACATCGGTTGAAAGCTCTTATTTGAAATCTACTTCAGGCTTTTAACAATGGAAGGGAGATTTTAATCACAAGAGACCACAATCCTATGGAGCAGATACAATGGTATACACTAAAGTGGCTTTCAGGTGCAGATGACTAACTTTGATGTTCTCTGAAAGAGACTGGCACTCTCCATGCAGTTCAAATTTCAGGAAAAGAGGTTTTTACTGTGCTCTGGAGCTTCATTAGGCCTGACTTTAGTTGATAACTGTGGAATCAATTTGATCACAGCATTTTCATGATTGTTGCAAAAACTGGCAAGATGTCACTGTTCATGAGTGACATTTTCCAAGTCAATGAGGGCTGCTCTTCAGTGTGCACTCCCCAACCACTTTGACACCTTTGATGTCATTCATATCTCCTTACTGGATCCCACATGATGGCTTGTCTTTATAAAGGCTCATACCAGACAATCCAGGAAGATGGATTAGACAGTCATTCTAGCAGACAAGATTCATGGGTGTCTAATGCTGGTACCACATCTGATAACAGAATCTTTGAACCTCTTTGCTGTTCCACAGAGGCAAGTTATCTTCTCCTAAGGTTGGATATCACCTTGCACTGTGAGTCTGTCACTTCACACTGCTATTAGCACTCTTGACTTTAACAGAGGCATATATACTGCTCTGGCTGAAAATCATATGACCATTTTGAGAAAACTCACATTTTTCATGGGTCAGGAACTCCTGAAGTTTGCATACTGATGCCTGAGGACCAGCCCAGACATCAGCATCATCAGCAGTGACTAATTGGCATCCAGTCAAATCCCTATTAATTATCAGGAAACAAAAAAATATGTAAACTGGTGCATCTGGTTCATGGGGGAGAGGGCAAAAAAGAAGCTGTTGCATGGTACACAAATAACTGATTCTCTTCCTTATAATTTTTGGGGAATTTGCCTATATCTGGCCTTGCACTGCTCAACACAGTCTGGGCTGTCAACTCTGTGTTTGCAGTGGTGAACAGTGGCTATGGCTTTTTCAATGAAGGAAAGTAATGTAACAGAGACATAACTGTCCTTGGTATGATCTGGAGATACATCGTTTTGGGGATCTGCAACCATCTACATCCCAAAGTCAACATTACTTTGGTAATGCTGTATGGATCTGAGGGGTTTCCTTTGCAGACAACATCCTGTGCAGGCTGCCTGGAGGCATGATCTTGGCACATTTTGGTGAATGTCTTACAAATGTTAAGGACTGATGGTGCTCTGAGGGCAGGTCCATGTCCAAGGACAGGCTTAGCTTGGCAGCACTGTACTTTTGGGTCCTAAAGGGGGTCGAGTGCACAGTTTACACTATAAGAAAGTCACTGAAGTTATGACACTCTTTTGCTGTGTCTTCTGCAGCCTCCTGCTGCTTGTGAGTCCTATCTCCCCAGACATACAGAGATGTCCATTGCCTTTATTTCTGAGATGTTGCGTATTACACGCTGCTTCTACTGAAGCAGTACTATCTGAAGTGTTGCATGTGGAGTTCCCAATACTGAGTGGGTGTTCACCACATTGTAGTGAAAGCCATTTCTTACTACAAATTCAAACTGCAGAAAAACCTTGAAGCTGATCACCTATGACCTGAACTCCACTTGTTCATGAGGAGACAAGAAACTAGAAAGTGCAAAGGGTCAGGGAGCTGTTACTTCACAGGTAACAAGGTGAATAGACTGATGCTAAAGGTTAAGGGCATTAGGGGTGTTGGGGAGTTTATGGGGAAAATTTGTCACGGGCATTTGCCATGTAAGATAATCAAAGTCCACTCCTAAGAGCACATCTTCCATTTCAGCAGTGTGTGGAAGAAAGGGTTTCTCCATTCAGCAGATGGATCCAGGAAGGATCACACATCCCTCTGTGGTCATGTATGTCAGGAACATTCCTGCTTGGAGGGATGTATGTGCAAGCTGCTATATTGATTGTCATTTCAGTATGTTCTGAAGAAGTAGCAACTTGTTGCATGATTTACTAGGGTATTATTTCAAAGTAGATTATCATTGCTCCTTTGGTGAGGTGGAAAGCTTTTAGTTGCAGAAAGGAGAGATCACTTAATACTGATTCACTTTTCCAGGATAAGCAGTACATTGTAGATATGCTTCTAAGGTAGATACATATTTAATTCCTCTTCCATTTGCCAAGGATATGGCATGGGGTGGAGCCAGGATGGGGGTGGAGAGGAGTTATTAGGTGTGCTACAGTGGTACTCATGGATAAGTGAGTGAAAAGAGAAAGTGTTCAGTCATCCATGCTGTCTATTGTGAATGGTGGAGAGAATGGAGCTGTCGTGTTCCCTGTGCGGAAGAGCTTCAAATCATTCATGGGATTTGTCTTCAGGAAAGCTAGGAAAGAGTCCTTAGGTCAAGTCAGAATATGATATAGTCTTTCAGTTTATACAATTAAAAATTCAGTCCAAGACTTGTATACTTTAGCAATTTAGATGTATATTCTAATTATGGTTTTAAAGTTGTACTTGCTCACAGTTAAATTAATAGTCAAGGCTTGAATGATGTCTCCAGATCTCTTTTCACCTTTGCTTCGGTTTTCAAGGGAGTAGTGGCTACTGAATACTCCTAGTGGCAAACCTGGTAGCCATTCTTAGCATATGTTGCTGGCATCAAATCTCTGTTGTAAAAAAGAATGAGTAATGTGTAAATACCTGCAAGACTTAGATAGTGACTGAGTGGCTCATCACTGTCTAGCCTGATATTTTTCTGAGTATGCTCAGCAGGAGAATTGTAAATGTCTCAGGAAGTTAGCATAAAAAAAATGGAGTTGTCCATGAAATTTAAGAGCCTCAAATGTTTGGGCATGGAAAGTATACCAAACAGCTTATAATGAAAGATTTAGATCCTAATTTGCGCACTAAATCCCTAAGATGGTTTTGGATTGGTAATGAATTGAAAGATGGTATCAGAATCAAAACCAGACATTGTGTAATCCAAGTATTATCACACAAATTTCATATCATGAAATTAAGTGGTAAATTTGGATTAAGGCAATCATACTTGTGAAATGCTCTTATATTTCTGTAACGTATATGGCTTACCAGTATAGTCACTATTGGAGGAAGTGCAACAAACCATTTTAAGCGACAGATCACATCTAATTTAATATTTCAGTAGAATTTCACTTGGAAAGATATTGTTTTCATTTGATGTCTTCCTCAGAAATCCAGAATAAAATAGGGGACTGTGGCTTCTAAAAAGGTGGAATGCTACCTGAGAGAGATCAGTTTCTGAGGTAGTTTGAGATATTTAATTGTAAAGGCTCACATCAAAAAGAGTTTTAACACTTGTGAATCTCAAAATACAATGACATTTTTGTAGGTATCAATAGTTACCTGCTTGGAAGTAATGAAAAACAGTTGTAAATAAATAGTTCCAAGTTAGCTGAATAAACACATGAATATTAAGTCAGAGAAGAATGGTACAATCTATATATATAACTAAGAATGTTATTGTAATACTGTTACCAGAATCTACTCTAAAGACAAGAGGCTGAATACTACAGTAATAATTCAATGTCAGGGAAACGTGTGTGAAAATTAGAGATAAAGAGGACTGACTGCTTTTTTTTCTGAACTCAATAATATCATAGCTAATTTGGTCATGTTCCCCAGAGATATACTGGGAAAACATTTCTGATGGTGATGACTCCTTTTATCTAGAGGAAAGGCTCAATGACATTGACAAGTTGGAAATGGAAGTAAGAAGTCATATAAATAGACATAAATTAGAGATTTTTGGCAGACAGGACAATTAACCATTGGAACAATTACCATGGAACATATTAC
The DNA here is from genome assembly GCF_003945725.1 of Corapipo altera. Taxonomy (NCBI): domain Eukaryota; kingdom Metazoa; phylum Chordata; class Aves; order Passeriformes; family Pipridae; genus Corapipo; species Corapipo altera. Next base: position 9,955,905 of record NW_020884888.1, read on the forward strand.
AGGTATTTTTTAGAGACTGTTTAATGAACTACAGCTTAAAACAATTATGAGCTTCATACAGAAACTTCTAGATAAGGTACTGCAGCATGTAATAGGCAATTAAGCTAACTATATGATCTGAAGGTGCACTCTAGTTTTTAAAGCTGTGAAAGCACCCCTTGAAGTTCCTTATTTGCATCCAGTGGTCAGTTTTTGTCATTTGTGTCAGCTAATGAAGGTGGAAAATTAAACCATTTTTCTGTAACCTTTTTCTTCACAACTCATCAGAATCTTACATGTTGGAGTAGTTATCTTCTTCACAGTCTCCCTGTTCTCTCTTTTATAGCAGAACTTGATCCAAGAATAGTTAATGTTGCTCCATCTCTCTGTGACACCATTTTCAAGGACCTATAGTCATTCACACCTCTTGCCAATCTCAGGGCTTAGAAATGGTTTACTTTCCTGTGGCTTGGAACAGTTGAAACAGCGTACACTTCACTTTCGTCCTGTATTTTTTCATAAATTCGTTCATTTTTGTTAACAAAAACATGAAATTGATTTAAAGCTACTGAAGCTGATAGTTTCTTCCACTTGGATAATATAAAAATTAGGCTGGTCTCAAGAATAGAAATATTATTCCTCATGTTTTAGGATCAGTCTTTATTCAGAGTTTGCACTCTGAGTTTGTACTCTGAGTTTCACAATCAAATGTGCAAACTTCTGTTAGATAGCTAAATGTTTCCTCCCTGAATATCTGTTTTAAAGGACTGTAGATGTTTGGGACACACTCATTTTTTTAAAATGTATTTATCTGTATGCATAGTATTATAAAATACAAACTATTTTCTAAGGTTCAAATAGGACTTCTCTCTATATAACAAATTCTTCTCAACCTTCTGGCTTCATGGTTTTATTCTGATTTCATGGCTTTACACTCAGGGAGGCCAAGATTGCATTTCTTTCTGAAATAAAAATCAATGACAGGTGTGCTTGGCAGCGTGACAGCTTTCTTCAAGAGAAAAGCAAAAATTGTATTGTTTGTTGAGTGTAAATCCAAATACAGAGCTTCTTATGTATCACTTCTTCAACTGACAGCTTCAGACCACTTAGTGATTGCTTCACTCTCCGTCTTCTTCAGTCAGCCACTGTAGTCTGGATGTGGCCCTGGAAGCCAAGTTAGTAAGGAGAAAAGATAATAACATGAGATTTCCAGATATAATACAAGTTATTGCTGAAACTTATTCTCTCTCCCTATTCTCTCTCTATCTATGTGAAACAGATGGCTGAGAGCCATTTTCTAGCGAAGTAAGACAAATATGTAGCAACAGCTTCAGTGCTGCAAATTCACTGAAATGCAAATGAAACTCTTCAGTTTGTTTTCTGGTAGTGCAACAAGGTTTTCTACCTTGAGGTACCTGGTGTCTTCTAGTAAATTTCAATGAATTTTTAATGTCATTATCTTTTACATTAGCTGAGGCTAATTCTCAAGGCAGGTCTCAGGTATATGCACAGCTAAGTTTTACTGTAGACTAAATCCAAGGATGTAGACAGTGCAGGCCTTAAAAATGAATTTAAGGAATTTCTCATTAGAGAAGTGGTCAGAAACACTAATCATCTATTTTATCCACAAACTCAAAGTTCAAAGGAGGCTATTGGCCTCCAGGGAATATGCTGATGTGACATTAGAGTTATAGTAGCAGAAGAGTTACATTTTCTCCTCAGTCTAATAATACTGCTAATACAAATCCATTAAAGCATTCAAGAATAAAGTGAAAATGCCCTATTTACCTACAAAAGTTGTGTTTTGGTATCTTTCACAAAATTGATGTTTAAAAATTGGGTCTGAAGTGAAATCGTGCAGCCATATAGAACTTACTGTACTGTGCTTTATTTTTGTAGACATATGCTTCATAAACGTGAGGGAAAGAGAATATTTGAAACTATATTATTTGAACCATTTCCAAAGGGTTGATGTCTAGAGAAATCACATTTCTCCCATCCCCGAGAAAGACTTGCATTGTTTACAAATTCTGACTGTGATCTGATATTATGCAAATTTGAAAAAATATAGAAGAAAAAACACAGGCATACTGGAAGAAAATGGATTTTATTCTCCTGCACACTGCTCCATACTATGAAATATTAATTTTCTTGGTGTTGCCGTGGGATTTAGGTGCTGAAAAAAATCTCCCGGAGCAGTTAATTAGGGGTGAGATAAGAAAGGGTTTATTATGCCAAGGCTAAAGATGCTACAAGACGCGCACCCCTGTGCCTGAGAGGTTACATTTTATAATACCATCCATCCAATCCCAAATGTGTCCACCCTGTGGCCTTTACTCTGGACTGCCCTGGGTCCACCCCCTGAAAATAGGTCTGGAGTGCATTTCGGGACCACCTACTTCATCACCTTCACCATCATCAGAGCACAAAGGGTACATAGTCACCCAGTTTTTGACCATATTCTGTGGTTTAGGCCCTGATATGCTGTTCTACCAACAATCTAGGCCTTGCCTTGACAAAAGACTAAACATTTCTACTGGATTTGGGGGTAGGAGTGATATAGGGAGCATAGAATGGGGTAAGAGGGTTAAGGAGTGTGTAAACTAAGGGTGCTAGAGGGAAAGGGAAAGGAACAAGGGACAAGAGAGGGAGGGTTGCTGCTTTTAAAATCTACTTATAAAATTTATAAGGTTTACAAATATTAGAAAAATAAAAAACATTAGGGGCTTAAGGCATCATTGGTTTATTGGGGATTTTTTAACAAAAATTATCTTTATTTTTTTTTTGTTTCCTCTGTTCTTCTCAGCTCAGTTCACAGCTGCTCTTGGTTCTCTCTGCAGTCATCTTCAAGGCATGTCACATATTTTCTGTGTGTCTTCTTCAGTGAGAATGCCGTAAAAGTGAAAAAAAGAATAAGCTAAGATTTATTATATATTACTGAGCTTTGTATGATTTTTTTAACAAAACTAACCTTGAAAAATGAAATTACATTTCTATATTATAGAATTGCAACATATTAATTTTCAAGATCTGATTGTAAATAACCTGCTAAACACTTCCTAAGATATCTAGGAGTCTTTCTAGGAACTTAATAGTTATGATACCTTACTCTCTGTGGTTAGCAAAAATAGTTTTAGAGTTAAAAAAATAAATTTGTTGCAGTTATTTGCACACTTAAGGGCAAAAGCCAGCTTGAAATTGTATATTTGGTGTTTTATCTACCTATGTGAATTGCACAGCCTGTAACTCAAAGGTTCATGAACCACATAGGGCAGTCAAAAATCAACGGTCCATAAAAATTTTAATATATTTTACATACAACCAAACAGTTCTTCCTGATTTATTTATTTGTTGTTCTCTCAAATGAGGTATTTCTGCATTAAGCAGAATCTAAATCAGGTGTGTATACACACACTTGAAAAGAGACATTTTCAAGTAAAATAATTAAATAGAGGCAACGCAGCTAAATATTAAAAACAGATGTGAATTCAGAATCAACCAAAAAATGAATGTATTGATATATGACACAGAAATAACTTTCTATTTATGTTCTTCCTTTCTGTCTTAAGAATCAAATATCCAACAACAAGCAATGTTGAGTAATATGTCCCAAAACAAGGATATCTCACTGAATGCAGAGAAGGGATGGGATAAAACGGCACTACAAATAGCTGGTGTCAACTGTAAGTGGTTTACCTGTAGGTTTATCAAGTCCCTGAATGGATATTTCTCAGTGTCTTCTTCAAAACCTGCTTGGCCTTCAGGGATGAGAGAGTAGCATCAATGGGAATATTAGTGACTTTGAAAAAAAGCAGTCCCAGCATACTGAAGCAGACTTAATAAATCTCATTTCAACAAAAGAAAGCCTTGCTTCTGAATTACAATGAAATCTCTCTAAAAATTTCAGAAAAAACCTGTTTTCATACAAAACTGTCTTGGCCCTGGGAGGGGCCAAGATGATGATCATAGAATTTTTAGTCATGCCTATTAAGCAATTGTAATCTAAAATACTTTAAAAATTCTAGTATATGTATATCAGTATATGTGAGCTAACTGAGAGAAACAATACAAATTGGAGTTAATGCTCAGAATAAACAAGTGGTCTGAAAACGGAAAAGATTTAAAACACCTTGAATAAAAGAATCCAGTTATAATTGAAATGACAAAAACAGAGAACAATTATCTCAAGTTTGTAAGCCAAGGTGTTCAGATCCTTAAACCATCAAGATTTAAGAGAATTTTTATGGAACTATCAAAGTAGATAGCTAATAGCAACATAATAACACAAAAATCACTATATAAAGGAAGAAGAAAGAAATACAGTGAAGCACTTTACAATAGATCTCTAACACAAAGCACTTCTACGTATTCTGTAGGAAGGTATTACACATTTTAACAACAAACAATTTCTTCTAAGACTGTTGAGCCAACAGGTGGGAGAGCTGAAAATTTTATTTTACCAACCCAGAAAATGACAACTCTTATCCTGAGATAAAGTTCTAAGAAACACTGCTCAAATAGGGAAGGAAAGGGGGAATATTTAAAATAGCATAGAAGATCCTGAGATGTGTACAAAGGCTGGGAGATTTGTAGTGCTTTATAGCTTCACATATAAAATTTAAATTTTCAAAGCCTTCAAATTTGCACCTGCAAGATAGGCAAACCCTGGCTGATCTTGGCATTCAGATTTGTGTGTTACTGCTTACTTAGCCTACAACATAAGTCACTGCTGCTTGGGCAAAAGAGAAAAACTCTCAAACTGACAACAGTCCTAATATCCATTGGAGGAAGCAGAGAATTAAAACAGAATTAAAACACGCTACTAAGTAACTTATGTTACACAGAAGCACAGATATTTGTAGGTATTGAATGGGTAATAAGGCAAATAATTGCCCATTTTGGTGTCCCATTATTTTTCAATTATTATTATTGCAGTACTTTCTATGCAAACACAAGTGTTTCAACTGCAGTTTAAGCAGAAATATTTTAAAAGGTTTTTTTAATGCCTTTTTTTCCTTTATTTTATATTCCTAAGGAAACATGGCATAATGTAGCCAAGTATGCACAGCTGCTTGAAAAAGCAGAAAAGGGAAATCTAACAGATGATACCAGCCTCCTGCCTATGTCTATGCTGAAAAACAGAGCTCAGAAAACAAAAGCATCAACTTCAGACTTTGTTTTAGTAGGTACTATACTTTCTTAGTTGGGACATTAATCCCCAACACAGCACAAAGGCCTACAGCAAGCTTTTTGACCTAACGGCAGAAGCAGCTGAAGAGGTGCAGCAGGTATGTCGATAAAAAAGGAGGAGAAACATTACCCTGCTGACCAGTGCAAAGGGGCACATCAGTGGAATATTCAATCCTCAGCCTGTCAGCCCATTAGGGTCACTAGTTTTTACAGTGATGTTCACTGCATTGAAAAGCACAAGGCTTCTGTGCTCTTGCTCATCACTTTAAATGCAAAGGTGCAAGGACATCCTTCTAATTCTCTTCAGTTTTCATATCCATGCTTAGTCACAGTCCTACTTCCAGATGAACTATTCAAATCCACCAGTAAAAAAACAGTATTACTGAAAATTGTGAATTCATTTTTTATTTTAAAAATTGCTTTATCATTTTCTGCTCAAAATTTCAAATCATATTTTTATTTAATATTTTAAGGATAATTTTTACTTGAAATTTGGTATAATAATACATGCTTTTCCCCCATATACCGAGTGCATTGCTGAAAAACTAGGTATAAGGGATGGAAAACTTGCACATTAATTATTATTAACTATAGATAAACCCCCACAAGAACAAAGAAATACATAAAAGTTATGCAGGTACATAGTTGAAAGTATGGCATAGTTTCTGACTTAAAATCCCTGTGTCAAAGAGGCTAGCCTGCAATTGAGACTTGGTAATTATTATGTCCATTTCAGTCTTTTATCCTATCTAGTGTGCTTTGTTCAGTGGCACCAAATACCCTTTTTTTTTCTTCACAGTGGGCAAAAACTCCTTCAGATCCCTGCCAAGTAGACAACAGTCAGAAACAAGAAACGTAAAATATTAGTCATCCTGCAAAGAGGTAGGTAAACTTTCTTTCACTGCCCACCTCGCTGTTAATTTTTGAATTTAGTATTTCAAAAGACAGGATTTAACAATTATAGCTTAAGAGACAGTTTAAAATATTACATGGATGGTTTTACATGGAATTAGTAAATATAGGAGGAAACAGAAATGTTCTGAATTAACTTGGTTTATATGGAGAAAAAGAAATAACTACTGCATCATTTTCCAAGGTCTTTAGCAATTATCTTGAAATATTTTTTCCTCAGTAGTCAGTTTCTGAGACAAATCAGTTTCTGATTTTCAGTCTTTTTAATTAAAAACCTTCAGGAAAAGGACCAGATTGCTAAATCAAAGAATGGAATTATTTTGGGGTTTCTTTTGTAATTTTCTAGAAATAAAGCTAAAGGTGTCTTGACGATTATACTACAGAATAGGAAAAAAAATGGTTCATTTTCCTAGCACATTTCACAGTATTATGAGCCTCCCAGTTAATTGTTTCAAAAAGGAAAAGGAACCTACTTAATTCACAAGAGTAAATAAGACGTCACTATAATCAAAATCAACAGAATGGACTGATTTTAAATTTCTTGAAATACAGAGTGTATACAATAATATGAAATTATAGATAAACCAACATATTTGACTTACATGAAGGATGTTGTGTGTATGTATTATATAACAGGTTTTCATTATTATTCTATCCCAGGGAATGGAAATCTCTTTTATCCCTTGAATATATTCCCAGTATTATAATTTCTACGTCTTCAGACCTTTTCTGTTCTTGGCATAAAATCCTACCATCATAGAACTCTTCAAGAAAATTGTTATTACCTTAAACTGTTTGTATACGCATGCATTACACAATGAAGAAAATGTAATCTGGAAATATGATGAGGATCTCAGGAAGAAAAATTCCTAATGATTAGTCATAGTTCTTTTAGGATTTTTGTTTGCTTGTATATAATTATTTTTTATTTTTAGAATCCATTTTAATGAGCACCTTGTCTGTCAGACTGGTCCATCAAAAAATGCTCAAACAAACTGTAAGTTTGTATGCTTTGTATAGATGTAGGAATCATATAAATAACATGCACTATTTAGGCAATTGTGGAAAAGTGTATGTTGGAAAATTTAGAGCTAAATACTCTGACTGTTCAACTTTTCCTTAAGGTGACAATGTGTATGTATCTAATAAATCTTTTCATGTGAACAAAAAATTATTTTAATATTTCCTGCTTAAATGTGATATTTCTATTTATTAGTGTAGACAAACACTATACACTGCAAGTAGTGTAGAAGCCTACAATGTTGGCTTTTTACTTTCATTTTTTTGGACTTGAAACAAACTGTAAAAAGAGCATTTGTTGTCTACATGAGCATATTCTTTTTTTATTGTTAAGTCATCTGAAATACTATTCAATTACATAAGAACTTAAATTTTCACACTGAGGAAGCTGATTAAAACCTATTCAATCTGGTTGTAGTGTGATCAAATTTGACCTGAAAGGTCAGGCTAAAATAGCTTCCTATTTCTCCATTTGATGTTCATAATCTCTTAGATTAAATCCATCTGAGAGAGATTTTGCTTAGACAGAATTACATGCATATGGAATGAAGAAGATGGTAGATATTGCTCTTACAAGGAAATGTAAAGAAATGGGCTTGGAGTATAATGTTCTTCAAGATATATAAAGCAAATATAAGGGAGAAAAAAAGCTAAAATACTGGGAGGAAGGAGTGGGAAGAAAGGAATACAACAAAAAAGAGAGATAAAACTGACAATTAAAGACAGCTTATCAGACCAGTTATTTGCAATATGTTTGCAATTTAATTTTTGCATTTTTTCTTTTCTTTTTGTTCAAAGTAATCCTTTTTCTTTATGTCTGTCTTCATAAACATTCCACCATTTCTGTTTCTGTGTTTGTTTTACTTCTGCATTTTTTTATGTCTTTAGGTTAAAATCTTTATCATTTTGAGAGGAAAGAGAATAAAGTCATGTACCTTATTCTTCCTGCTTATATGAGAAACTCCTGGAAATTTAAGTTCTTGAGGGTCTTGGTTTGAACCTTTCTCTAATTACTAATACTGGAAACATATTTTGATTTAGTAATAAGTATTACTCTAGTAGTTTACTCCCTAGGAATAGCAGTTTGCCTATTAAGGACAGGAAAGACATCTTTTCTTCCTTTTGTTCAGTGTAAAATGTCAGTATTTTTCCCTGCATTTGTCATTTATGTAATGGTTCATTGCTATATCCACATCAGGTTTTAGCTTTTCCTGGAGAAATCTTCTTCCTTTCCCTCCTTTCCCCTCTCCTTCCTTCCCCTCCCCTAATTTGAAAGCAAGAAAAAAACAGTGACAGATGTTGAGATAATATTTAAATAATGGATATTTCCTATATTGTCATATTCATTTTCATCTGCAGCAACATTTTTAACTTTATCCACAAGTAGCATTGCAATTATCTTGTCTTTCTTGATCGGGAACTACTGGTAATATGATGGTGAGATGTTTCAGAGTTTGTGTTTGCATGTCTGTTTTGTAATTAAGCATTTGTAAATTCACACTGAACACTTTTAGAATTAGTATCAGGAATGATGTCCCTAAGCTATAAGGCCCCAGCCCCTACCTTGGAGGGACTGTTAAATGTCAGAAAAGTCTGTTAGCACAGCTGAATAGAACCACAAGACTCCTTTGCATTACCAGTAGCTTAATCCCCTGTGAAAAGTCTTTATCTGGATTTGTGTGAGAGACCAGTATTTAGCATTCAGTAAGTAGACAAGGCTGTTATCCTACAGTGATGACCTCCCTGACCTACTAGAGCAAACCAAAAATTACACTGATCCATTAGAGAGATTAAGACAAAGACAATAATAGCTGCTGTGATTTATGTTTCTGTTTTTATGAAAAGTTCACAAGTTTGTCAAAAATGACAGACAGAAATAGATAATCTCTGTTTTTTATCACTCAGATCAGACAGACTTAATGTTACCAATGAAAAGACAAATGCTGTGCTTCTATTTGTGGAGGCCGAACAAAGAATAAATCATTTTTTCCCCGAGGAAACATCAAGTTAAAATTCTTTACTTTGAGGACCAGAGTAATAATTCAAGTGACATTTGGCAAGGTGAAACAAGTAGACAGTTATTATTACTAATGTACATTTGTTTCAATATTTGACACAGACAAGGTCAGAGAGCACTGACCATTTCCTCTAAAGAACTATTTTGCAGTCACTCAGGGTATGTGACTTTCAGTGAAATCTCAAGTGACACAAGGGATTTTTTTAGTTATATTAACAATAAATGTAGATAAGATGATGATGATTATTATTATTATTATTATTATTATTATTATTATTATTATTATTTGCTGGGAATTTATCCATCCTTTTCTTCTGGCAAGTCAATGGAGTCTGATTATAGAATTAACTGCTGCAATCATCACACATTTGGGGAATGTCATGGTTGGGTAATTAGAAATAGCAAAGCTGTGCAAACAACTTATCAATAAAAGTGAAATGGTAAAGTTGTGTTTTATCCTCATTTAGCAAACAGGTTAAAAAAGCGAAGAAATGGGCTTAGATTTTTTTTTTTGTTGTGGGGTTTTTTTGGTTGTGTGGAGTTTTTTGTTTGTTTTTTTTTTAATTTCCTGCACAGATTTGAAATTGTAAGCAATTGAAGCTCATTGAGGCATGTCACACTGCATGATAGAATCATGGAGGAAGAAAAAGTTAATGTTTACCTTTAGTTGTCATATAGTCTTAATCTGATTCTTGTCAGGACCAGACAGGAACAAGGAAATATTGTTTTGTGGTCATTTTTTGATTATTAAATAGAGACAATCTTCCAGGTTCTATCAAAGTACAGTGTATAAATCTATTGTTGTTTCTTTATAATGTATTAACCTATAGTTATTCAACAAAATAATGTGTTTGAGTATATTTCTCTGTTAATGTTTTTCATACAGTGTTCACCAGGATAATTTATAATGATAATATTTATATCAGTGAATAATTGAGGTTGGAAGGGACCTCTAGAAATCGTCTAATAACTCTTCTGCTCAAGGTCAGTGTTCAGTAGTGCTTTGACTGCTATCAAACAGAAGGCTCCACAGTCTCTCTAGGCAACTTGTTCCAGTGTTCTACCACCCTCAAAGTAAAAAAAATATTTTTTGTAGTGTTTAGATTGAATTTGACACATGTCAATCTCTGCTCATTGCCTCATGTTCTGTCAGTGGTTACTATTGAGTAGTCTGGCTCCCTCATCTTTATTTCCTCTAATCAGATATTTATACACATTGATAAGATCCTTTCTGAGATTTCTCTTCAGTTGAAAACATCCTACCTCTTAATCTCTCCTCATATGAAAGGGTCCAGACGTCTATCATGTTTATTGTCCTTTGCTGGACTTGTGTATACTTCTTGTGCTGGGGAGCTGGAATAGGACCCAGTGCTCCTGATGTGTCTCACCAGTGTTCAGGAGGACAGGAAGGACAATAATTCTCAGTCTCTGGCAATGCTCTTCCTAATGGAGCTCAGGATGCTGTTGGACTTCTTTGTGACAAGGATATGTTGCTCACTCATGCTCAACTTGTTCACCATGACTCTGCTTTCCAGTTACTTGGCCCCCAGCATGCATTGATGTCCAGAGTTACCCCTTTGCAGATACAGGTCTTTGCTCTTCCCTTTACTGAACTTCACAAGGTTCCCTTCTGCCCATTTCTCTGGCCTGTCCGGGTAACTTTGAATGTCAGCACACCTTATATTCTAACTGATTAAGATCTGTGGTCCTGAATATGTGATTGACCTATGCGTGAATTCTCTTTTTCCAGCATGGTATTTGACACATACTTTAAGAAACAGTAAGAACATTCAGGAAATTAATATTGTATCTCAGTTAATAGTGAGAGGACCACAAAAGAAAGGTGTTTACTGGCATAGTAAGAAAGTTGAGGACATTCTAAATGTTATTTTTATAAAAGCAAAAAAAGTACTACAATCTATTTTACGTGCATGTATTGCTGTTTCTTATTGCCAGAAAAAAAACCCAGAAACAAACCACAAAACCTAGTAGTAGGCTACAGATAAATAGTTTAGCAGGCCCTTGCATTTGTTCTTGCACAAAAATGAATGTAGTTGACCATCATAACTTTAGGTAACTGTGTTTTAAAATATTACCCTTTTGACTTCTCTCATCCCGGTTTGACCTTTTTTTGTATGAGATATGAATAATTCAGAGAATCATATAATCATAGAATGTCTTGTGTTAGAAGAGACCTTAAAGATCATCTAGTTCCCACTGCTCTGCCCTGGGAAAGGACACCTTCCACTAGATCAGGTGACTGAAAACCCCATCGAACCTGGATGTGAAGTTTTCTAGGAATGGGGCATCCACAACTTCTTTGGGCAACCTGTTCAAATGCGTCACAACCCTCACAGTAAAGCATTTCTTCCTTATATATAATCCAAACCTATTGCCTTCCAGTTCAAAGCCATTTCACTTCTCCTATCACTACATGCCCCTGTAAAAGTCCCTCTCCATTTTTTTTGTAGGCCACCTTTAGGTACTGGAAGATGTTCAAAGCTCTCCCAGGAACTTTTTCTTCTCACTGCCAAACAGGTCCAACTCTCTCAGCCTGTCCTTATGGGAGAGGTAATTGCATGAAGCATTCTGAGAGGAGTAAGTTGGGGGGAAAAAAAAACTTCTGAGTAATATTCTGTCATCTTTACCCAATTATTCTCTACAGAGTTCATAAAAGTACTCTCTTGTGCATCATTGAACTTGTTTGTTTGAGGAAGTAGCAATAAGAAGCAGTTAGAATTACCAATTCTGAATATTGGTTTTAAGAGAAAATACAGAGATTAAAACAACCTAATTAATTCTCTGAAGATTCCACTGTGCACTTTTTCTTTATTTAATCTTACACAGCCAAGAAAATTGACAGAAATAGCAATCCAAAACTACTTGTGTATAAACTAAAGGTCCTGAATAATATTCCCATTATAAATTTTCACTTACAGCACCATAAATAACATGAACGTACACTGTACATTGCACAGAAATGTAATGTAACTTCTTATGCCCTTTACTACATCATTCAGGTGAAAATCCTCACTTTAAACAAAATCTTTTTGTTTTCTCAAAAATGTTGTCTCAAAAACTCAAAAATCGTACCAATTTCTTGCTTCTGTGAGTAAAATAATTCCGAATTTTTTATCCTGTAGAAATATTTTTGTTTTACTTTATCATGATAGTACTTTAAAACAAGAAAGAGGGAGTGGAAGAGACATGGACTTGATATGGGATCTGTTTGTCATAAATAAGAAAGTTGCATATAAATCAAAAGACTGCATGTAAATCCATTAGTCATTAAGTACTTTTTTTTCCCCCCTTTTTCTGAGTCCTTGGTCTTAGAGAAAAAGTGACAAGTCTGTATTTGTTTGGCCTGTTATTCATAGTGCAGGAAAGCAAATACAACCATCTCCTGGAAGACATTTCTATTCAATCTGAGAAATACGTAGCAGGTGGCGCCTGTCTGTACAAAATTAGGAAGAAAGTTCTATTTAAAGCACTAACTGTTCTCATGAACCCAGTTCATAAGAATTCACTCAATTCACACTACAGGCACCAGAGTTTTTGTACCTTACTAATAATTCTGCAGAATTTCATAAGGATGTTTTTTTTCAGACACTGCTAACTTTCACATTAACAGGTTCATTCAATAAGAAAGATTTCTTTCTGTTCTATGACATAATGTCTTCTTGATCATAAATGAGCAATCATTGAAAGCATCATACAAAATCTTTTTAGGATGAGTGTACTTCAGTGTGGCCACTGAACGATGGTGGAGCACCACTCTTGTATTTTGAAACCTTTATGACTGCTGCTGGAGAAGTCAGAGCTAAAAAACATAATTGAGTTCAGCTAAAACATTCATATCTACTAAAGGAAAAGGATAGAGAGAAAAATACCTAGCTGGGGCCTACCACAGAAACAGCTTTGCATCCTTTGCAATTGAAACATCTCTGACTTACTAAACGTGGTTCCCAGTGTCAACATAAGTAACACAAACATGCTACTTTGTCACTCACAACATTATGCTACTTGTTTTTCTCCATGTGGGATGTGGGATTATGCAGTAATGTGGGCTTTTTCCATCCTTTAAGCACACATCATTTGGCAATGTGCAGAGTTGTTGTAGCACAGCTGTATATGCCATCCCCTCCCTTAGTGGGATTAATGGCCAACCCTGCACATTGGAATGTGCAGGCAGCCTGACTGTAAACGGGCTACATTTGTAAACTGTGTATACAAGGTAAAGTACAGGATTCTCAAATTAGTTCTGAGAACCTGATTCCCGAAAAAGAAGACTCCTTTGCTAAGAGTAAAACTTTCATATAGAAAAAGAAAACGTACTACAACTCACATTTCCAAAATAGGCACCTGAACTTCATGCACTAAACTTCGAATTTAATAAAGATATGCCTAAAAATATTTAGCAGGATAACACAAGAAAAGAAGTAGCAATCTATGTTGAAGTTAGGGGTTATAATATCAATAATTTTGAGAATATTACATATTTCTGAAAGTGCATTTACAATACACATAGGTCATTAGGAAAGTACTAGTTCTAAGAAAGTATTAATCTCTGACTCAAACTGGGCCACACTGTCAGTTATGTAAATGCTGAGAAAAGTAAATATGTTTAATATCTCTTTTAAAACTGTATTTCATAACGTGCAATCTATGGAAATAATGAGAAACACTTTCAGTAACAACTATAAGCATGAATAACACATAGCTACTGTACTGAATTTTTTTAATCGGAGGATCACCCGCCTTATTTTGAAAGTTGAGAAGTTCAATATTGGGGTTTTTTATACCACATAATCCTTTCTGAAGAATTTGAATATGATAATTCAAGGTAGACAGCCTCTTCAATGGTAAACAACAGGTTTGTTTTCTGTTCCTCAATGAGTAATTTCAGAATCGCTATGTTATTCAAAGCTGAAATATAAAATTATATGGAATATTACAGCATCACCAATTATGATTCAGCAGCCTGACATAACTATGTTTTCTCAGTATTCACGCAATTAAACATGTGACTATTGCTGATGCTAGTGGAAAAATCAATGGATGATTAATACTATGGAAGTGCCAACAACAGTGTCAGGATTGGACTGAGAGGATTGAAAATGAATTGCTAACAAAAGGGAATACTTTGGGAATATATATTAGTGAAAAAAAAATTGAAAAAATTGCCAGTTATTATTATTGAACTTTATTGACTATCAGGAAGGAGGGTTTACCCCCTGGCTAAGGAAAAAAAAGACAATTTGCAATGTATCATAGAAAAATATGTAAGAAAAAAAGCACTTAGAGAGATAGGAAATAAACTTACACAGTATTCACCTGGAATAAGTGCAGCCATAGCTCAAAAGAAAAAAGATGATTTCTAGGTAAGAAAATAACATCTAAAATGTCTCATCTCATACAGTGAAATTACAACTTTTATGTGTTTTTATATAAAACCTCACTTGAAAGAGACACATATTTTTTAAAAATACCCACATATTGATAAAAGCATTTAAGTGTAATTTTTCTATCCACAGTACATCTATAAATTCATTTTGGAAAATGTGTTAGCTTTTTTTATCTTCACTTATACTTGAACTTCCATGGGTTAATATATTCTCCTCAAAATTACTTTGACTTAGTGTAAGTTAAAAAAAATGATGTGGAGATAGCAAAGAATAAGTTACTGCTTTTAATTCTTATTCATACCTGAGAAAAGCATTTCTTAAACTTTCAAATAATTAGATACCAGATCTCCAGGGTCATCTGGGAACCCGTCATCAGGTGTTAGAAATTCTTACAGCTTGACTTAAGCAAACCTATACATTTTTCCATAAGTAAATGCTGATACCTTTCTACAGAAGATCCCAAATATTTTATAACAACCTATGTTAATTACTGTTAGGAAGAATAAAAAGACAGTCCAGAGGGAAGCCCGAAACCCCTATGCTGGATTCTTATGCTCCTTTACAGCTTTCTTCCTGATTATATGAGAAATTTTAATGTTTATTTTGTAATCAGCATGGCCTGACAACTTCTTTAGAGGAAGATCTACAGTGCAGAGTCAGCTTACCCCTGGGCAAAGTTAAGAGTGAAGTGAAAACTGGCTGAAAATGGATAGAGTTAGAGGACAATTGGAAAAGGAGTCAAACTTCCTTATGAAATACAGATAGTTAAAACGGAAGAAAACCGTGGACAAAACCAAGGCCTGCAGAAGACAGGACTAGGAGTGTAATCCCTGTATTAATTCTGGAGAGCTTTTTTTAGAACACAGATGTCGATACAAAGGGTTTGAGTCTCCAAAACAGCTGCACATGCCAAAAAGAATAGGCCCGTTCCAGACATAATGGAAATGGCAGCCTCTGCATCAATCAGACAAGCATGTACTCTATTATGACCTCATGATGAAAAAAGTTTTTTTAAGATAAAGCAATGGTTCGAACAAACTTTACTCAAGAAGGTTTCTTGTTCCTCATAGTTCAGGAAAGGTATGCTTTATGTGCATCCATTAAAACAAAGCTTCACATTAAAAAATCTAATAGAACACATAATGATAAAAAGTAGAAAGAGACGGTGTCTTTGATCAGTTATGCTACTTTTATTTTTTCTTCATTGCAAAGATTACATGGTAATGATTTCTTCATATAGCATATCTATAACACAGAGTTGAAGAAGGGAGTTGTAAACTGAAATACTAACAGATAACAGCATTAGAATGGAATTAAACTCCACTGGGCTTTCACTGCAACACCTTCAGGTTGAAAAGAGGTCTTTAGTATTCTCCACTTGAAATAGAAGTGGATTTACTAATAGAACTGCCTTTCCCTCATTAATAACACTAGGAAAGACTTCTATTTAACAAACAAACCGTTACTGTTACAGTTACTGCTTCACACTACAGTCACAGCTATCTCTACCTGGAAACATCTGAAGTTGCTAAGACACTCTACTCACTCTGGTGTCATGTTCTGTGTAAGCAGAGGGCATCTATCTATTTCTTCATCCAAAGAAGAACCTCTTTTTGCATTTTGAGATGGTTCATTTTAAAAGGGGTAGAAACTCTTCCATTCATCTCCCTGACAATAGATGTTGAATTCAACAAATACCTTAAAAAACACTAGCAGCTGGGGTCAAAGTGCCTTTTCGTGACATGTACTATCATGGTGCACTTTTGGGGCCTAAAAGTGTTGCCACCAGAGTAACTGTTATAATGTATTTCTCAAGTAACAATTCTGACAAGTGCCATTGGCATATGATATTAACCCTCATAGAAAGCAGGGCAATACAGATGTTAATATTATTGTTTCATAAAACCTATCTGGTAAATCAATTATATTTAGTTATAAAATACTAAAATCATAACAATCTTTTTTTAATGTGATTTTCCTAATATAATACAATATTAATTCAAGCAGAAGATGTCGTAGTCATGCTTGTTCAGAGAAAATATGCTCTTTTCCCTTCACAAGTTGTCTTCAAAAACCAATTCATTATTTTTCTATTTGGATCTTATTTAGTTGACTATATACCTGATAAAATATATTTTCTTCATATTCCAGTATAGGCATTTGTACGGATACAATGCATTAACTGACAAAAGTGAACCAAGTATAAATATGCACTGTATTCAGAACAAACAACACTAAATATAATATTAATTCAAGAAAGGGACATACCACGTAATTCAATTTTCTCTTACGTACATGAGCAAATTTTTCTTTGTATCGTTGCACATATCTCAGTTTATAAAGACCATAATTTCAGCTAGGAACAACAGAGTTAAGTAGTCACACTAGTCTTTTAAACTACATTTAAAATTAAAACCAAACAAGTTAAACAAACAAGTTAAATAATTCTTATGTTTTCCTACTTCTTTTCCATTGCTCTTTCCTTGCATTGTTCTGAAATCACCATAAGAAAGTGTTCAACATAATTTTCTCTTATTTTTCTTTAATAAAAACTCTTGTGGCAAGTTCAAATGCCACAGCATCTCTTACCAAGGTTTTTTGACTGCTCAAACCAATTACTCAAAGATTCTCATTCTGAGACCTGTTCCCTAAAATTGTCTCTCACTCACAACCTTGTCTATTTTTTCAAACATCAGTTGTATTGTGTTACCAAAAAACATTATTCAAATTTCTTGAACTATTCTGCCCACTATACATGTTTTCCAGGCTTCCATTTGTTTTTCCTAGCTTTTCATAGTCTCTGCCTCTAATGTTCCTCATACCAGCAGTAAAGAGTGAAAGTGAAGGATGATGTCTGAATTAATGGCACTATTGAAGACTATTTCTTAAGAGTGCTCTGAAAGAGACTTGCTCAAATATGAAATACAAAACCTAGAAGATTAATTTAAGTGACAGGCTCTGACTTTTATGGAGACTGATGGTCTCCCTAACCTTTCATATAATGAAATGGTCTGTTTTTAAAAACAAAAGACACGTAATCTTCAGATATTTTTCTAAATGAGCCATGCAATCCAGAGAATTGCTCTGATTTCCTTCTTTGAGTGTTGGGAATAAGTTGAAAGAGGTGTCAGATTAATTTAGATCTATTACATTATACGATTTATTTGAGACAAGTTCTGTTTATGATTTTTTTTTCTCCTAAGAACGCAAATTTTTCTCCATAAGCTTAAAAGATCAGTACTGAGGCAAGTATTGTTTAATGTCGTCATCAATGACATAGACAAAAGAATTACGTGCACCCTCAGCAAATTTACAGGTGACACCAATGTGAGTGGTGTGGCTGACACTTCTGAAAGTTGGAATGCAACCCAGAGGGATCTGGATAAATTCAAGTTGGCCCATTGGGTGAGACACTGAATTAGTAAAAGCATTGTTGGGTCGAACCAACTCGTGCGTGTATGGTATGTGTATGTGTGCATTTGGACAGAGTAAGGCAGGATTCAAACCTCACAGAGATGAGGTGGCATCATATCCCTCATGGCAGGCCCCTGGAGCCCCCATGGGGAAGCTGTTAGTCACAAACAGCCTGGGAAAACTATAACACAGCACACCACCTGGAGCCCCTAAGCCAGTCTCAGATTGACAGGGACAGTGATGACGCTGCCCCTCACCCTGTCCTGAAACCCCAGAGTGGCTGGTGGGCTGGAGGGGGGCATGGCCATAAGGACCAGAGCAGATAAAACCAAAGGCATGTGCTCTCCACGTGGTTGCGGCCCTACCATCAGGACATATGAGAGCTGGTCTTCCACAAGGATCCGATGGTAGTTATATAATAATGTCTCTTTCTTCTTTTCCTTCTTCTCTCTTTTTGCTCCCTCCTCTTCTCTTTCTTTACTCCTTTCTTGATGTTTTGGGTAGTTTAAGGCTGGTGGGATTAGATCTTGCTAACTTGTGACGGTTGTTGTATGCTGGGTCAGTGCTTTGGTGGAAAGTTTTGTTTTGATTGTATGACACCCTTTTGAATCTTATTTTCTCTCTTAAATTATCAGTAAAAATAACTCTTGAGGAAAAGTGTGTGACCTGGGTCAGGGCAACTCATGGTATCAATACAGACTGGGAGGTGAATAGATCAAAGCAGAAAATATTTTAGTATCATAAATGCTACACTACAAAGTCTCGCCTGGGTTTTTGATTGTTCTAATAGTCACTGTTTATGTAAAATAAAGCCAAGTAGAACATATGACACCTTTGTCTCCTGACTTCCACAATAGGCTAAATAGGCCTCAAGGTGATTTTTTCTTTTATTAAAGTAATGTCTTCAGGTGAGTATTGTAAGCTTCCCTACATTGATCCACTGATCTTCAAGAAACCTTGATGGAGCAATTTAAAGAAGTTTAAACTACATTGCTTGTACCATACCTGTGGTACAGATAAATAAAGGAATTTATAGTAATAAATATTTTTCTAATATTCTCATTATGAATTTTTTGTAAGCACAAAACCTTTTTATTTTAAAAAGAAAAAAATATTTGAGGACATAGGTAGATGTATTACACTTCAAGTGCCCTGTAAGATGTAGTTTCTTATCACAGAAAGATTTATATCCCATAATCTCTAAGATGCATTGCTTTTTACAGATGCTATTGTAGCTGGGGAGAAGGGAATTGTAAACGGTTTGCCACTTCCGTAAAAGAGAGATAACTGGTTTGCTAAGTATTTTTATGTGCAAAGTAATGAATCATATTAATCACATCCAGGCTCAGGTAGAGATTTAAGAGGCTTTCCCCTAATATATATCAACTGTCATATAGTGGTAGGACATGCACTAACGTGACCTTATATTTGTTTGTGTGTGTGTGCATGTGTTCTCACACACGTATTCACACAAGGATTTGGGATCAAGAGGGTAAGGGACAGAGGAAAGTAACTAAACCCTGTCTTCTAAGCTTTTTGATTCTTTTCTCTAGGGAAACATTCAGCTGCTCATTGCTCTCTGAAAACACTGAATCATCTTAAATGGAATAGAGGTTTGCAATATATTATCTAAATGCTCAGCATCAAGCCTGGTTCAGCCTTGGGAATGATATAAGGTTATTATGTAATCCTTCTTTTCAGCACTGTGTAAGCTTTCTGTGGTTATTTTTCTCCTGTAAACAGAATTTTCAAATTAAAATGAATTGTATTTCTGCAGTAGTAATAAGATAATGACATTCTGATTTTGAAGGGTTTAACACGAACTGGTATGTACAAAAGCTTCCTTTGCAGACAGAAAGGGCTTTCTGCAATTACCTGTGGAGCCTGCAGGAAATTTGAAAAAGGAGATGATGCTGGCTATTTTCTTAGCTTTCTTTTGAGAAGTCAGTCCTATACATGGTTATACTGCAGAAATCCATCTTAAAAGCTGTAAATAGCTAAGATCAAGACTAGGAGGCAAGAGGAGAATGTGATGGAGACTCACCCAACTCAATGGAAGTGGAAAAGTGATTTTTGGTTAAAATCACTACCCAGAGAGTTAAAATCACTGCAAGAGAGATGGGTTGGATAAGTGAACTGAGGTTTTAAACTATTTGACAGTTAAATTATAAATGTTCTTGCAAGACAGCAATTCCCTTCCTTCTAGAACCTCAAAAAGTTTTCCTAGTCCTCCAAGAAACCTATTTGAAAAATAATTTCAGATACTTCTTTCTCATTTAGCTACAAACTGGTTTTGCTTGGGTTTTGTTTATTTGTTTGATTTTATTTGGGTTTTTTTGGTTTTGTTTTTTTTTAACATTGAATTAATTAGCTTTCCTTATTTCAGTGTTTAAGATGTTGGGTTTGATCATGATAGCTTTTGTGAACTATTCGGATTATTGTTCTCTACCATATCATTTCACAACTGAGAATTACTTCTAGGAGGTGAAATGAGGATGGAAGAGGAAAGGAAGGCAGAGAAAAAGTTCACGGATGTTGATCTGAGTATCTGAATGTAAAGAAGAGTTGTCCTACTGTTACTGTAACTTGCAAGAAGCTTTAAGAGTTGAAAGACATGTGAGATCTTTGGAGAAACACATAAACATTACAGCCATGAAGCTTCAAACATTCCACTCTGCTTCCATGAAAAAATAGGTATGTGCTGTAGTTTTAGTAGAAAAAAATGCAACCTTTTCCACCCATCGTAAAATTTTTAGTTATCTTACATTAAGAAACACTGCCTTAAACTACTTCTGCAAGGTGAGATTTGTAGCACCTAGTTGATATCTTCAAGAGAAACGTGACTAGAACAATGCTTTTCCAGGTAATGCTTCACATAATATATTGAGAAACATTTTTATACTAAAATATAAAGGAAGGCTTTGAAAGTTGCTCTTTTAACTTTTGTAAGAAACTCAGTATAAAACCTGCTACTAGGTTTTCCTAGTTTTTGTCTTCCCCTCAGACCCACATCAGAGTTCTGTAACTTTATATTGGCTGTATGAGTTTGAGAGTGCAGGGATACAATGCTTTGAATTGAGCTTTAAAGGGTGATTTTTTTTTTCCCCTTCCTCCTTATCCAGTCATTAACTGTTGGATAAAAAAAAAAAAAAAACACAAATGGATAGAATGCAGCTGTGACTCAGAGCTTTGGCTAAGTACAGCTGAGAACTAATGTTCTTAAAGTCACTCCTAAACAGAAACAGACAAAATAAGATTATGTAAACTATACTTTGTTTTAACATAGCTCTTCTTTATATTTCAGGAGATTGGAGTGAGAGAGTATTTATTACTTTCTTTCTTTCCAGAAGTGTAATTTATATTTCTATAGAGACAATACAAGTAAGACCTCTGGAAGATGAGACAGGAAAGTGACATTTGAAAATAAGGAATAAATTTGAATGAAGAAAAAAATTAAAAATAATGGGAAATTAGCCTTTTAAAACAGTTTTTACTTACTTAGAAAAGAATATAAAATACCTTGATATAAATGTCAAAAATCCAGCTGTAAAAGAGATGTCTTTTGTGAGCTCGATAGAATGTCCCTCTCCACTGTTAAAGCCCCTCTTAGGAACAATATCATACCTTATTGTAGTGATATAGTCAACTCAGAATAGATCCAAAAATACAGAATTGGTGTGAAAGGGTGATTTAAGCTGTCTAAAGTTTCTGATGTATTTCTATGTACAGAATTTGAAACCTACATTCCTAATAGTAATATTAATGTTGCATAGGATTACAGATTTATTAACTGTCTTTGACAAACTTACATGATCAAAAATAACACAATGATGTTTGAATCCATCATGTTGCTGAAGAATCCCAGTATTTTTTATTAAAGCTATTGTTTTAATTATTGGTCACATGAACAGTTACTTCTTGCTGATATAAAATCTTAATATGATAAAAGTAAAAAATTAGTCATCTTGAGAGGTTCCCTTTCCACATTTGGTTGTGTTTACAACCTTTGCCTCTGTAAGAGATCAGAGATACTAGCTATATCTTCCACTTTGGATATAGATAACACCCAAAAGTAAAATAAATATTGTGGATTTATTTCTGTTATTGTGGTCCTTATACAACTACATCTAAAATTAGTCTTATTCAGAGATTGGTGGTTCTCCTTGGGTTATTTTTCTGTGGATTGTTTTTTTTGTTTGTTTTCTGGGTTTTGTTTGGGAGGGTGATGTGGGAGAGTAGTTTTTTGCGTAATTTTACTATTATTACTTACACTAAGTGTGGGAAAAGACTGAGGGGGTTTCTCATTGCAGCCTACAACTTCCTCATGAGTGGAAGAGGAAGGTCAGCCACTGATCTCTTCTCTGTGCTGATGAGTGACAGGACCTGAGGGAATGGACTGAAATTGTGTCAGGAAAGGTCTGGGTTAGATGTCAGAAAAAGGTTCTTAACCCAGAGGGTGGCTGGGCACTGGAACAGGCTCCCCAGGGCAGTGGTCACAGCACCAAGCCTGACAGAGATCAAGAAGCATTTGGACAATGCTACCAGGCACATGGTGTGACTCTTGGGGATGGTTCTGTGCAGGGCTAAGGTTTGGACTTGATGATTCTTGTGGATGCCTTCCAGCTTGACATATTTTGTGATTTTGTGAAGTAAATTGGACTGTGAAGTTATCACATGATTCAACATTAAGTTTACAGGATTATCTATGCAGTTGAATTCTGCTTCTGCAAATGCAAACACAAATTTATTTTTTTTTTAAGCACAAAAGTCATCCAATGAACCAGTCAAAGGTTTGAGATAAGCACATACATTATATTTCCCATGCTGTATACATACATATAGAAGGAAAATATGAGATTAATCCAAAATTAGACACATTTTTATACAAAATATTTTGGTTTGAGCTACTCTGACTTCATATTGTTAGTACAATGTTTTTTAGCAAAAAAATACTACCACGTACTCTTAAAAGGTTACAAGAACATTTTCATGATAAGGTGGTGTTTTTTTCATGCTCATAACATACTGAAACATTCCAATTTTTGAGTTAAACATACTCATTGCCCAAGGGTAATAAAGATTATTGAAATTGTTTGCGTCTTATAAGGATGAACAAAAAGTATTCTCTCATCATGTCATGTGATAACCATAAATTTATGGGTAAGACTTTTAGAAGCTTTGACCCTAGGTTTTCTGAGAAACCTGATATTTAAAGATTTGACAAGTTTGGGAATTTTTCTTAATTTTATTCTGAATTGGATCATGACAGTGCATAGTTAAAATTGTTTGCTATCATTAGACATCTCAGTTCCCTCACCCTCTCCTTACATGAGAAGTGCTCTAGTTCCTTAGTCAGTAATTGTAGGAAACTACAGTGGAGTAGTGGAGGCCAGGATTTACTCGATCAAATCTATATTGGGATGGTTAATTGTATAGTTATGAATTGAAAAGACAGGCTGGACGTCATTGTCATCAATCAACTGTATGCACAATCAGTGCCTGATGCTGAGGACACTGGCAAACCATTTCATTAGCCCAGGATGTAGGAAGTTCCTTTATGTCCACCCAAGCCTTCCTCCCATTCCATGATCTGGTAATAGAGAAGGGAGAGCCACACGTACATCTGTCTGTGACCATTGGAACTCAGAAACTGTTCTGTCTCAGCCTCCATAAATAATAACTCTGCTCTAAATAGCATTTTTATGTGACTGTGCAAAAGTCTCACTAGACTTTAGTGTTTGTCTTGATAAAGTGTCTCTGTCTTTTATCCAGGTTTGTGTAGGAAAGGCTTTGGCATGAAAAAATTGAGTTTATATTAATAGAAGTATTCTGTTGATTGGGTTACTTTGGGTTAGAATTAGTGTAATATACCAAAAATATGCAAAATTCTTTAAACTTAGATCTCACTTGATTTCTATATTGTACAAGGTTCCGTTCCATTTTTATATAGTTATTTTCTGTAATTTCATTTCTAATTATCTAATATTAACTTTGCACATTTTTCTAATTTCTTAAATACGAAAAGCAACGTAAGTTATAGCTCCCTATATTAAACAAATCAATCAACATACATAGCACAGGAGTTTTAGTACATTTTAATCAGGTGAGTGCTGTGACTTTTGAAAGTGTATGTGTACAACTTTATTCACATGTATTATGTGTTGCACACCCACATTATGTGCAATAAGATGTATCACCTTAAAAATTATAGTGTATTGGTCTATTTACTATGCTGGGTCTATTTACTGTACTGTGATTGCTGAAGACCTGAAAAATACTTTTCCTGGGGAAGGGTAGTCATACTGGTAGGTCTATTTCATCTGTGAATCTGGCTTACAACAACTAATGCAAAGCATCCTCAAGAGAACTGATTATTGAGAACAGATAAGATAGTTGAACTTATCTCATGCAACAGGGAAACATTAGTCCCACATCTCTTACAGAGTAAGACCTGGAATAGTTCTGAAATCAGATAAGGAGTGGAAATTGGGGGTAATTGTGCCTGATATATAGGCACAGAGGCAGTGCAGGCTCCTGAAAAAAAACTTCTGGAAACATCTGAAAAGTCATCTACCTTTTTGTTTTTATTAATTAGGGATTTATCATATTTAATTTCTTTTTTTTGGTAATATATTTGTCAATTACACTTAGAAGTGTTAGTGCTCTGTATCAGAGAAATTCAGAAAAGATTCAAGAAAACTCCGAAGACATGTAGCTTGAAGAAACTTTCAGATTATAACAAGTTTTGCCAGTTTAAATATGGATGAAGTTAAAAGTTATTAATGCCCTTCAAAGCTGCATTAGCAACAATGAAATAGATGCTCTTGTCAATATGAATGGGCAAAGTTGTCTGGATTACCACCTCCAAAAAAACCCAAAAAATCCCAAATGGATATCAGACAGACTAAAATTAATAATCAGAGATAACTGTGTCGTCTTCTGTACTTTGCCTAACCACATAATAAATAACAATTATCCATTTCTCGTTGAGACTGATTTTAATCTACCTTTTGACCAGTAGTAAACCTCCTTCATTGATTTCTAGCACGTTTTCTAGTACATCATAAAAAAAAAAAAAAAAACCCTCAGCCTGTATGACCCTGAAAATTACCATAGTAATTTTGAAAGAATTTTATGCTGTAGCTTCTCTACTTCAGTACTTGAGTCAAAGACATTTTTTTCTTTACCATATGTTGAGAAGCAGGTTAGAAAAATTAATTTCCTGTCCTCTTGATCTAGTACTAATTATTGATGAAGGTGCAATTCACCTGCAAGTTGTATCTTGGACTGAAAGCAAAGGATACAAGACCAATTATCCAAAATTTAAATCCAAACGGGAATTGAAATAAATGATTTATGCATTTTGCTTAAAGAGAAAAAAAAGAAATGGGATGCTACATCCTTAAATCTCCTTCCTGATTGCATAACACAAAACTGAAAATAGTAAAAGGAAAGTTCAAAGAAAAATAGTAAGATTTTAGACTAAATTTGGGAAGAAAGATTATCTAAGAGATAATGAATAAACGAAAAGCAGAAATTGCTGCAAAATTCTTAATGCAATGAGTCAGGAAATCTAAAAAAATATAAATTCGTATTAAAAATACTTATTTCAATTTAGTGAATCAAGGCACTAAAAAGCATTATTTCCCTGAGAATCAGGTCATAAAGAAATAAGTATAATAAAAGTTTTAAATGCAATGTAAATGCAGTTTACATCTGTTAAATATCAACTCTCAAGAAACTTAAGTAAACTTAAGTAGAGGACTCAATTGAATTATTAAGAAAACTGGAATAATGTAAGTTCATTTTTCTTAACTGAGGAAGCAAGGAATCTTGCAACACTTGATGCAGCCATTTGGTACTACCCTGTGTATTACTTCAACTAGATCAAAGTTACTTTCTTCCCTGTATTTTACTTCCCATCACAAGAGAGAGAACAGCAGCTACTCTGCAAAATGAAAAAGGAAGTAGAATTTTTCTCACCTTTGTATTGCAAGTTACTGTTTATTGCTAAGGTAACCATATAAAATCCAGACTTGGGAAACGAGTAAGAATCTTCACTGGGATATGAAGTAGGATAGAGGACTGTTAACTTGGAATGAGTGAAATGATGCTCAGAGAGGCTAACAAAGCCAGTTACACTAGGAGCACACAGGTGTCAGAAGAGTTTATACACTAAAGGCCAGAGAAGAGAGGGAACTGCAAGTGCAGAACTAATTGCAAAAGAAACATAAGAATGCAGGAAGAATGCTGTATGTCTCTTCTCTTTGAAAAAATGTCAGGACTACCACATGAAATGGGGAGTCTGTAACTTTCAAAACCATCTGTAAGTCAATCCATAGCTTTGGGGAGATATTTTGTCCCCTGAAATACAGAGGAAAAAAAATTTAAGGATATCTGTCTTCAGCTTCAAAGACAAACAGATATATTTGAAACTACTTAGCCAGACTTAAGGAAATAAAGGATTTTCCTTGTGTCATGGGCATACCTCTTAAAGTTCTTGTTTTCTGAAGGAATAGAGTCTAGTTCTTTAAGTAAGTCTGATGAATCCCCTAACTATGTCAGAGATTTTATGATCATAAACTCATATTCTGAAACATCTTGTAATTATTTTCAGGGATTCCACAACCAAATGGAACATAATTGAATCATATGACACAGATTAACCTATGCAGTCTTCTATCTTTGCTTACTTCTGCTTTGAAAAGAAAAAAACAAACACACAGAATCATCTCTGAGCTTCCTAAATTCCCCATGTAGTAAAATGGTGAATGCAGTACTGCAGTTCAGCTTTTCTAGTACTCAACTGTGTAAAATGCTGATGCCCTAGATGTCACTTGTGCTCTACTTTATTGTGTCAGTTTTTCGTGTGTGAGTACTGATAATCCATTAGATGCAACTTGTTGCAACACAATACTATTCTGTGTGGAAAAAGTGTCAGTCTCTGAATTAAATTTATATAGTGAGGAAAACTCTTCTGATTTCAAGCTTACCATTCTTCTTTGGAATACCACTTACATGAAGAGGTTTTAGTTGTGTTTTCTTGCTGGTTGCTACTTTGCTCCTCTAGCTACATGATTATTCAAAAGCCAGATGTGTGACATGAAAACTAATCTGTATGAAAAGAAAAAAAATGCCTAGAAAACAGAGTATATTGGGGTTTTTTGAGAAGAAATGTAAACAAGAAGCATAAGATGAATGGATTTAACTTATTTCCCTAGTGGTTGGAAGCAACCAAGAAGGTAATCAAAGCAAGCAACCAACCGTCATATTTATAATCTATCCCATGCCTAAAAAAATATGAGTTTTCATATACCGATCCAGTAAAGTGTAGACACATACTTTTTCTTTCTCAGACAACTTACCTGAAAGTAAAAACTTTCTCAGAATCCTGATATGAAAGGTAAGAGGCATGTGTATTGTGTTTTTGAGCAAGTTGTATTTCTTCTGTACATTCTTTTGCTTTTTACAAAAGAAAAGGGTTCCACTTCAAGATATTTGGTAGCTCATAAATTTGAAAACTCAGTATCTTTAAAGTAACGTGACATATTGTGCATTTTCAATTTGTAGTTTACCATTACAAATGGAGTACCAGCACAGCTTAGAACTTTTCTAACTTATATTACTTTTACAACTTATATTACAGTTCCAGTGAATAGCTACTGCAACCTTGAGAAGCTTATTGGTCTCTTCCCAAAATATTTCTTCTTTTGGAAAGGGAAGGAACATCAATAGGGAGAAGGAATCTGGTCTTCTTTTATTTTTCTAATAAAGCAAACCAGCAAAGTCATCAGGAATCAAAAGTACAGAAGAACACTAAAGCATTAGAGAGTACTCATCACCCTACTATAGTGTTGGTAAGAGATCAAAGTTCATCATCAAATGAATGTGAAATACTTTGCAGTGAAGTCATATCCTTAAGAAAGGAATATAAACTTAAAAGGATCTCTCCCTTGGGACTATTTTCATCATTCTTAAGACACAGATACTATAAGAACGAGAATTGGCCACTAACATATTCTAAAAATGGTAGAAAAATATCCCAAGAGAAAGATTTGATTAGTCAACTTAAAAGGAATTTTGTTGAATGTAGAGACCTTGGAAAAATATATAGAAAGGAGGAAGACAGAAAAAAAAACATGTTTAGCTTGCATTACCTGGGGCTTCTCTGTCTTTCTCTGATTAATGATGAATGTCATTTATGGGTGAGACCCAAGGTTTCTCAGCACTCCCAGATGCACCCATACCACAGGCTAAGGGTGAGGTGAGGAAATAAATTTTGATTTCTGGGACTGATTCTTGTTCCTGTAGGATGCATGATAAATGCAGGAAGCTTCTAAGGATGAGACATTTGTTCCTGGGTCTGTCTTTCAGCTCCTCTTTAGTCAGGCATATTGGATCATCACAAGGAGTTCAATGGATCACTGTGCTAGATTCTGGGAGAAAGTTTCCTCAGAAGACATAATTGCAATATACTGGGTGGCCTTTTTCTGTCTTGTTCTTGACGTGTAGAGGGCTTATCTAGAAGACTTATGTTCTGATGTTGCAATTCTGGCAGATGATATTAGTGATTTAAGAAGGACCTGTTGGAGACCTAAAAGCTCTCCACTCTTAAACTGAAAAATCAATAGCGGTGCAACTCTGCTGGGGATTTTTCAATGATTTATTCTTACTAATTAAAAAAGTTCCAGCCTCTATTTCCAATTGATTCCCTGGCTGAGATTTTGCCTAGTGTTCCTGCATATAAAGAAACATGGCTAGTAGAAAAATAACTGAATGCAAAAGATGAAGCATGAGCAGATACACAAAAAGACAAACCCAAAATTAATTTAAAGATACATTTTAAAAAGACAGAAAATTAATATTTAACACTTCTCTAATTCTTAACCATGACTAACTGTTACTGTGTTCACACAGATGAACACTGCTCACTATCAATCAGTCTCACCCAATTTATAGGATATTAACTGAACATATCTTTTAAAAAACCATTGACAAAACGGAAAAAAAAAATCAATATTTCTTGACATTAATGGCAGCAAAATTCAAATCATGAAGAGAACAATCATGCTGCTTAGTACTTTCTGATTCTATTTACTGAACATTTCATTGAAAATTATGTGCATTTTAAAAGTTGTGTTGGAAAACCACAATGTAAACTCACACTGTTGTGGAAGCTGGTGGGTTTTTAAATTATTTTTAGTCTAGAGACTGAACTCAAATAATTCCATTTTTTTAATTTAATTAACATGCATTTCCTGGAACAAACAAGTTCACCTTGAAATACCTCAAGACAATAACAAAGATAGAAGCCTGGGAGTACTTATAATTTAATGTTGAATTACATTTTTTAAATACATTCATATGTACTTTTAAGTGTCAACTCTTTAACAAATGAACAGATTTTTTTCCAGGAAAAAACAGCAATATCTTCCATTTTTGCTTGAACACTGACTCAATTGTGATACAAGTTAGAGTTATAGTTGCACAAGAAACTATATGCTGAAGAGAAAAACTGTTAAGTTCACGCAGTCTAAATCAAGTAAGCAAGTTAGACTTAAGGATAGTAGACGTAAGTTCATGGGCCCTGATGAGATGTAACCATGAATTCTGAGGGATTTGACTGAAGTTATTGTAAGGTAACTCTCAATTATTTTTGAGGGATCATGGAGGGGTGTCTGAGGACTAGAAGAAAGAAAATGTCCCTCCTATCTTCAAGAAAGGCAAGAAGGAGGGCTCAGGGAACTACAGGCCAGGGAGATTCATCTTGATTCCTGGGTAGGTGATGGAACAGCTAATCGTGAAATTCATTTCTAGACACATGAAGGATAAGCAGGTGATGAGGAGTAGTCAGCCCAATCTCACCACAGGGAAGTTATGCTTGATCAATTTGTTCATAAAATCATAGAACATTTAGATTGGAAAAGGGTCATTGAGTCCAACTGTTAACCTAACACTACCAAGCCCACCACTAAATCATGTCCTTAAGCATTACATCTACATTTCTTTTAAGTATCTCCAAGGATGCTGACTCCACCACTTCCCTGGGCAGCCTATTTAAATACTTGATAACCCTTTCAGTAAAGAAAGACCTCCTACAGTGCAGCTTGACTCTGTTTCTGCTTTACATATCCATTGTTGCTTGGGAAAAGAGATCAACCCCCACCTTGTTACAATCTCGTTTCAAGTGATTGTAGAAAGTGATAAGGTCTCCCTCAAGGTGTCCTTTTCCGCAGTTCTCACAGCTGCTTCTCATAAAACTTGAGCTCCAGACCCTTCACCAGCTTTGTTGCCCTTCTCTGCACTCACTCCAGCACCTCAATGTCCTTGTTGTAGTGAGAAGACCAAAACTGAACAGAAGATGTGAGATGTGGCCTCACCAGAGCCAAGTACAGGGGAACCATTACGGCCCTGGTCCTGCTGACCACACTATTTCTTATACAATCCAGGGTGCTATTGACCTTCTTGGCCACCTGGGCACACTGCTGGCTCGTGTTCAGCTGCTGTCAGCCAGAACCATTTTCCACCTAGCAACTTTCTAGACACTTTTCCCTAAGACTGTAGCATTCCTTGGGGTTGTTGTGACAAACAGGACCCAGTACTCTGTTTTGTTGAATCTCAGATAATCTTGATAATCTTCTATGAAAAAAACTACTTGTCTGGAAGATGAGGGAAAAGAAATGGATACTCTTTACTTTGACTTTGATCCTGGGTGATAAGATCCACTTATAGAAGCTGATGAAATATGGGCAGGATAAACAGTGAGGTTAATTGAAAAATATCTGAACTGCTAGGGCCAGAGGGTAGCACACAGTCTACTTGGAGGCCAGAAAATAGCAGTGGACCCCAGGGGTCAGTACTGGGTCCAATCCTGTACAATATCTTCATTAGTGATCTGGATGATGATGCAGACTGTACTCTCAGTAAGTCTGCAGATGATACAAACTGGGAAGATGACATGATACACAGGTCAGAGGGAGCTCAACAGGTTCAACAGGCTGGAGAAACAGGCTGACAGGAACCTCATACAGTTGAACTAAGGGAAGTGTCAAGTCCTGCACCTGCAGAGAATAAAACCCCAAACACCAGTGTCTATGTTGAGGTTGACTGACTGGAAAAGAACTTTGCAGGAACATTAACTTCGTGGGCACCGAAACAGAACATGAGCCAGCAATGGGCTCTTGCAGATAAAAAGGCTAACAGTATCCTGATCTGCATTACATGGGGGCTGCCAACAGGCTGAGGAAGGTGATCCTTTCCCTGTACTCAGAGCTAGTGAGACAACATCTAGAGTATTGTGTCCAGTTCCAGGGAAACCTCAGTAAAACAGAGTCATGGACATACTGGAAAGAGTCCAACAAAGGGTTACTTGGATGATTAGGGGACTTGGAGCATTCCAGATATGAGGACAAGAATAGAGAGCTGGGCCTGTTCAACCTGAAGAAAAACAGGCTTAGGAAGATGGATCTCATCAATGGATATAAATACCTTAAGGGATGGTGCATGGAAGACAGAACCAGACTCTTTACAGTGGTGCCCAGAGACAACAGACACAAAATGAAACACAGGAGTTTCCTTCTGAATATCAGGAAACACTTTTTCACTTTGACAATGGCAGAACACCAGCACAGGTTACCCAGAAAGATTGTGGAATGTCCATCTTCAGAGATATTCAGAAACTATCTGAACACGGTCCTTGGCAAGCAGTTCTAGGTGGCCCCACTTGAGCAAGGAGTTCAACCACATGACCTCCAGAGGTTCCTTCCACATTATGTGATCCTGTGGTGCTGTGAAAGTAGTTTCTTGAATTATTAGCAGCACATTATTCTCAAGCAGTCAACACAGAATGTTTTCAAGATCGGTATCTGCAATACAATAGATAAACAATGCTACAGAGCACTTAAATATCATTAGCAACCCCTTGCAAGATTCTGAACATCTGCTGTAGCTAATTCTCAAAAGCTCTAATCCCATAAGCATACTCAGAGTTTGGTACACCCACACATAATCACACTGACAGCAGTTGTGGATCCAGGCTCCTCCACTTTGGTAATGCCCTTGAGACTGATTCTGCTGATGGTTCTCTTCCTCCGCAGTGTTGTCAGTTTTGAGGCACGCATCCCTATATATTAGACAGTTT